>NW_011494768.1:2527787-2547927 GCF_000754665.1 Bison bison bison
ATCTGCTTGGATTCCTTTCAGTAACTCCCTTCAGTGACTCTTTTCAGCGTCAGTGACCTTGTATGTATTAGACTATCCATATTGTGGCTATTGATAAAATTTCATCCTGTGTAATAGCTGAGTGATCATCTTACTAAAGACATATAAGCCTGCATTTCTGCTAATAAAGTATCTTTGCTCCATCAGAGCTTGGGTCCCCGTGTCTTTCTTTCTCTCTTTCTTTCTTTCTCTCTCTCTCTCTCTTTATCTCTTTTACTTTCTTATCGTCGACTCCAGACCACCAGGTTCTGGTCCATTAAAGCACTGCAATGTTTCCCCACGATGTTGTTGTTAATTTTTATTGAAGTATACTTTATTTGCAATGTAGTGTTGATTTCAAGTATACATCAAAGTGATTCAGTTATACATACATATATATTTATATTTACTCTTTTTTTTGCATTCTCTTCCATTATAGGTTATTACAAGACATTAGGTACGGTTGCCTATACAGTACAGTAGGTTCAAGTTGGTTATCTATTCTCTGTTTATGTAGTAGTGTGTATATATTAATCCCATACTCCTAATTTATTCCTCCCCCTTCCCCTTTGGTAACCATATGTTTGCTCTCTCTCTTTATGAGTCTGTTTCTGTTTTGTTGATAGGTTCATATGTGCCATATTTTAGACTCCACATGTAAGTGATAGCATAGAGCATTTGTCTTTCTCTTTCTGAGTTACTTCATGATAATCTCTAGCTACATTCGTGTTGCTGCAAATGGCATTATTTCATGATTTTTTTATGGCTAATATCCCATTGTATATATGTACCACATCTTTATCCATTCCTCTATCAGTGGACAGTTAGGTTACATCCATGTTTTGGCTACTGTAAATAGTACATCTATGAACATTGGACACCATGATGTTTTATCAGATTCCCTGTCCTGGACAAAAAAGACAGGTTGTTTAATTTTATTTTTCCTATACAATATATATTTTAAATTTTATTTTTAATTTATTTGGGTTGTTTTTCAGTACTATTAGATTGGTGCAAAAGTAATTATTCAAGGTTTTGGACCTTGAATTTGAAATCTTTGTAACTAGGCTCAAACACGTCTTTATTAATCAAAACAGGAACCAGTAAAATCAACACATTTTTGCCAATGAGAAATAAATGTGTTTATTTCCACAGCATAGAAATCCATGCCTCAGAATTTTACGAACTCTCGGAAAGCATTTTCTGCATCCTGCTGGTTGTGGAAGCATTTTCCCTGCAACAAGTTGTTGAGATGCTTGAAGGAGTGGTTGGCAAGGGTTCAGGTGATTATGGTGGACGAGGCAAAACTTTGTAGCACAATTCGCTCAACTTTTGGAGTGTTGGTTGTGTGGCCTGTGGCCAGGCATTGTTGCAGAGAAGAACCGGGCCCTTTCTGCTGACCAGTTCTGACTGCAGGCATTGCAGGATTCAGTGCACCCCACTGACTTGCTGAGCATGCTTCTCAGATGTAGTGGTTCCACCGGGATTCAGAAAGCTGGAGTGGACCAGACCAGCAGTAGATCACCAGAGATCAGGAAGCTTTTTGCTTTGGTAAGTGCTTTGGAGCTTCTTGGTCCAACCACTGAACTTGTTGTCACTGATTGTCTTATAAAATCCACTTTTTGTCACTCACCACAATCCAATTGACAAATGGTTCTTTGTTGTTTCATAGGATAAGAGAAGACTACACTTCAAAAAAATGATTGTTTTGATTTTGGTCAGCTCAGGAGGCACCCACTTATCAAGCTTTTTCACCTTTCCAATTTGCTTCAAATGCCAAACGAACATAGAATGATCAGCATTGAGTTCTTGGGCAACTTCTCAAGTAGCTATAAGACGATCAGCTTTGATGATCCTCTCTGTTGGTCGTTGTCAACTTACAATGGCCACTCACTGTGCTCCTCATCCTCAAGGCTCTAGTCTCCTCTGCAAAACTTCTTGAACCACCACCACACTGTATGTTCATTAGCAGTTCCTGGGCCAAATGCATTGCTGAAGTTGCAAGTTGTGTCTGCTGCTTTATGACCCATCTTAAATTCCAATAAGAAAATCGCTCAAATTTGCTTTTTGTCTAACATCATTTCCATAGTCTAAAATACATAAAAAATAGTCAGCAAGTAGTAATTCATTGGTAAAAACATAAAACAAGAAATGTACATTAAAATAAAGTGTAAACATACCACATTTATTTAAGAATGTGTTCTAATAGTAAATGGCGAAGTTCAACAGTTGCAAAACCGAAATTACTTTTGCATCAACCTAATACAAAATGAGAAAGTCACCATTGTTTCTTCATTGATTCATAGCACTTCAAGCTACTCAGCTTGGAGTTAACTGTTTTGCAGTGTGACCTAACCCATCCAGTTGGACTGAGATGCTTCATTGCCCCAACCTCCACCCTTTGGGACTCAGTACCCTTCCTCATACTGGTCTTTTTGTATGTATCTGCAAGGAAGCTCTCTTTCTCCCCTGAGAACTTAATTTTCTTGGCATTGCCTATTTAATTAAAAAAAATTTATTGGAGTATAGTTGATTTACAATGCTGTGTTAGTTTCTTCTGTACAGCAAAATGAATCAGTTATATATATACACAAATCCAGTCTTCTTAAGATTCTATTCCCATATACATCATTACAGAGCACTGAGCAGAGTTCCCTGTGCTATACAGCAGGCCTTTATTAGTTATATATTTTGTTTATAGTAGTGTGTATATGCCAACCTCAATCTCCCAATTTATCCCTCCTCCTGAACTTGATTAATGTTAAAAGTTATGCATACTTTATTATTATTGTTTATATTAATTATTTTTCTTCTGATGGCCTACTTGTAGCGTGTCTACTGCTGTCACATCAGACTGTATCCTTCCTATTGGGACAATCCTGAATGAGGGGCTTTGTTACACTGTGGTGGGCTCCCACCACTACATCATTGCTGTGCAGTATACAAAGGCTGGGGAAAACGGGAGTCTGACCAGGCCAGCAGCTAGCTTTAGGACCCAAGACAAATAACCAGGGTGTCCACAGCGATGAATATGTAGGAACTAACTTGCTAGTTAAGAGTATAGGATTTATTTTTTTAATTAATTTTTTATCTGCATATAGTCACTTTACAATGTTGTGTTAGTTTCTGCTATATAGCAAAGTGAATCA
The DNA here is from genome assembly GCF_000754665.1 of Bison bison bison. NCBI lineage: Eukaryota > Metazoa > Chordata > Mammalia > Artiodactyla > Bovidae > Bison > Bison bison. The sequence continues at coordinate 2,530,955 of NW_011494768.1, forward strand.
GCTATACATATACATGTATCCCCTCCTTTTTGGATTTCCTTCCCATTTAGGTCATCACAGAGTATCAGGTAGATTTCCCTAAGCTATATGTAGGTTCTCTTTAGTTATCTATTTCTATGTGTGCATGCGTGCATGCTAAATCGCTTCATTCATGTGGATCATAGCCCACCAGACTCCTCTGTGCATGGGGCTCTCCAGGCAAGAATACTGGAGTGGGTTGCTATGCCCTCCTCCAGAGGATCTTCCCCACGCAGGGATCAAACCTCTTATGTCTCCTGCATTGGCAGGCAGGTTCTTTACCACTAGCACGACTTGGGAAGCCCATCTATTTTATACATAGCATTAATAGCATATTTATAGAGTCGGGAAATCTGGTTTTGAATCCCAGCTCTACCACTTACTACTAACATGTGATTTAGAGCTAGCAATTTAACCTCTTCAGGTTTGATGTTACACCCTCAATATAGTCTTGCTCACAATACTTTGCTTTTAAGGATTAAATAAAATGATGCTTGAAAAAGCCTCTTGAACATTGCCTGATACACACTGATTATTCAGGAAGTCTTAGCTGTTATTCACTTTATTATTATTATCACATTCCAGAAAATAATGCCTACCCCCCACCCCCCTCACCTCTCCAAATCAATCCATTTTGATATAAGGTTGGTAAATCCTTTCTTGGAGTTTCCCTGGATTGGGAACATGGTTTTGCCATTGATTTAAACCAATGCCTCTGGATTTCCCTGGTCAGCCAGTGATTAAGACTTTACCTTTCAATTCAGGAGACCCTAGTTTGATCCCTGGTCTGGGAGCTAAGATCTCACATGCCTCACAGCCAAAAAAACCAAAACACAAACAGAAGCAATATTGTAAACATTCAATAAAGATGTTAAAAACTGTCCACATCAAGAAACAAAACAAAAACACACCGATGCCTCTGGAAGTAATTTTATGTGAATCCAAATGTGAAACTGCTGGTCAGACTCATTTAAGATCTTTGTATTATTAGATGGTACAAGATAAGAAAAGAAAAGAAGAAGAAGAAACAGCCTTTATGGGGATTTCCTCATGGTCCAGTGCTTAGGACTTGGCACTTTGACTCCTCGGGCCTGGGTTCCATTCCTGGTAGGGGAACTAAGATCCTCCAAGCTGTGGGGTATGGACAAACTTTAAAACAAAAACAAAATATAAAAGAAAAAGCTTTACATTTTAAATCTAAAACCTAGTAAAATGGACTAAATAATGGCCAAGGCCTCTACTACTGTAAAACTTAATACTTTGAAAGTGTGTCAAAAGTATTTGGCTGTTGGGACTAGGGGGCTTGGAAGACAGATGGCTGGGGCTGGAAGACCTCTTCAAAGATTCACTGTGATTGACTGTCCTGAGATCCTGCCTTTCCACTTTGACACCCTGGAGAGAAGCTCCCCTGGTCTTCTCCTTCTTCAGATTATGCTGATTTCCTCCACATTAGCGTTCAGCAAAGCCAGAAGTCATTTCTGGGTCAGTTAGGGTTCCTGGGTTACAAGCAAAGGAAGAGGTTTATTGACAGATTAATGCTTAGCTCGTGGATTCAAAGGAAAAGCTAAACTTTCCAAATGATGGACCCAGGTGCTTCCAGGAATCTCTGTCAGCAGTGGCTTGGAAATTTATCCCAAGAATGCTGCTCCTAGTTGTCTCAGAAACGACTGTTTTACATCTTGACAACTCTACTCAATGGGCAATTTTCTGGAATAGAATATATGATTGGTTCAGCTTGGGTCAGGTGGGTCCATTTATTTCACTCTCTTGGACTCTGCCTGTCACTCACTGGGTGAGGGCAGGTGGGTCTATTTCCAGGAGGAGAAGGAAGAAGGGCTGAGCACACCAGCCAACAATCCCTGGTTTTCTTTCTTTCCTTCTTTCTTTCTTTCTGATTCCCCCCTTTCCTTCCTTCCAAGAGAAAAAGCAAAGGTCATTTAAAAAAAAAAAAAAGAAAAAGAGGACAGCAGTGTTATTCTTTGTTGTTTTTGATTAAAGCTCACCAACACTGTGTTGTGTCTAGAGTCGCTGATGCAAACTTAGGGAAGCAGTGTGACCAGAGGGGCTGGAAGAGCAGAGGCAACCTGAAAACCTTCCCAAACTCCAGAGCTATCGTGTGGTGATATTTTTTGTACTTGTGTGTGTCTGTGTGTTAGTCACTCAGTCGTGTCTGACTCTTTGCAACCCCATGGACTGTAGCCCACCCGGCTCCTCTGTCCCTGGAATTCTCCAAGGAGGAATACTGGAGTGGGTTGCCATTCCCTTCTCTAGGGGATCTTCCCGACCTAAGGACTGAACCTGGGTTTCCTGCATTGCAAGTATATTCTTTACCATCTGAGTTACCAGGGAAGCCCCCCAACTTTTTTTTTTTTTTACTTAAATATAGTTTATGTGATTGTATTATATTTAAAACCATTCTTCTGGGAAAGGTCCATAAGCTTCAGGAGGCCATAACAGGAAAAAAGTTCAAGAACAGGGACTTCCCTGGCTATTTAATGGTTAAGACTCTGCGCTTCCAGTGCAGGGGGCGCGAGTTTAATCCCTGGTTAGGGAACAACGATATCGCATGTCACATGGTCTGGTCAAAATATAATAAAAATTATATATATATTTTAAAAAGGTCAAGAACACCTTGATGTGGTGTGTTCCAGACAGAGGCCTCTCCACCAGCTCCATGATCCAGGTGGGGTGCAGGGTCCATAGGCCCACTCCCCACCCATAGCCCCTGGCTCTTGCCCTAAGCCCAGACCTATGTGTACATCAGACATGCAGAAATATGAGATTATGAGTCAAAACCACAAGAGGTTTTGATTCTTAAAATAATTCAAAGAGATGAGCCAGAGATGAACAGTTCCATGTGATTTCTACCACTCTCACCTTCTGAAATTAAACACATTGTTTCCAATTAATTTTGACAGTTGGCTTTTGTCTTCCTTTTACACAGTTGGGGATTCCAAAATTAACCTCACTGAGTATCACCGACACACATTTTTAATAACCAAGGTGACTGAGGGACAAAACGCCTGGCTGTGGAATATCCCTTGGCATGTGACTTGGAGACTGATTCTGGGATTTCACCCTATTGCCTGTGACTTTTGGAAGGAGTAGAGAACGGACAAGGCATAAAGGAGAGAAGATAAGAAATGAAACAGGTTATCAACTGTTGGTGCAAATGATGGAAACTGGAAATGGTGGGAGGGGTGACACTGAACCTTAGAGTGAGCGTAGAGCCAGAGACAGACTTGCCGGCCCCCTTTTGTGCCACCAAGGTCCCAGAAGGAAACAATTTGTCTCAGACGGTTCAGAGGAGGAGGCTGCAGGGCAGGGTCTCCTCACCAAGGGACAGTCAGAAGCAGGAATGCACTCAGAGCAGAGCAACCGTGGGGAGCTGTGACCTGCCATTTTCTGGAGGGTTGTGGGAAGGAAACGGAGTTACAGGAACTCAGGGCAGAGGAAGCCATGCAGCAGGGACTTTCTGTCTTTGGTGAACTGCTGGTGTAGAGGCAAGCCTGCTCCTAACACTTGTGGAATCCAGCCCTTTACAGATAGGTTCATGTTTAACCACCATTTACACGACCAGCCTGGATGTGTAGTGTTTGCTGACTTCTCTACTGGAAATACTCTCACCATGATGATTTCAAGCTACCAAACTGATACCAGAGAACATCAAATTTAAAAGAGATGCCTACAATTGGTTACAGATCCTAGTCAACTGCTCAAGAGCGCCATCGGACAGGGGAGCGTGCCATGGGGCTGTAGACTTAAAAAATATTCATGACCTAAAAGTTGAGAGTTATGTTTTATTTGGCAGGAATTTTTAGGACTTTTAGTTTGGGAGGCAGAATCTCAAGTAAGTCTGAGGTAACTGCTCTGAGAAGTCCAGGGGGAAGCCAGGTTATACAGAAGTTTTACAACAAAGGGCAGGTAGTCTGAATGCCAAAAGATTATCGTTAATTAAAGGAAAACCTGATATGCCAAGTTAAGGAATTTAGCGCTGTTTTATGGGAAAATGCAAGAATCTGGGCTCACTGAAATCATTCCTTTGATATGTACCTAATTTATCTGGGACCAGTATCTTGGGTTTTCACATGTTGACTCCCCTTGGGGCTCACTGTGGGGATAGCTGCCATCTGAGGGCCGCCGGATGGTGGGTATTCTTTCCTTCCTGAGTCCTGGCGGGGCTCACCACTTCACTCACCCTCCATGGCGGCTGCAGTTGCTGATGACTGTGATATCCCTTGTTTATTGATACGGCAGGAAATACTTCATTTCTCAGAGCTCATGTGCCATACACTTGAATATTTAAAAGTTGCAAAGCAAGATTGCACACTATGCATGTTCTGTCCTCCTGTTTTGACAGTCAGAGTAAACATCCTGGTGCATCACCAAGAACTCTTCTTTTAGCCAGGGTTCTCCAGAACCAATAGGATGTATGTATATAACAGAGAAACGTACGTTAGGGAATTAGTCATTTGACTGTGGAGGTTGACAAGCCCACAGTCTGCAGGGCGGGCCATCAGGCAGGAGACCCAAGGAACAGGCAAGCTGTGACTCAAGTCTGAAGGCCGTCTGCTGGCAGGTTTCCCCCTTGCTCAGGTGAGTCAGCCTTTTCTTCTGTTCAAGCCTTCATCTGATAGCATGAGGCCCACCTACATTATGGTAGGGGGTGGGGGAGGCATGTGCTTTACTCAAAGTCCAGCAATTTAAGTGTTAGCCTCATCCACAAACATTTTCACAGAAACATCTAGAACAATGGTTGACCTAGTATCTGGACCCGACGGTCCAGTGGTTAAGACTCCACCTTCCAGTGCAGGGGGTGTGGGTTTGATCCCTGGTTGGGGAACTGAGATCTCACATGCCATGTATTGGGGCCAACCAACAACAACAACAACAAACATTCCATGAGAAAGTATCTGGACACTGTGACCCAGCATATAACAGAAAATTAACCATCACAACTCTCCTTAAGATGGAGGCACTGATTCTGAGGTTGAGGTACTGACAGTTCACAGCGGGGTCCCCCTCTGGGCACTTCCCTCTGTTGAAGGGAGATGCCCTATCTAGGGTCACACCTCGCAGTCCCTGTCCAGGGCATGTGGAGGTATAAAGGCCAAGCCACTTTGCCCTGAGCTGGGGCAAGACTAAAGGGTCAACCCTGAGGGCCGGCTCCCTGATGGGTCAGCTGAGGTATCTACTGTGACTACACCCAGTTCAAGTTCTCTTCCTGCTGAGTCTTACCCTCCTGCAGTAAATTTTCTGCACACAAACTTCTATTTCAGAGTCTCACACAGTCTGCTTCCTCTAACACAGTTCAGTTCAGTTCCCTGTCCATCACCAACTCCCAGAGCATGCTCAAACTCATGTCCATTGAGTCAGTGATGCCATCCAACCATCTCATTTTCTGTCATTCCTTTCTCCTGCCTTCAATCTTTCCCAGCATCAGAGTCTTTTCCAATGAGTCAGTTCTTCATATCAGGTGGCCAAAGTATTGGAACTTCAGCTTCAGCATCAGTCCTTTGATTCAGGACTGGTTTTCTTTAGGATTAACTGGTTTGATCTCCTTGCTTCTTTGGCACTCAGTTTTCTTTATGTTCCAACTCTCACATCCATATATGACTCCTGGGAAAACACAGGGATCAGCAAATTACAGCCTGCAGACCCAACCCAGCCCACTGCCTTCTTTGGTGTTTTTGGAACACACCTCTTCCCACTCTTTCACGTGTTATCTATGGCCACTTAACACTCCACTCAGTAAGAGTCGTAACAGAAACTGTCTGGCCCACAACACCAAAGTTTACAACTTGCTCCAAAACAACAGATATACCTTTATAACCACAAAATTGAAAACATATGCAAACATGTGTTTTTTATGTAATTGAAAGTCAACAAAATATTTTAAAAAACTACATTTAATTAGGAGAAGGCGATGGCACCCCACTCCAGTACTCTTGCCTGGAAAATCCCATGGACAGAGGAGCCTGGTGGGCTGCAGTCCATGGGTCGCACAGAGTCAGACACGACTGAGCGACTTCACTTTCACTTTTCACTTTCCTGCATTGGAGAAGGAAATGGCAACCCACTCCAGTGTTCTTGCCTGGAGAATCCCAGGGACGGGGAAGCCTGGTGGGCTGCCGTCTATGGGGTCACACAGAGTCGGACACAACTGAAGTGACTTAGCAGCACATTTAATTATGATGACATATGATTGGCTTTTTATGGCCAGCAACATTTGGATGAGTAATAAAGACATAATCAATTTATAAAGTATTCCCTATATATAGTCCATAAAATTAATTTCTATCTTAATATCAGGAAAATCACTGTGTTCTATTATCTAGATTTCATATAATTTATATTTTGTTGATAATAAAGGTGAAAAGATTAAAGCTAAAATACAATTGTTGTTGTACTTAACATTTCAGCAAAGTTTCATAAAATTTGCAAAGTAAATGTAAAAACTTTTAAATTATTTTTCATATTTTCCTTCAAAAACTTTTTGTTCTAGAACCTTCAAAAATTATTACTTTTCAAAATCTAAGCATTTTTAAGTTTAATAGAACCTTTAAAAATAGTTTTAAAACACAAATCTATTTACCATCTTAGCATTTGATGTTCATCCAGTTGCCAAATGTAGACTCAGTTTCATGCCTCACTCAGGTGACATCTGGACTGCATACACACAGCCTTCCTTGGGCAACAGCTGACAGTGTTGTAAATACTAAATACACAGAGCTTGAATTAAAACAACCAAAGAGAAGCAAGAAAATGAGTACCTAGCACCACCAAAACCTGTTGTGCTTCTGAAAGGGGACAAATTTAGCAAGCTAATGTCTTTTTTCTCATCTAAGGTCTCAGCCATTAAGTTCTCCTGCCCATTGAGCGTTGTGCACTCTGATGGTAGTGCTCTCTCCCGAGAAACACAAGTGCCCATGTGTCTTTTTTTAAGAATAATAATTATTTATGTATTTATTTGGCTGCATCTGGTCGTAGTTGTAGCACACAGGATCTTTTGTTGCCTCTTGTGGACTGTGGGCCTAGTTGCTCTGAGGCATACGGGATCTTGGTTCCCTGACCAAGGATCAAACCCAGGTCCCCTGTGGGGAAGACAAAGTCTTAGCCACTAGACCACCAGTTAAGTCCCCCATGTGTCTTTTAATCTTTATATACATATATATATTTACTTATTTATTTATTGCATGTGTCTACGGTCTATGTTGCTATATAAAACATCGGGCCCAGGGCTGGCCCCTGTTGCCTGGGTCTAAGGGCAGCACTATGAGGGTCTCCCTCTGTCAAAACCCAACCAGAAGAGTCGCTTACAAAGAGCTCTGGTCAGCAGGGGCCAGATTGCCAGCCATAGAGCAGGGGAGGGAAGGGTGGAGAATGGATGGGGTGGGAGTGGGTGTGGTGCGGACAAACACAGACTATGTTATAGGCATTTACCCTGTAGAGCTAGTCTGTGGGCCAGTGGAAATGTCATACATGTCACCTCTAGAGTGTATTTCATGCTTCGTCACAAGAGAGTTCAGCATTTAAGTTATGTGTCACTTCAACTCCCAATCAAGATTCAGATTTATTCTTTGCAGAGTTAACACAAAAGTCATCCACAGCCCTCACCTAGGTGGAGGTTGAATGGGTTTTTTATTCTTTCTTTTACTATATAATAAAATCACAAATCGCAACTTTGGGGACATGAAGATAAACACCTTCTCATGGCCACAAAGTATGTTGATTTAAGAAACAATAGTGACCTGGTTCAATCTTGTAGATTTGCCAAATTGGTCAGAATTTCTGAGGTCTTTCCAGAAGGGTGCTTTACCCAACTGGAAGTATTTTCTCTACCTTACATATGTGGAGGGCAGGGAAAAGAATATTACTTCATGAACCCACTATCAAACAAACATTCTTTTCTACTCCAATGGTGTTCATTCTCTGAAGGGGAAAAGAAAATTAATATTTATTAAGTGTCTACCCAGTGATTCATAGGTATTTACTTTTATTGAGTGTCTACCAAGTCAGTTAATATTTATTGAGTGTCTGAAAAAGCATCTCCAGGGAGAGAGAAATAAAGTCAATTAGCCAGACTGGAGGGTCACATAGACTCAGCCCAAAGCCATCGTGTGAGTTGATTGGCACCAGGCTACCTAACAAGCAATTGGAGAGAATTGAGCATCGGAGAGAAATGAGACGGAAGAGAAGGACAGGTAGAAAGTGACAACGATGAGACACCATGGAACTCTGGAGACAAGGAGAACATGGCTGACAGTTGTCTTTCCTCTAGTTGAGCCGGAGAAGGCAATGGCACCCCACTCCAGTACTCTTGCCTGGAAAATCCCATGGATGGAGGAGCCTGGTGGGCTGCAGTCCATGGGGTCGCTAAGAGTCGGACACGACTGAGTGACTTCACTTTCCCTTTTCACTTTCCTGCATTGGAGAAGGAAATGGCAGCCCACTCCAGTGTTCTTGCCTGGAGAATCCCAGGGACGGGGGAGGCTGGTAGGCTGCCGTCTATGGGGTCACACAGAGTCGGACACGACTGAAGTGACTTAGCTAGTTGAGCCCCTCAAGTTTCCTTGGGATCCTTACATAACTCCATCTTTCCCTGAGTTAGCTTGGGGAGATTTCTGTTCCTTCCTACTCCCTGTGTCGTGAGACAGCTGAGTGGTGTCACTTCTTTTTTAAAAATGTAATTTCATTTTTGTCCTGCCATAATTTTGTGAAGGTGCACCTCAAAGCATGTGGGATCTTAGTTCCCGGACCAGGGATCAAACCCACACCCCCTGCAGTGGAACTGCGGAGTCTTAACCACCGGGCAGTCTGGGAAGTCCTTGTGTCACTTCTTAACAGCTTTGCTGGCAATTCACCTGTCACATGTGGGTTTACTGAAAATACCCCGTTTTCACACACGTGTGTGCACACACACACACACACACACACACAAATTGTTAGTCATTCTAGGAATGGATAAAACTTTCCCTTTGACAGAATTCTCAGTCTCCTTGGATTCTGTACAACCAGTCTAATTTCCTATAGGTTTCAGATGCTGAAATAATAATGAAGAAAGTTGGAAAGTTAATTTAAATACCTACCTGTTTCCACTTGAGGGCTGTTACAAACAGTCTAAGCACTTTTTGTTTGTCTATGGTGGACAGGCATGACAATATCTTTCTTTTTTTTGTATTTTCTTGGTCACAACCCATGGCATGTGGGATACTAGTTCCCCAACTAGGGGTTGAACCTGCTCTCCTTGAATTCAAAGCTCAGGGTCTTAACCACTGGACTGCCAGGGAAGTCCCTGAATGTCTTTCTGCTAGGTAGGTACCAAGAGGGGATATGCTAGGTTCCTGGAGATACGTGTTTTGTTTTTTTTTTTAGCTACATTCTTCAAAGGAATGGACAGTGATAAAGCAACTGCAATAATGAACAGAAGACAAGTCTGTAGCTTCACAAGCCTTGCCAGACCCTTGAGAGAAGCAACCTGAGGACAGGATTTAGGCTGATGCAGAAAAGATACTTCCTAATGTTTAAATTGTGAAACAACTTCACCAGGAGAAGGGATTCAACAACCACAGATCTGAGCTCTGCTTGGAACAACCCAAGCCTCATTCCGTGTCACTATATATCACAGTGTCCAAATTTACCATAAGTAGGTCCCATTATATTTACTTTTTCTGCTTGGAAAATCTGGAGCTGGGTGTTTGGCTCTCAAAGTCTCTTTCATTGTTTGAGTTAGCATTAGGCTTTGCTCTGGAGAGCAGAGACTATTTTTCTTAATTTATACCCTTCCTGAGTTTTTGGGTCAAAGATCATAAGTTGGGGGTTGGCAACACAGAAGTAGACATACCATCTTCATTAGGATTTCTGTGGAGTTCTGGAGACTTTATGCTTACCGCTGGGTTGTACTTTTGTACTGGGTTCTATTTCAACAGCCAAGGGTGCATTAGGCAGGATAAACTGTTCACTGAATGTCTCTGGAGGCACCAACAATTTTTTTCCATCTGAATAATTTTCCTTTTGTATGGCATCCATTCTGCCCTAAAAGACATCGAGCTGCTGCCCAAGAGAGCACAGGCCACTGATTTTTAATAACTCTGAAAAACAAGTAGAGTAAGCATTTTTCTTCCCATTTCACCATGGGGGAAACCTGAGACTCGGAGACCTTATGTAATTTTCCCCAGATCACACAAATAGTTCATGGCAGAAGTGGTATTAGAAGTTAGGACACCTCTCTCTGTGCACTAAACCACCATGAAATGCCCCCAAACAGCACTCAAGCATGCAGGGTCTAGACTATCTCACCAAGATACATTACCAGGCACGACTGTTTTGTCTAAATCGGCCATACCATGTCACAATATTCATTAAGGTCTAACCGTGCGCAAAGTACTGAGACCCATTTTAATAACTGCTCAATATGAGCCAAACCATCAAACTGTCATGTTTGTAGACACAGTGATATTCTATCCCTCGCACTGGTCAGCTTCATTAGCTTCTCGCGGGTGATAGTTATCTGTCTGGGTATGATGGAGTCCAACTTAATAAACCAGCAAAACTTCTCTTGAAAACGTGTTTTTGCAAAAAATGTTCCTTGAAAGTCCTTCAGGAAAGTTACCTCTGAAAACCCTCCAGAAACAAGCCACACTGGAGACTGACCTATGCAGTAAGTGCTGCTCTGCCAGTTCTTTGTCCAGCCATTCTGTTCCTTTTGTTAAGTACAGGTTATAGCAGGGGCTGGTGTGGGGCCCTCTTAATGAAATGTACACTAGAATCATATAATTTTTGGTGATATAGTCACACCTTGGGAGGAAAGACAGAACAAAGATGGCCTGGGGGAAGAGCTGGTCACTTTGGCATCTCCAGTGGGGAGTGGATTGGTGGGCAGTGCCACCCCGGCTCTGTTACTGTCCTCTTGTATAAGCTAAGTGTCCAACCTCTCCCTGAAGGTTGAGCCACTGTTTCTCTCTCTTCACTATTCCAAGAGGATGCTTTTAGTTAACATTCTTTGGCTATAAGTAGCAGAAGCCAATGGAGATTAAAAAGGAGGAATTATCAAGATGTGAAGTTGTCTGGCCAAACAAGAAGATGAATATGGTGTACATTATTTGATTCCGTTCCCACTTCCCTCTTGCCCACTTGCCTATAGTCCCAAGTTTCTATTAGGGATCTGCGTGGGTCTGGGGGTGCTGATCTCTGCTCTGTTTCTACGGGTGGGACGCATGACCTAGACTCATCCAATGAACATAGTCTTTCCTGCTCATCTCCCTGCTTGCCACAGTACCTGATGCAGAGGTGAGCATGTGACCTATGTCCATCAAGTCAGCAAGACGCGGGGGGCTTTCAAGTGGAAATTCTGGATCTCTTTCCTTTTGGGTGAAAGAAAAAATTGTATAGCCCTGAGGGCTTGTGGTGATCATCTTGATCTTGTCATAGATAGAGAAGAGATGCAGAAAAGCCTGGTCCTTGGGGAGGTCATTGATCCACTTGATCAAGCCTTACCTGAAGATAGATTCCTCTGTCTTTTCAGTCATATAAACCAAGAAAATCTCTCTCCCTTCCTCCCCTCTGTTTCTTTCTCTTTGTCTCTTTAACTCCCCCAATCCTTTCTGTCCTCTCTTCTCCTTTTACTTTTCAGGTCATGTTCACTGACCATATCCAAACATGTTTCCCCCAAATGACTGATGATTCCTCAATTCATCTCAGTTCAAGTGAACAAGTCAGACTGAATTAGAACGTCTTCTACCATGACCACATTTCTGGGAATTGGGTATTTTATTGGCTCAATCCATAGTAGCCTTGAGGGAAAAACAAGAGAGGAAAGAGATTCAAGGGGCAGAAGGAGATACAAACTCCACTGCTGATCCACCATGTCATGGAGGGAACCTGGACAGAACTCACACCGTATTTGCATCCTCATAAACCGAGTGAGTCAAGGACCCCAAGATCAAAATGAACTGAAGGTAATGAGACCTCCTTTTAAGGTTGTCAGCAGATAAATCCTCCAGTTGCTTGATTTTTCTTCAACAGAAATCAGATGAAACCATGTTCTTCTGAAGAAGTGTATGCGGTGAGGATTTTATCAAGTGAGCCAAAAGCAATTCCTAGAAGACTTTTGAAAAGAAAATCTGAAGTTCCTTTGACCGCAAGAGCTGGAAGATGGATGGCAGGAAGCAAATGTTGAGAGAAGAAATAAAGAACAGCATTTGTGTTTAAGGACTTCTGTTCAGATGAGTTGTTAAAAATGATTACCCAGTGATTTAGGAGAGAGATGGTTTTTAAAGTTCTAATTCTTTCACGAACACAGTGCTATGAATTTCTTTAAATCTGGCGCATGCAAAAAGCTTCTGATTCAAAAGCTCTGTGTTATGATTATCCTGTTGTGGTGGCAGATACAGTTCCAGAATGTTTTGTGCTAAACTGAGATCATTCTTCTAGTTCAGAAATATTCCAGATTCTTATTCATTTCAAGTTTCTTGGGTACAGAAGAGTGTTGAACTTCAGAAAATTTTACTTGGCTATGTTTCAAAAAGGTATTCTTAATGAACAGATTTCTCCCTAACCTCATAGATCCAAAAAACAACATTTTGAGAGCTATTTTAAAGTTTGTAGCAGTCAGGATTCTTCCAAGTTGACAGAAACCAAACCCAATCCAACTCACACACAAAAGAGAATTGACTTGTATATCCAAGAAATCTAAGCTTAGATATACTTCAGGCATGAACTTATAATGTCTATCAATAAACATTAAAAAACAATAAGAATTTAGGTGTTCTATTATTAATACATACATACCCATTTTTATAACAGCACTATTCGATTGCCAAAAGGTGGAAAGAGCCCAAAGATTTCTCAACAGATGAATGGATAAACAAATTGTGATATAACTATACAATGGAATATTATTTAGCCATAAAAATGACCTATTAGTACATGCCACAACATGGATGAACCTCAAAACCATTACGCTAAATGAAGTAAGCCAGACATAAGAAGACACACATGGAATGATTTCATTTATATGAAATATCCAGAATAGGCAAATTTATAGAGGCAGCCAGAGGCCAAGAGAAGGATGAGATGGAGAGTTACTGCTTAATAGTCCCTGGGTTTCCTTCTGGGATGATGAAGCATCCTGAACTGGACAGAGGTGGTGCTGGTACAACAGTCGAAGTACAAAATGCCACTGAGTTATTCGCTTCACAATGGTTATTTTCACGTTATGTGACTTTCACCTCAGTAAAAATTAAAAAAAAAAAAGTGGGGGGAGGGGAGAAGAAAACCTTCTAAGGGACTTCCCTGGTGGTGCAGTGGATAAGAATCTATCTGCCAACGCAGGGGACACAGTCTGGATTCTGGTCCAGGAAGATCCCACGTGCCTAGGAACAACTAAGTCCATGCAGCACAACTATTTGTGCCTAAAGGCCATGCTCTGCAAGAAGAAAAGCCGCTGTGATGAGAAGCCCGTACACTGCAGCAGAGAGTACCACTGCTCGCTGTGTCTGGAGAAAGCCCTTCAAAGCAACGAGGATCCAGCATAGCCAAAAACAAATAAGGAAAAAAATTTTTTAAAGAAAGCCTTTTAAAATAGCTTTTGGGTGTTCTGCCTTAAAAATTAGGTTTTTAATAATTAAAAAGTACTACTTACTGGAATCATAATTATAGTAGTGTGCTTATTGTTGGCTTGCCTTGTTTTAGAAAAAATTTTTAGCTTTGAAATAATGTCAGAGTAAGGTTGCAAGAATAATATAAACAACTTTCACATACCAACATTCCCCAGTGGTTCAAATGTTACTGCATTTGTGAACTCAGAGAGTAGAGTGGTAATTACCAGGGGCTGGGAAAATGGGGAAATGTTGGTCAAAGGGTACAGACTTCCAGTTATAAGGTGAATAAGTCCTAGGGGTCTAAACTGCAGCATGGTGACTATAGTTAGTAATTCTGCATTGTGTAATGGAAAGTCACTACAGATCTTAAATGTCCTCACCATTTACACAAAAAAGGTAATTATGTTATGTGATGGATATGTTGGCTAAAGCTTTGGTGGTAATCATCTTGCAGCATGTAAGTGTATCAAAGCAACTCATTGTAACACCTGAACTTATGCAAGTTATATGTCAATCACCTCTCAATAACACTGGACAAAAGCAAAATAAAAAACTTTGAAGTTCTTACCACATTTGCTTATTTTCTGCCTATCGACCATCATCTATTTGACTCTGTTATCTGTGTGCCTACCTGGTAAATGTGTGTGTGTTTATTATTTGTTTCTGGCTGTGCTGTGTCTTTGTTCCTGCATGCGGGCTTTCTGTAGTTGAGGCCAGCGGGGACCGCTCCTCGCTGTGGTGCATGGTCTTCTCATTGCAGTGGCTTCTCTTGTTGCAGAGGACGAGCTCTAGAGCAGGTTCTCAGTAGTTGTGGCACGTGGGCTGTGTTGCTCCAAGGTGTGTGGGATCGTCCCACACCAGGAATCGAACCTGTGTGCTATAAATTGGCAGGCGAATTCTTAATCACTGGACCACCAGGGAAGTCCTGTGTGTGTGTTTATATATGTAAACATATATGCATTCACAGTATTATTTTATTTTTAAGGAGGCCTACAACTATGATAGTCTATGATTCTCTGAATAATAATAGAAACTGGGGTAGGAGCCAAAGTAGGTCTGAAATAATTCATAAATTGTAACGCAGAGGTTAAGTGCACCCTCGATGATGTGGTTTGGGGTACCAGTAATGGAATGGGGGAAGGGTGAGAAGGTTGTGGGAAGAGAGGGAAATTCCCAGCCATCTGAAACAGCTTTGCAAGTGATGGGTCACTGCCAAGATGAATGCTGGGGACCACCAGCACAGGAAACAGGACGTGATGGCCCTGCTCCAGCTCCCCAAGTGGAGGACCCTGCCAATCAAGCCACCAGCCCCATCTGCCCGCATTTCGGGTTCTTCTTTGGACTGTGTTCCCTGTCCTCTGCTTTTGAAGATGACGCCACCAGTAATGCTCCCCAGCTGGGGCAGCAGGTGTCACTGATAAGACCAGCGGGGCCCAGCAGTCTTCCCACACTGGGAACACAAGGCAAGTCCTCTTTGAGGGCTGTGGTTGCTACTCACAATCTCATGGTAGGTGCAGTTAGTTTTTAAACTTGCAGACTGGCTTATTAAGAGATGTCTCATTTCTCATCCTCCCAAGATGAGAACCTTGTGCAAGAGCCTCTCTAAGCCACAATAAATACTTTTTCACCCAGCACAGTTCTGTGGGATTCTTGGTTGTCATGTGGGAATATATCCCAGCTTCAGCCACATTAATGTGGTGCATGTAATTGATTCTATAAATGTACACATACTTTCAGCTGTTTTTAAAGTAAGACAGCGTGTGTAGAATTCCCCTTATCCTTTCATCTGAAGAATCCAGTGAAGAGGACACTTTTGGAGAGTTATCTTTAGGAGAGAGACATATCTTTTTTGGCCACGCCACACAGGATGTGGGATCTTAGTTCCCCCACCAAGGATTGAACCCACGCCCCCTTCATTGGAAGCATAAATTCTTAACTCCTGGACCTCGAGGGAAGTTCCCTGGGAGTGTTATCTTTAAAATACACATAATTGTGTATAGAATAAAATGAAGAGCTTAACAGCATGACTTCAAGGTAAGGGTGCTTATCACAGCTTTTGTGTTTGCATTTGTGCTTCATTGTTTACTTGAGTTTAAACCACTTCCCTGGTGGCTCAGATGGTAAAGAATCTGCCTGCAATTCAGGAGAGCCAGGTTCAATCCCTGGGTCAGGAAGATCCCCTGGAGAAGAGCATGGCAACCCATTCCAGTATTCTTGCCTGGAGAATTCCATGGACAGAGGAGCCTGGCAGGCTACAGTCCATGGGGTCACAAAGAGTTGGACACGACTGAGAAGGCAATGGCACCCCACTCCAGTACTCTTGCCTGGAAAATCCCATAGATGGAGGAGCCTGGTAGGCTGCAGTCCATGGGGTCGCTAAGAGTCGGACATGACTAAGCGACTTCACTTTCACTTTTCCCTTTCTTGCATTGGAGAAGGCAATGGCAACCCACTCCAGTGTTCTTGCCTGGAGAATCCCAGGGACGGGGGAGCCTGGTGGGCTGCCGTCTCTGGGGTCACACAGAGTCGGACACGACTGAAGCGACTTAGCAGCAGCAGAGAAGTAACATTGGGACAGGAATCTGAGTGTCAGCAGTCTATTCCGGATGAGATCACAGGAAATGCTGATGTAGGCAGGTTACCACTGTGGACAGCCAAAGCTTAAGCTCACTGGGGAACTTCTGAGGACAGCACAGGAGACTACCTTACAGTGATCCCCACCCAGGGGCCCCACCCCACGCCAGGACTGAGGGAGTTGGGGAAATTGTATACTTGCTGCTCGGGGTGAGTAGATGGGGCAGAAACTGGTCTAGCTAAGAAGATTTCTGGCAAAGATACTGAAATGCTAGCAGTTGGAATTCAGGTGAACCTGTAGCTTGAGGGAACCTGTAATACTCAAGGGAATATGACAGCATCTGCTCCCTTTGAGGTAGGCAGGGTTTTACCCTTTTGCTGCTTGGGAAACAAGTTCAGGGACATTTAACGACTTTCCCCAAAGTCACGTGGTATGCCAGAGTTCTAACTACAAGTCCTCTTATTGAAAACCCACCTCCAACTGGCACAAGTGAAACGGGGAACATACTGATGCCTGTAACTAAAAAGCTTGGGGGGAAGTCTTCAGGTTCAGCTGGATCCAGAAACTCAAACCATGCTATTGGCATGATGATCTGGCCATTCTCTTCTGTGTATATATTTATTCATTAAGTACATTAAATATTTATTTCCAGAAATGAATCCACAGAAGTGGAAGACAGGACACTGTAACTCAGCTGAGAAAGTAAATTACCTGTGGACAAATTTTAAGCTAATTTAAAATAATTAAATATTAAAAATAAATAAATAATAGTACAACAC
>NW_011494768.1:2548027-2562420 GCF_000754665.1 Bison bison bison
GTGAGAGTTGGACTGTGAAGAAAGCTGAGCGCCGAAGAATTGATGCTTTTGAACTGTGGTGTTGGAGAAGACTCTTGAGAGTCCCTTGGACTGCAAGGAGATCCAATCAGTCCATCCTGAAGGAGATCAGCCCTGGGATTTCTTTGGAAGGAATGATGCTAAAGCTGAAACTCCAGTACTTTGGCCACCTCATGCAAAGAGTTGACTCATTGGAAAAGACTCTGATGCTGGGAGGGATTGGGGGCAGGAGGAGAAGGGGACGACAGAGGATGAGATGGCTGGATGGCATCACCGACTTGATGGACATGAGTTTGAATGAACTCCGGGAGTTGGTGATGGACAGGGAGGATTGGCGTGCTGTGATTCATGGGGTCACAAAGAGTCGGACAGGACTGAGCAACTGAACTGAACTGAACTGACTGACTGATGAGTATATATATATATATCTATCTACAAGTTGAGGAATGGTGATAAGCTCAGAAATTCAAATGAATTTAGGCAAAAAGCAGACAACTGGGGATAAATAGAAAATTTTATTTTCTATCATATTTCATTGGAGACCTCACAGTTTTAGGGCCTCCTCTGGTATTTCAGCAGTGGCTTTGTGGTTCAGAGTCTCATCACAGAATTTCAAGCAGTGCCTGTGTACTTGGATGGTTGTCACATCTTCTGTCTTGGATTGTGGTTATTTTTATCCCACTTCAGTGGACCCAATGGCTCTTTTAGGATGCTAGCACTGTGCATTCTCTGCTCATCCATTCCAAACAGAGGATTTGGTCTTCACCCTGTCCCAAGGCATGAACATCAGGGTCCCCACAAATAGTGCCTCAGCTAGTAGGATTTAGCGAGTGACTAGAAGGTGTTTCCTAGTGCTGAGACCAACAGAGAACAGCTGAACTGGCAGGTTCTGGGAAACCTGGGACAGAAGAACACGTGGTCAAGTTAATTCTTAAAAAACTGGGAAGAGGTACCATCAGCAAGTCAAGAAATAGGAAACCCAGAAGCATAGATGAAACAGGAATGGGGCAAGGGAGTGTTCTGCAAGTTGGGTTCCCTGGAGAGCAGACTCTGAGATGTAGTTTGATGTGCAGGATGTTGACTGCGGAGTGTCCTGGGTATGAACACCTGAGGAAAGGGAGGTAAAGAAGCATACGTGGACACAGGGAGAAGTTGAACAGTGTGGGGCTAATGACAGACTCAGCCAGTTCAGAGGCAGAGAAGTCAGAGCGGGTCTTGAGAGTTGTCCTGAGTCAAGCTGAGATGGCCTGGCTTTTGTGCTCTTTGTGAGCTAGCTCCCTCTGCTGGGAAAATCTGTAAGGCTTGAGTGACCCCCAAAATATATCTCTGAGCTTCAGATCTCTGCATGCCACTGCCAACATGACATTTCTAAATTTTATTATTTTAGAAATTTGTTTGTTTTTGGCTGCGCTGCATCTTTGTTGCTATGCTAGGGCTTTCTCTAGTTGCAGTGAGCAGGGGCTACTCGTCATTGCAGTGTGCAGGTTCTCATCGAGGTGGTTTCCCTCTTTTTTTTTGCAGTGGCTTCCCTTGTTGCAGAGCACCAGGCTCCACGGCACGAGTGTTTCAGTAGTTACAGCAAGTGAGGTCAGTACTTGTGGCCCACAGGCTTAGTCGACCTGAGGCATGTGGGATCCTCTCAGAGCAGGAATCGAACCTGTGCCCCATGTGTTGGCAGGCAAATTCCTAACTGCTGGACCACAAGGGAAATCCCAACTTGACATTTCTTTGCCATCTCAAGATGTGTGATGAGATTAAGAGCCAGGAGTAAGAGTAAAGAGAGCAGGACCATGATGGTGGCTGCAGAAAGGTCACAGGAGCCAGGCCAGGTGCCAATGCTTGTGCAGCCCTTTCACCATTGTATCAAGGGCTGATCGTGATCC
Organism: Bison bison bison; assembly: GCF_000754665.1. Lineage (NCBI taxonomy): Eukaryota > Metazoa > Chordata > Mammalia > Artiodactyla > Bovidae > Bison > Bison bison. The sequence goes on from NW_011494768.1 coordinate 2,549,929, forward strand.
TAGAAACGGCTCCATAAAGAGTGGACCCCGTCTTCAAACATTCCACTCCTGTTCGTGTACTCCTCACATTTTATATACTTGTGTGGATGTTTTCTCCTTTCTCTTTGAAAGTCGATCTTCTTTTATTACCTAGTTCAATGTTTGTGAAAAGACCTGCAGGAATTAATACAAGACCAGTGTAATTTAAAGCTCTCAGAGCCAAGAGTCTTTGGAAGAAAGAGTCTTAGGCCTCTGAACGGAGGTGGCAGCCAACGGCTTCAGCAATTGAGATTTTCTTGGGCAGGAATGCTCTGGAATACTGAAAGAAGAATTTCCTCCTCTCTCTCTCCTTCTTCTGTCTGAAAATTCTTCCATTGGTCAAATATTGAAATGGAGAAGACTTCAAGTTTGATCCCCCAAACTATGCTTTATCTCCAAAAATTTAGAAGAAGGAAAAACACAGAGAAAAACTTCAGAAGTAGAAAATTGTGAATTTGTGGTATTGGAAAGAGTATGGGATTGGAAGCCAAGAGACTTAGGTTTCTGGTCTTGATCCTGCCACTGAAGTAGCTATGTAACCTTGAACAAAACATTGATGTTTTCTTGGCCTCGTCTATAAAAAGAAGGGGTCTGGGCATGGTTATCTGCAAGTCCCCTAACCCCCACCACTTGCTCTTTTTCTTTTCTTTTTTAACTTGTCGAACAGTTTTATTCTCAGTTCTCCTTTACCCCTGTAAGTTTGCTCAGTGGAGCTAGGTAGAATCCTGTCCCTAGATGAGAACTTTGGACTGCCAGAACAGCTTTTCTGATAATTTGTAAGTAATACAGTTTCCCAGTCTAAATTTCCTTTTAATGCTAGGATTCCATTATTTACCTAGTAGTGAATCACAGGGAGAAGGCAATGGCACCCCACTCCAGTACTGTTGCCTGGAAAATCCCATGGATGGAGGAGCCTGGTAGGCTGCAGTCCATGGGGTCGCTAGGAGTCAGACATGACTGAGCAACTTCACTTTCACTTTCCACTTGCATGCTTTGGAGAAGGAAATGGCAACCCACTCCAGTGCTGTTGCCTGGAGAATCCCAGGGACGGGGGAGCCTGGTGGGCTGCCGTCTATGGGGTCACACAGAGGCAGACACGACTGAAGTGACTTAGCAGCAGCAGCAGCAGTGAATCACAATATCACACATGGCAGAATTATGTTGAAGTCAGCCAGGTGCTTCCATACGTAGTAACTCAATTGAGCTTCACAAATGTTAACAGGTCTGTAAGGCAGGCTGGGCAGATAGTAATAGATTTCCCATTTTGCTACAGGGGAAAATTTAGACATATTTAGTTCCATAGTGTATTGGGATTCTTTCAGTTGCAAGTTCCTCCTAAAAACCCAATTCCTAGCCCGATCAAAAATGAAAGCTCTTTATAATGAAAGCATGCAACTGCAAAGTCCAGGGGTACCACAAGTGGTTCACCTATCTCTTGTCCACAATCTGATCACTCTCTTCTTCGCATAGTTTTCACTAAATTAATAAATATTTCTTGAGTACTGTTATGTATTAATCACTGTTGTAGGTACAGGGGGTGCAGTGAATGAAACATTTAATTACAACAGTGACTAACACACAGCTACGTTCAAATAAATATTCACAGAACTCACATTCTTACATACATGGAAATAATCATAGGACGTACTTCTACTGGAAGGAGAGGGCATAAACAAACAAATAAATAACATGTGTTGTGCCAGGTGGTGGAAAGAACTACGGAGCAGAAAACACACGATGTGACTGAAGTGAGTTACCTGCCCACAGTGGAGTTGCCATGGCAATGGCTGGAATACAACAGTGCGCCAAGAAGATGTGAGAGGAGGCATAGGTATGTTTCATACAGATAACATCTCTTAAACCTACCTGCCCAAGGATCCCATTTTTCTCTTGGTGACCGCCATTATCCCGTATGCCATGTGCAGAACACACCTGAGCTTGCATGGGTTGAAACAGCTACTAAAGACAGTGTTATGTGTGTGTGCGTGCGTGTGTTCTTAGCTGTTCAGTCGTGTCTGACTCTTTGTGACCCCATGAACTGCAGCCTGACAGTCGCTTCTGCCCAAGGGGATTCTCCAATTAAGCACCCTGGAGTGGGTTGTCATACCCTCCTCCAGGGGATCTTTCCATCCCAGAGATCGAACCCAGGTCCTCCTGCATTGCAGGTGGATTCTTTACTGAATGAGCCAACAGGACTATATACAAGCAGCAATAAAAACCATTATCACTCAGTTACCATGCCTGATTTCTTCCAGAATGTTCTTTCTGACATTCTCACTGAGACAATCTTAGCACTGATTGAGCATCTATTGGAACACACCTGTGCAGAGTCTCCCTTCCCCATATACACACTAAACTGCACTTCTGCTTCTAAGGATTCCAGCTTGGGGTGGACATAGTCACCTGCATATGCAGTGCCCATTTCTCCATCTCCCCAGCAGCACCCCACATGTGAAATGATGACAGCAGTTTAACTCTTAGCTCCAGAGGTGAACTATGATTGGTTTAAGGCAATCAGTGCATTCCATATTTTAGCCTGAGTGACTGAGCTAGAGACAATGTTAAGTAATTTTCTGGCTGTAGATAAAAGAGCATGTCATACCAATTGTTATTGGTAACCACTCTTTGACCAAAGAGAGAATCAACCTTGGGATGAAACCAAACAGAGATGGGTAGAGTTTAGGTAAAAAGACCCTAGAAGTCCTGGGTCAGGAAGCTCTTGCCTGAATTCAGCCTAGCACCAGGTTTCTCCGTTACGTGGACCAATACATCTTCTCTATGGCCTTAAAAACCTGAGTTTGCTTCTTCTGTTGTTCGCAAAGAATTAAATTCTACTTGATGGCTTCTTTGAAAATGATGACCAAATTTCAGACTCAATCATATAAGCTTTACGAAATCAGTAGCATGAGGCCCTGTATTTCAGGATGTCCCTAATGTGTAGAAGAAATAAATATTTATTTGACATAGTTTCACCATGTTTCCCTTAGCACATGTTTGCTCACAAGAGCAGAACCCTAATACCCTTCCAGAATTTGGGTTGGAGAAGTATGAAAGGGAGAGGCAGTACTTTAAGATTAAAGACTTCCCTGATGGTCCACCGATTAAGAATCCACTTGCCAATGCAGGGGACATGGGTTCGATCCCTGGTCCGGGAAGATGCCACATGCCCCAGGGCAACTAAGCCGGCGCACCACAGCTACTGAGCCCACACGCTGCAACTACTGAAGCCCAAGCACCCTGAAGCCTGTGCTCCACAACAACAGAAGCCGCCACAGGGAGATGCCTCACGCCGCAGCTAGAGACAGCCTGTGTGCAGCAGCGAAGACCCAGCACAGCCAAAAAAGCAAAAAACAAAACAACAAAAAATAGATTTCCCAGGCTTCCCTGGTGGCTCAGTGGTAAAGAATCTGCCTACCAACACAGGAGCTGCTGCTGCTGCTAAGTCGCTTCAGTCGTGTCTGCCTCTGTGCGACCCCATAGACGGCAGCCCACCAGGCTCCCTCGTCCCTGGGATTCTCCAGGCAAGAGCACTGGAGTGGGTTGCCATTTCCTTCTCCAATGCATGAAAGTGAAACATGAAAGTGAAGTTGCTCAGTCGTGTCCGACTCTTAGCGAGCCCATGGACTGCAGCCCACCAGGCTCCTCCATCCATGGGATTTTCCAGGCAAAAGCACTGGAGTGGGTTGCCATTGCCTTCTCCAATGCATGAAAGTGAAACATGAAAGTGAAGTTGCTCAGTCGTGTCCGACTCTTAGCGAGCCCATGGACTGCAGCCCACCAGGCTCCTCCATCCATGGGATTTTCCAGGCAAAAGTACTGGAGTGGGTTGCCATTGCCTTCTCTGTCAATACAGGAGACATGGGTTCAATCCCTGATCTGGAAAGATCCCACATGCCTTGGAGCAACTAAGCCCATGCTCTGAAGCCTGCGCTCTGCAACAAAAGAGACTGAAATGAGAAGCTCCTGCACTGCAAGTAGAGAGTAGCCCCCACTCACTGCAACTAGAGAAAAGCCCGAGCAGCAGCAAAGACCTCGTACAACCAAAAATAAAGAAATAAAATAATAATAAATTAAAAAAAAATACAAATCTCCTGAAGGTCAGGATAGTGTTTGCTGGTTCCCCAGCTAACACTTGATAAATGTCTGTCAGATTAATTAATTAAAAATAAATTTCCTAATTTGAGGAGTATTCTGCAAAATAACTGGCCCCCAAATAACTGACTCTTCAAAATTCCCCAAGTCCTGAAAGATAAAGAAAGATTCAGTAACTGTTCCAAATTGAAGCATACTAAGGAGACATGACAACTGAATGCAAATATGACCCTGGACTGAAACTTGAACCAGAAAAAGGAGATGAGGGGGACAATTAGCAAAACTGAATAAGATACGTTATATGGAGATAAAAACAAAAGTAAACAAGTGGGGCCTGATTAAACTTTAAAGCTTTTGCACAGCAAAGGAAACTATAAGCAAGGTGAAAAGACAACCCTCAGAATGGGAGAAAATAATAGCAAATGAAACAGCTGACAAAGGATTAATTTCCAAAATATACAAGCAGCTCATACAACTCAAAGCCAGAAAAACAAACAACCCAATCAAAAAGTGGGGAAGAGACTTAAACAGACATTTCTCCAAAAAAGATACATAGATGGTTAACAAACACATGAAAAGATGCCCAATATCACAAATTATTAGAGAAATCCAAATCAAAACTACAATGAGATGTCACCTCACACCAGTCAGCATGGCCCTCATCAAAAAGTCTACAAAAAATAAATGCTGGAGAGGGTGTGGAAAAAAGGGAATGCTCTTGCACTGTTGGTGGGAATGTAAATTGATACAGCCACTATGGAAGACAGTATGGAGATTCCTTAAAAAACTAGGAATAAAACCACCATATGACCCAGCAATCCCACTCTTAGGCATATATCCTGAGGAAACCAAAATTGAAAAATACACATGTACCCCATTGTTCATTGCAGCACTATTTGCAATAGCTAGAACTTGGAAGCAACCTAGATGCCCATCGACAGATGAATGGATAAAGAAGTTGTGATATGTATACACAATGGAATATTGGGGCTTCCCTGGTTGCTCAGAGGTTAAAACGTCTGCCTCTAATGCAGGAGACCTGGGTTCAATCCCTGGGTAGGGAAGATCCCCTGGAGAAGGAAATGGTATTACTCAGCCATAAAAAGGAATGCATTTGAGTCAGTTCTGATGAGGTGGATGAACCTAGAACCTATTACACAGAGTGAAGTGAGTCAGAAAGAGAAAGATAAATATCATATTCTAACACACATATACGGAATCTAGAAAAATGGTACTGAAGAATTTATTTACAGGGCAGCAATGGAGAAACAGACATAGAGAATAGACTTATGGACATGGGGAGAGGGGAGGAGAGTGTGAGATGTATGGAAAGAGCAACATGGAAACTTACATTATTACTATATGTAAAATAGATAACAATAGATAACCAACAGGAATTTGCTGTATGGTTCAGGAAACTCAAACAGGTGCTCTATGTCAACTTAGAGGGGTGGGATGGGGAGGGAGATGGGAGGGAGGTTCAAAAGGGAGGGGATATATGTATACCTACGGCTGATTGATGCCGAGGTTTGACAGAAAACACCAAAATTCTGAAAAGCAATTATCCTTCAATAAATAAATAAAAAGGAAAAACTGAATAAGATACATTATAGTATTGAATCAATGCTAATTTTCTGATTTTGATCATTGCTCTGTGGTCACATGAATTGTCAACATTTGAGGAAGCTGGATGAAGGCTATACAAATATTTTTGAAGTATTTCTACAATGTTTTTGAAAGTTAGAAATTATTTCAAAATGAAAAGGTTAAAATTTCTCCAGTTAAAAAATAAATAAGAGGTTTGGAGTGGTGCTTTATTAATGCATTGATTAGAATTTCCACTGTCATGATATTTCATGAATACAGAGAGGATTTAGATCTACAGCACAGCCTTGGAAATTCATGCATTTGCAAACTCGAAATTCACAATTTTACCCTAGAAGATGCCAGACTGAAGGCAGATCTATTTCTTTTATGATGCCTCATTAAGGGTCTCTGAGCTGGTCTTGGAAGAACGCAAAAAATGTTTTGGTTTGAGAGTAAGACAGATGTCAATCCAGAAAATTTTAAAAGCAGGCAGTTGTTCAAATGAGACTTTAAGTCAGCTTGGAGAGCAAAAAGATTTGACAAAGAAATGCAGAGATGGCACATCTGAGTGGGTTGTTTTGGCACCCACGAGGGAGCTGTAAGCCAGCATTTAGAATGGGTGAGCATGGAAAATAGATTTGGTAGAAAAAGATGGTGATTCACTCACCAATAATAATAATGATAAATACTGCTGACAAGGAACTTTTAATTAGCAAATGGAAAATCAGCCCAAGACACATATGCTGAGTCCCTTAGAGGTGAGGTCAGAACAAATTCTTTTTAAAAATGGGAACATTTGTAGTAGTTCCTGGCCCTGGAATCTATTGATCTTGGTGGTTCCCCCCGCCTCCTTAAATATGGAAGATAATGTTCTCCTCTCTTTCAGAGAAAATCAGATTACTTTCTCACTGAGTTAACATGAAGATTACTCTGAAATGCATCAGAAAACTCACTGCATGGTTTATTTATTTCTTTCTCCAAGTAAAAGAAGTATCAGAAGTTCTGTTTTTCAGAACCATTAACTATGATTCTGATTCATACTGTGCAACTGGAAAAGGCGGCCAAGAGCAGATTCTGGGAAATGAGCTCAGTCAAAAGCCTGAATTCAGAAACTTGTTTGGAGGACTTCCTGTCCTAGAATGGGCCATTGACAGGAGTGGAGGCTAAGATACCCTCCATTTACAGGAAAGAGACGCAAGCTTTGTGTGGGAAGCCTCTACTTGAATTTCCACCTCAGCAGTGGGCAATGCTATGGATCATCTCTGCTTCTTCCTTTTTTCTACCTTCTGATAGAAAATTCCCTTAAATTTCCTCTTCTAGTCCTTGTATTCTCCCCCCTTCTTCCTTTCTCTTCTTCTCTTCTCGGTCTATGACCTCTTGACTCAGGTCCATGACCTCAGTCTTCTTTGCCATCATCTGTAGACTTTCATTTTGCATGATTCTAGGGAATAATAAAGATATTGGGAATAGGAAAAAAAAAAGACAACCAACTAGCCTTAAAAGTCTTCTTCCCACTGAGGCTTTCTGGATACTCCAACTGCAGGTCCCAACCAGGGTTTGGTGTAACTTGTAACCTAAAAACCTTTATCATTTGTAACATTCCCTTGACAGGCAATGATGGTTTCCAATATGGCCTTAAGTCAAAGCCTCACTAGTCTTGATCCTTCTTTTGTAGCCTGGAGGGCCTGGGGTCGATTATATCATTATTCTTCATTCTTTATTGTTTACAACAAGTTTTTTTTTATATTGATGCATTTGCCAGGCAATTTTCGAATGCCTCCCATCAGAAGAGACAAATTATACCACCCATCCATCAACTTTGAACTTGGCCATGAGACTTACTTTGGCCAATGAAGTGTTAACAGATATCATGCCTGCAGTGTGTGTGTGTGTGTGCTCAGCTGCTCAGTCGTGTCTGACTCTTTGAGACCCCATGGACTGTAGCCCACCAGGTTCTTCTGTTCATGGAATTTTCCAGGAAAGAATACTGGAGTAGGTTGGCACAGAGGTATTTAAAAAAAATTTTTTTAATTGAAGTATAGTTGACTTAAAATATTGTATTAATTTCAGGTGTACAGCACAGTGATTCAGTTTTTTATGGTTACACTCCATTATATGTTATTATGAAATACTGAATATAATATAACTCCTTGTGCTACACAATAAGTTCTTATTGCTTATTTATTTTATGAATAGTAGTTTGCATTGATTAATTCTATACTCCTAATTTGTCCTTCCTCCCCACTCCCCCTCTGGCAACCATAAGTTTGTTTTCTGTGTCTCTGAGTTTCTGTTTTGTGTATAGATTCACTCGTATTATTTTTTAAGATTCCACATGTAAGTGATATATATGATGCTGATGCTGAAGCTGAAGCTCCAATACTTTGGCCACCTGATGTGAAGAGCCAACTCATTAGAAAAGACCCTGATGCTGGGAAAGATTGAAGGCAGGAGGAGAAGGGGACGACAGAGGATGAGATGGTTGGATGGTATCACCGACTCAATGGACTGAGTTTGAGCAAGGTCTGGGAGATGGTGAAGGACAGGGAAGCCTGGAGTGCTGCAGCCCATGGGGTTACAAAGAGCTGGACACGACTGAGCGGCTGAACAACAAAAAGTGACATAATCTGATATGTGTCTTCCTCTGTCTGACTTACTGGGCTATCCAGGTGGCACTAGCGGTGAAGAACTTGCCTGCTAATGAAGAAGATGTAAGAGAAGTGAGTTTGGTTGCTGGGTCGGGAAAATCCCCTGGAGGAGGGCATGGCAACCCACGCCAGCATCTTTGCCTGTAGAATCCCTGGACAGAGGAGCCTGGAGGACTGGAGTCCACAGGGTCGCAAAACAGTCAGATGTCACTGAAGCAATTTAGCACATCTGACTTACTTCACTAATGATAGTATTCTCTAGATCCATCAGTGTCACTGCACATGGCAACAGCTCCTTCTTTTTCATGGCTGAGCAGTATTCCATTGTATCTGTAAGTACCGCATCTTCTTAAGCCGACCATCTGTTGATGGACATGGGTTGTTTCCGTGTCTTGGTACATTGTGGTGCCTGTGTGTTTTCAAATTGGAGCTTCCCTGGTGGCTCAGTAGTAAAGAATCTGCCTGCGATGCAGGAGCCACAGGAAACGTGGGTTCATCGCTTCTCGGCCTTTTGGCTAAGATCAAGTGCAGGAAACGCAGGTTCAATCCCTGGGTCGGGAAGATTCCCTGGAGGATGGCATTGCAATCCTCTCCAGTATTCTTGCCTGGAGAATTCCATGGACAGAGAAGACTGGCGGACTATAGTCCATAGAGTTGCAAAGAGTCAGACACAACTGAAGTGACTTGGTATGCACACACACATGTTTTCCAATTAAAATTTTCTTTCTTTTTTTCCTTAATATGTACCCAGGAGTAGGATTGCTGAATCATATGGTAACTCCATTTTTAGTTTTTTAAGGAACCTCTATACTGATTTATATCACATCAACTGTGTACAAAGTTTCCCGTTTTTGCACATCCTCTCCAATATTTATTATTTGTAGATTTTTTGATAATAGCCATTCTGACCAGGGTGACATGCTACCTCACTGTGATTTTGATTTAAATTCTCTTATAATCAGTAACGTTGATCATCTTTCCTTATTTTTAATTGGAATGTAATTGCTTACAAAGTTGTTTTAGTTTCTGTGCGTTGATCATCTTTTCATGTGCCTGTTGACCATCTGTATGTTTTCCTTAGAGAAATGTCTATTTAGGTTTTCTGACCATTTTTTGATTGGGTTGTTTGCTTTTTCAGTGTTGAGTTGTATGAGCTGTTTGTGTATTTTGGATTTTAACCCCTAGCCGGTAGCATCATATGCAAATATTTTCTCCCATTCAATAGATTGCCTTTTTGTTTTGCCAATGGTTTCCTTTGCTGTACAAAAGCTTTTAACTTTGATTAGGTCCCATTTGCTTATTTTTGCTTTTATTTCTTTTGCCTTGGGAGACTGATCTAAGAAAGTATTGCTACAATTCATGTCTGAGAATGTTTTGCCTTTGTTCTCTTCCAGGAGTTTTATGGTGTCATGTCTTACATTTAGGTCTTTAATCCATTTTGAGTTTACTTTTGTATATAGTGTGAGAGAATGTTCTAATTTCACTGATTTACTGGTAGCTATCCAATGCTCCCAACACTATTTTTTGAAGACACTGCTTTTTCTCCATTGTATATTTTTGCCTCCTTTGTCATAGATTAATTAGTCATAAGTGTGTGGGTTTATTTCTGGGTTCTTTATTCTGTTCATTGATCTGTATGTTTGCTTTTGTACAAGCAGAGGCTTTAAATGTGCCTGCGTGATTTGACTTGGTCTCTTGTGCTTTTGCCATCTCCATGGGCACATCTTGGTAGCTATTGTCTCTAGAATGAGAAACATGTGGAGAAGTCTTGAACCTGACCTGCAATCTGGGGCCACAGTAAGCAAATTCACGACCAGGATCAGAATTTCCCAGCCCAATTAGCAGACCAAGATTGTGAAAACTAAGTATTCATCATGTATTTTTTGGTTGTTGAATTTTTGTTGTTGCTATGTTGTTCAGTGGCTGAGTCGTGTCTGACTCTTTGTAACCCCATGAACTGCAGCATGCCAGGCTTCCCTGTCCTTCACTATCTCCCAGAGTTTGCTCAAATTCATGTCCATTGAGTCAGTGACACCATCCAACCATCTCGTCCTCTGTCATCCCCTTCTCCTCCTGCCCTCAGTCTTTCCCAGCATCAGGGTCTTTTCTAATAAGCTCTTCCCATCAGGTGGCCAAAGTATTGGAGCTTCAGCTTTGACATCAGTCCTTCCAATGAATATCCAGAGTTGATTCCTTTAGTACTAACTGGTTTGTTATTGTTGCTATTGCTATTGCTAAGTCACTTCAGTTGTGTCCGACTCTGTGTGACCCCATAGACGGCAGCCCACCAGGCTTCCCCGTCCCTGGGATTCTCCAGGCAAGAACACTGGAGTGGGTTGCCATTTCCTTCTCCAATGCGTGAAAGTGAAAAGTGAAAGTGAAGTTGCTCAGTCGTGTCCAACCCTCAGCGACCCCATGGACTGCAGCCTTCCAGGCTCCTCCATCCATGGGATTTTCCAGGCAAGAGTACTGGAGTGGGGTGCCATTGCCACAGCATTATTTCAACAATAGCTCATTGACGCGGGGGCCTCTTTTCTTCCTAGTAATGAATACGTTCTTAAGCTTTACCTCTAAAATTTGCCATTGTGTGGATTTTGGTGGGAGGCAGTTCCTCTCTGACCATTCCCCTTCCCAACAGCAATAACAAATCCACGTGATCTGCCTCAAGCAATCAGATGCTGTCTTTCTCTCAGACTCTTGAATCTGGACTCAGTGATATACAGAAGAAGGGACAGTTTAAATTTAACGTCTTTGGTGGTAGCAAGGAGTGACCAGTGAGAGTGACATCATAACCACAGACTCTTCCTGCAGTAAGATTTTGGTTGCAAGTTTGCAAGCCTAGAGCCTCCATTGACTGTTGCTCATTTTCCAAATTTCTTGTCAATTCTATGAGCAATCAACTAATTTCTAATGAATCTCTTTTCTGCTTTCAGTTAACTACAATCTTTCTATTGTTTGCATCCAAAATATCTGACTGTACAAACAACTCATTAGAAATACAGTCACTCTCAAACACAGCAAACTTTTAAATTTATTTCTAAGGCTTTATAACCTGTAAGGTGTGGAAGCTTTTTTGCCTCTGGAAATGATATAATTCCATTAAACTATATCAAGCTATATTAACAAGAGTGTTAATCAGATTCATAATTTTCGGAAAAAAATCTTTCTTCCTGTAGACCTATATTAGCACTATCTCTCTGGAAGGGACCAAATTTTTCAACATAAGTTTAGTATGCCTTCATAAGGGTCTCTTTGGCTTAACTATATGAAAATCAGCATTGGTACTCAGGGGAATGGTTCGAATGATAAGGTTTTTGTGTTTTTAATTTTCAAAAAATTCATGACTCAAATGATAAGGTTTTTATATTTTTAAATAGAGCTATCATAACATCCAGACTTCCACTTCTATATATTTATCTGAAGGAATGAAATCACAGTCGAAGAGCTATCTGCACCTCTATGTTCATTGCAGCATTATTTACAATAGCCAAGACGTAAGAACAACCTAAGTGTTCATCTAGGGGTGAATGGATAAAGAAAATGTTCTTATTCAGCCATCAAAAGAGCAGGAAATCCTGCCACTTGCAAAATCCTGTATGCGTCTTGAGGGCATTATGCTAAGTGAAATAAATCAAAGATAAATACTTGTGGAATCTATAAAACACACACACACACACACACAAACTCCCAAACACTAAGTCATAGGAAAAGAGATCAGATTTTTGGTTACCAGAGGTATAAGGTGATGGGTGGGGGAATTGGTACAGATATCTAATTATAAGAAAAATTATATAATGAACAAGATGACAACTACAGTTAACATTGTTGTATGGCTAACAGAGTAAATCCTAAAAGTTCTTATCATAAGGAAAGCAACTTTTTTCCCTCTCCTTTCTCTCTTTTTTCCTTTTGTATTTATGAGACGATGGATGTTAACTAAGTTTATTGTGATAATAATTTTGCAATATAAGTAAGTCAAATCATTATGTTGTCCATCTTAAACTTATAAAGGGCTGTATATTTTTTTAAAAATTAGAATTCAAAGACCTGGTGTTCTGGCTTACTCTCTGTGAGCCTCAATTTCCTCGTGTTTATAATGGGCATAATAAATTGGATATGGAAGGGTTTTTTTTTTTTTTTTTTTTTT
>NW_011494768.1:2562520-2563301 GCF_000754665.1 Bison bison bison
TTGGCTTGGCCCCCAGCTAATCGCAATTCCAAATGCTGGCTGGCAAAACAACGCAATCAAACTGAGTTAAGCTGCTTTGCGATGTTATGGAACACGCATTGGAAAGAGCTGGTTGGGGGCGTGAGGCACCTAGAACTCCCAAGAATGCTGCAGAAGCTCAGCCAGAAGAGGCCGCCTGGGCATTCCAATCGTGTCAAGGCGGTGATCATGTGAACCAACCGTTTCTCCTTGGCGGGACAGCTGAAAAACGGCGGTGAAGGTAGTGTGCCTGCAAAGGCAGATTAGGCTGAGTGACTTCTCCTCGGAAGCAAGGAGAAGTGACTTCTCCTCCTGGTAGATCACACAGCCTAAGACAGAGGTTGGCTGTGTTAACTGTTTTCGTCTTCTTGACTGCATCTTTCCAACATAAACCCTCCTGTAGAAATACTTTAATGAGCAGATCTGTTACTGCAGACTAACGGAGGGACTCCTGTTTAGAGTCAACAACCCGCTTCTTGATAACCCTAGTTCCAAAAGCATGGCCCATAAAACTGCGGCATCAGCGTGGCCTGGGAACTTAGAAATGCAAACTCTCTGGTTGCATCTCAGAATCAGACACTGTGAGGCTGGGGAAAGAATCAGCAGTGTGTGTTGTCACAGGCCCTCTAGGGCATCCTGACACACACCAAAACTTGGGAAATACTGGTCCATAGCATCTCCTGTTCCAGAGAAGGCAATGGCACCCCACTCTAGTACTCTTGCCTGAAAAATCCCATGGATGGAGGAGCCTGGTGGGCTGCAG
>NW_011494768.1:2563401-2563750 GCF_000754665.1 Bison bison bison
AGGTTTTTTTTTTTTTTTTTTATCTGCCTGAGCAGTCCCCCCACCGTGACCGTCCTTGCGCGCTGACCCCGGACGAGGCGCGAGGGACCCGCGACACCGCGATTGAAAGGAGGTCTCCGCTGTATGACAGAATCCGCAGCCGGAAATAGAAGCCGCAGGAGCTTGGGGAAGGCTGGCGGAGGAGAGGCGCTCTAGCCTGGAATGCCTATGGAAGGGTTTTAAACCCCAGACAGATATACAGAAGGAAGTTGCCATTGTCACAGTCTAAACATATATTGCTATACTCATCTCCTCAATGAGAAAAAAAAAGAAAAAACACTATGGAAATATCGATTGCTAGTGGCTGTTT
>NW_011494768.1:2563870-2586090 GCF_000754665.1 Bison bison bison
GGGCTGCCGTCTATGGGGTCACACAGAGTCAGACACGACTGAAGTGACTTAGCAGCAGCAGCAGTAGCATTTCCTCTTCAAAAACAGAACTCCATCAATTCTGCCCTCTGCTCTGACACCAGCAATTTCTCCCTGTCCAATGGATCTCTCCCATCAGCATACTTCCTCATGTTGCTATTTTTCCTACTGTAAGACAAACATCTTCTTGACCTCACTTCTCTTGCTATAGCTTCTTTCTTTGCTTCACTTGAGTTTGGGTAAACAAAGCTGTTTCTAAAGAACCGGCCATGTTTTCCTCCCAGTGTCCTTTAAACCAATTCACATTAGGCTTTGCCTCGAGTGTTCCAAGAAACTGCCCCAGTCAGGGTGAACCAAGTACCTCCAGGGCTGCTAAATCTATCCTGGGAACATTTCCTCACTTGGCTTTTAGGTCTCCACACTCAATGGTTTTCCTCCTAGCCCATCAACTCCTTCTCAGTCTTCTTCATGGGTTCTTCCTCGTCTCCTTGCCTTCTTTAATGCTGAATGCCATCAAGCTCAGGTTTTGACAGCTTCCTTTATCTTCACCCTCTCTCGTAGGTGGTCTCATCTCTATTCTCATGACTTTAAGTTTTTGACTTTAATATTTTTGACTCTCCATGGTGTATTTCCAACTCAGAAATGTCTCCTGAATTTTAGACTCATAAATCCTACTGCCAAGCTGGTAACGTCTCTTGGATATCTTCTGTGCTGTGCTAAGTCGCTTCAATCACACCCTACTATTTGTGACCCCATGGACTGTACCCTGCCAGGCTCTCTGTCCATGGGATTCTTCAGGCAAGAATGGCAGGAGTGGGTTGCCATTTCCTCCTCCAGGGGATCTCCCCAATCCAGGGATTGAACTTGTGTCTCTTATGCCTCCTGCGTTGGCAGGTGGGTTCTTTACCACTAACACCACCTGGTAAGCCAGGATATCTACTGGACAGAGAAAGGCTAATCCCTCCCAACTTGATCTTCTGATCTTCCCCTCCCCTATGGAGTCTTCCTTCCACAGTCAATGACTGAAAATGCCATCCTTCCAAGGAAGTTTGGCCTCCTCTTTTACCCTTCTTTTTCTCACAGGACACACATGTGTTCTAATATGAAGCTGTGTTGGCCCCATCTTCAAAATATAACTGGAAAGCTGCCTTTCACTGTGCCCACTGCCACCACCCTGGCACCAGTGGCCGTCAGTGCTCATCACAATTTGTAAAATCGCCTCATCAATATGTTCCTGCTCCTCCTCTGCTGCTCTGTAGTTGAGTCTCAGCAACTAAAACAGTCCACTTAAAACATTGTAAGGTCCTGTCACTCTTGGTCTTAAAGCCATGGAATGGCTCCTGTGATATGGTGAGTTTGAATAAGAAATATATACTTGGTCTTTGTCCTCTTCCTGAACAGAGCTCCTAAAACACTTGGAATTTCCTAAGTGATAAAAACAGTCCTTTGGCTTCCCTGGTGCTTCCGTGGTAAAGAATCCACGTGCTAATGCAGGACAGGTGGGTTTAATTCTTGGGTCGGGAAGATCCTCTGGATAAGGAAATGGCAACCCGCTCCAGTATTCTTGCCTGGAGAGTCCCATGGACAGAGGAGTCTGGCTGGCTGTGGTCCATGGGGTCACAGAAGAGTCCAACAGGACGTGGGCACTAAACAATAACAACTACCACAGAAAGGAGTCCCTATAGGTAATTTTTGTGATATCAGTAAGGAGACTTGTGGAAGCATCTGAAGACGGCAGCAGATTTTCAGGGGAGCCAACTCGATGATTAGAGGGTTAGAAATTTTAGTCCTGCTCCTCAGCCTCTGTGGAGGGGTGAGAGCCTGGAGAGGAAGTGCAGTCACCAGGGAGAAGAGTTAATCAAAGGTGATCGTGTAAAGCAGCCTCCATAAAACCCCGAAAGGACAGGGTTCTGAGAGCTTCTGGGTGGGTGAACACTCACTGCAGAGAAAAGCATCCCCAGAGAGGCCCTGGAAGCTTCACCTGCTTCCCCACGCACCTTCTCCTGTGCATCTCTTACGTCTGACTGTTCTTTGGTTCTATCTTCTTATACCAAACTGGCAACAGTAAGATATTTCTCTGAGTTTTGTGAGCTGCTGTAGAAAATTACTCAAACCCAAGGAGGGGACCATTGGAGCCTCTGATCTGTAAGCAGCGGGTCAGAAGCACAGGTGGCAATCAGGACTTGCAGCTGGGGTTTGATGTGAAGGGAGGGCAATGTTGCGGGATGGAGCCTTCAATGTGGGAGATCCGACACTCTCACCAGTCAGAACTGGGTTGAATGGTAGGGCACCTAGCCGTTGTCAGAGAATTGTTGGGCGTCAAGCGGGGGGAAACACACACACGTTGTAACTGAGTGCAGACTTCTAAGTCCCCATTTCATTCAGAATCAAAATCCTCCCCTCTGGTGCCTCTGTGGCTCTCTCTTCTCCCCACTCTCGCTTCTGTTCCAGCTACACTCATCTTGCAACTCCTTGAGCTCTCAGGCTTCTTCTCACCTCTTGGCCTCTGGACTGGTTGCTTCTCAGTCATTTCAGACCCTCAGCTTCTTCAAATCTTTTTTTTTTTCTTTTTTTGGTCATGCTGTGGGGCTTGGGGGATCTTAGTTCCCTGACTGGGGATTGAATATGGGGCCATGAAAGTGAAAGTGTTGACTCCTAACCGCTAGACCACTAGGGAAGTCCCATTCAAGTCTTTTATCAAATGTCACTTTTTAGAGTGCAGCTGACTTTGTCCACCAACTTAAATGGTATCATCCCTACTCTAGGGCTTCTCTGGTAGCTCAGATGGTCAAGAATCTGCCTGCAGTGCTGGAGGCCTAAGCACAGTCCCTGGGTTGGGAAGATCCCTTGGAGAAAGAAATGACAACCCACTCCAGTATTCTTGCCTGGAAAATCCCATGGATAGAGGAGCTTGGTGAGCCACAGTCCACAGGGTCACAAAAGAGAGTCAGACATGACTGGGCAGGCACACGCGCACACACACACCCCTACTCTATCCCAAATATCTTGCTCTTTTTTTCTCATTGATTATCCCATCTTCATCAGATCATATTATTTACTTATCTAGTTTACTGCTTGCCTCCGTGCACCAGAATATAAGTTTCACAAGGGCCGAGATCTCCAGCCCCTAGAGCAGTTCTTGGCACATGGTCAGCACTCGTATTTGTTAATGTACAGTTAAATGAATAAATGAGTCTGTGAGTAAATGCATGTGGAGTTATTTGGGGCCTTGGTGATACTGATGTCATCACTCTGTGCCTTTGATCTTAATGTATCTTGTCCAGAGAAGTTGGAAATTTTCTTCCAATCGTCATAAAGCCATCTGGATTTCATTTTTTATTGCTATCATCACAGAACATCATGTCTGCAAAATTTCAAATTAAATAGAATATAAAAATAGAAGGGGAAGCCAAAAAGGAAGCTGGACATAGCAAACTATAAACTGCAAGGGAAACGAACACTTCTAAGCTTGAAAATATTCTCTGTGGTTGGTGTGAGTTTTGTATTGAATCCAGAAGAACGTGATGGCACTTGAGATCTGACTGCAGTTGATCTGAGTAAAAAAGAGGGTCAGGGAAAATACAGAGGACCCCGGTGACAGCCAGAAAGAATGGCAGGACATTTCAAAGACAGGGCAGGGGAGTAAAAACTGAGTGAATAAGAAAAGAATTAAGGCTGTGACCCTTGAGTAGGTTCTGCAGTTTCTTCAGAAGCCATCTTTAACCTGGAAGGCAGATGGTCTACCAGTTTCCTACTGTTGCTGTGACAAATTCCCACAACTTACTAGCTTTAAACAACACATATTGATAATCTTACAATTCTGTTGTATGAAATGGGTCTCATTGGGCTAAAATCAAGGTGTCAGCAGGGCAGTGTTCAGTTTTGGGGGCCCTAAGGGAGAATCCGTTTTCCTGCCTTTTCCCACTTCTGGAGGTGACTCACACTCTTTGGTTCATGCCCTAGCCCCATTCCCTTTTCCATCTTCAAAGCCAGCTATGAGCATTCAAGTCTTTCTCACATAGCATTATTTGATTCCCTTTTCCATATTTAAGGACCCTTCTGATGACATTTGGGGAAGATCCCCTGGAGGAGAGCCTGGCAACTCATTCCAGCATTCTTGCCTGGAGAATCCCATGGACAGAGGAGCCTGGAAGGCTATGGTCCAGAGCATCATAAAGAGTTATACATGCTTGAAGTGACTTAGCACCCATACACTGATGACACTGATCCCATCAGAGCAACATATGATTGTTGTTCATTGTTCAGTTGCTAAGTTGTGTCTGACTCTTTGCAACTCCATGGACTGCAGCAAGCCAGGCTTCCCTGTCCTTCACTATCTCCTGGGATTTGCTCAAAGTCATATCCATTGAGTTGATGATGCCATCCAACTATCTCATCATCTCTCTCCCCCTTTTCCTCCTATCCTCAATCTTTCCCAGCATCAGGTTCTTTTCCAATGAGTTGACTCTTCACATCAGGTAGTCAAAGTATTGGAGCTTCAGCTTCAACATCAGTCCATCCTGTGAATATTCAGGGTTGATATCTTTTAGGATTGGCTGCTTTGATCTCCTTGCAGTCTAAGGAACTCTCAAGAGTCTTCTCCAGCACCATAGTTCAAAAGCATAGGCACTCAGCCTTCTTTATGGTCCAACTCTCACATCCATATATAACTACTGGAAAAACCATAGCTTTGACGCTATGGACCTTTGTCAGCAGAATGTTGTCTCTGCCGACTGTGTACGAGCCAAGTGCGTACTAGATGGTTGGAACTGTCAGTCCATGCTGTCTAGGTTTAACATGCTGCCGTAGCTCTTCTTCCAAGGAGTAAGTGTTTTTTAATTTCATGCCTGCAGGCACCATCCGTGGTGATTTTGGAGCCAAAGAAAATAAAATCCATCACTATATCGACTTTTCCCCCACCTATTTGCCATGAAGTGTTGGGACCAGATTCCTTGATCTTAAGATTTTTGAATGTTGGATTTTAAGCCTGCTTTTTTTCACCCTTCTCTTTCACCCTCATCAAGAGGCTCTTTAGTTCCTCTTCACTTTCTGCCATTAGATATTTTAAAATTGGTTGATTGGCAATGTTAGTTCTATCTCTAATCTTATTTCCCCTTTGCCTTGTGTGATATTATGGTTTTTAATAAGAAACATTCATTTGATCTTGGATACTATTCCTGGCACAGAACCCCCAAACCCTTGGAATTTCCTAAAGGATGAGAGCTCCAAAGGTGTCTTTTGTTATGTTAATGAGGCAACTTTTGGAAAGCTACGGAGGATGGGACTGGTAGCCAGAAGAGCCACCTGTGTGCTAGACAGAGGGAAGTGTCAGTCCCGCCCCTCTCCTGCCCCCTAGGCCTCTGGAAGACCAGGGGCTAATGATTTAGTCAAGCATGACTATGGAGTGAAGCCTCCGTAAAAATTCAAAAGGGAAGTGCTTGGAGAGCTTCCGGGTTGGGGTCTGGGGCCCGCTGTCTGTCTGGAGAGGGCATGGATAGGCTCTGGGCTCTTTCCCCACACCTCGCCCTGGGCATCTCTTCCATCCGGCTGTTCCTGAGTTATAGCCTTTCATAATAAATCAGTCACCTAGTAAGGAAAGTGTTTCCTGGGTTCTGTGAGCTACTCTAGCGAGTTAATGGAGCTTGAGGAGGGCCATAGGAGCCTCCTGTCACTAGCACGTTGGTCAGAAGCACAGGTGACAGCCTGGCCTGGGTTGGGCATCTAACGCTGGGGGCAGTCTTGGACTGAGCCCTTAACCTGTGGGATTCGATGCAGTCTCCAGGTGGATTGTGTCTCCAGAATTGAGTTCAGTGATAGGATCCAGCTGGTGTCTGGAGCTCTGGTTGTTGGTGCGGGGGAAACACCACACCTCCATACACTTACATGTTGGAAGTATAGATGGGGTGTAGACCACTTCATCTTATAAAAGAACATCTTCGCAGCTTCCTGGGAATAGTACATTAGACATTGTACCTACCACAGATGGTATCTGAATCACAACAGTTTTTTTTTGTTTGTTTGTTTGATTAGAAATGACTAATCAATTTCTAGGCCTTTGTTTTGACTAGGAAAAAAACAAACGCCAGCCTGGACAGATGCTCTTTATCCCGGTTTCTCAGTAATATTTATTGGATGAATGACTAGAATGTAGGGTGAGATTAGAAGTACTTTTACAGGCAGTTTCTCACAGGAGTGTTTAGGATCTTTTGGGCAAAATAAGACCACTTCCTACAATTTCCTATCTGTCGTTATGTTTAATATTTGCAAACCTTAAAGACAAGTAATTGAGACTAGAAGAAAATGATTCAGTAATCAGATCACAGTGTTTTAGCTTCTCAGTGAATGTTGCTGGACTCGGGGAAATTTATAGTTTAGTTTTCTACAGGGCTACTTTCCATGGGTGTAACTGATTTGCATAACTTTCCTATGCATGGTCATTAGGTTTCTCTTTCCCAGCTTCCATGTACATTTTTTAATAACTTAATAAGCACTGACATGCAGGAGAGAATTCATGCATATGTCTTTGGTGACACCCTCCGTGGGACTCTCACACCAGACCTGACAGAAGATAATGTGGGCCCTGGTCAGAAGACTTGGTGATTTACGCTTAGCCAGAGCGTCTTCTCCATGCCTACCGTGGGTCTGGCACATGGTGGGCCTTCCACACATATCTGTGGGCTGATGGATAGGGTTAACCATCTGTGAACTGAGTGGACTGGAGCTGATGAACTTCCTATCAGGTATGTATGGCTTTTAGGAAGTAGACCCTGAGTTGAGGATTTGCATGCAATTAATATGTGAAGTGGGCTTCCCTGGTGGCAGAGTGGTACACAATTCACCCGCAATGCAGGAGATGCAGGAGACTTGGGTTCAATCCCTGGGCCAGGAAGATCCACCAGAGGAGGGCATGTACCCACTCCAGTATCCTTGCCTGGAGAATCCCATCGACAGAGGAGCCTGGTGGGCTATAGTCCAGAGGGTCACAAAGAGTAGGACAGGACTGAATGACTCAGCTCTGGGGCCCACAGGATGTGAAGGAAGGATTTCCCAAAGAAACAGGTGGAGGAGTGGAGGAGACAGGCTGGGGAAGGGGAGAACTAAGTGAAGGAGTGATTTTCAGCAGAGCCCCAGCTTCTGCTTGATCATACAAGGAAGCTTTAGAGTCAAAACCACACCTCTGAGTTTGTACTTTTTCAGGGGAAGAAGCCGGGCTTTCGCATTTCTGTACCAGCCCTCGTTGGCCAAAGGCCCCCCCAGGGGCTATGGCCCCCAGCACTTGGCATTCTCGGCAGTGGCTGCAGCTGCTAGGCCCTGAAGAGAGTGGGGGCACACTGACTGGTAAGAACACAGAAACCAGGGGAGAGGCCCAGAAATGGCTACAGACATCTGAGGACACCAACAGCATCCAGCATCTTCCCGCTCTGCAGCTGTAGAAATGTGACCATGTGTCCACATTTGCACATGCAAAAATTCACATTTGGAGAATCCTGAGGGGCACCCTTGTCATACATTTGTCTTTAGTAAATATGGCTTTGCTCCCAGGAAATAAATTTTTCCAGTGGTAAATCTGGCTTTCAATGACCATGGTATATATAATTGCTGCATTTAAGAAATTCCATGCAGTTGTTTCTAGGGATATTTGGACTTTTCTATTCCAGTTCTACTATGCTATACTTGTAGAACTGGACTAGAAAAATGCAGCTGACTACACGCTCGATCCAAATGTCCTCCCGATTGGTTATGGTATTAACTTGGTTTAATATTGATGTTTTGGACATTATTCACGGCATGGTTAAAAAGCCATAAAAATAAAACTTGAAGCATGTGTTCTGAACAAATATCTCCACAATTAAAGAAAAACAATTACTGAAAATAAAAGAAACTAAAGAGGCCTAACTCCTCACGACCTGGAACCACTGAGGGCAGATCAGTCCCCCAGCAGATTGACATTTCACCTACAAAGCTTTAAATTAATCTGGTTTCCACTGAGGGCAGGTCAAAAAGGCTCTTGAAAGCAATGCAAAGTGTTGGTTTTGGACCATTTTAATGCTAAAACACATATTTAAGCCATTTACACTAGATAAACTAACAATTTTTTTGGCCAAGGGCCTGCCCATTATGATGTTAAAAGAGCAAGCCCAAGAAAGCTTGAGCTGTTTGGGATGTAATTTGAGACTGTTCTCTGGACTAGCGAAATTGTGAAAGACCAGCATGTTCGGCCTCAGGACCAGCTTGTTTCTGTAGGCTTATGCGGCTTCTGTGTGTCAAAACTACTCCGGGAGCTGTTTATTTTTGTCTTGAAAGTGACAGGCAGGGTTACAGAGATACCATTTGGCTAACAGAGTTACAATGACATGTAATAACTCAATTCATCTAGAAATGGCAATGATTGATTATTAAATAAATATATCATCAGTACTGCCAGTCCTATTGAAGATGCTGATGATGATAAGGGCAGGGGGAGTCTGGTTACTGTAATCCTCTTTCCCTTCCAACCCAGCTTTGGGAACTCAAAGAATACCTAGTCCACCCTCTGTCCCATCCCCCCACCCCTTCCAGAGTCCTGCTCATACACTGCCCTCCATACTCAGTGGTCACGAGTATCTGCTGGGAAGCAACATTCCTGGCTTTCCTGTGAATGATCCCATTAACTACATGGTGATGCTCTATCCCCACCACCTCCATGCCACAGCATTGCACTGGGTTTAGGGCAGCCAAGAGTGGAGAAGAGACTTGTATGACACTCTATGATATCTCTAATGTGCAATTTAAAAACAATACAAATGAATACACAAGCAAAACAGAAACAAATTCAGGTTTAGGGGCTTCATTGGTGGCTCACTGATAAAGAACCTGCCTGCCAATGCAGGAGATGTGAGTTTGAACCTGGGTCAGGATGATCCCCTGGAGGAGGAAATGGCAACCCACTCCAGTATTCTTGCCTGGAGAATCCATGGACAGGGGAGCCTGGCAGGCTATAGTCCATGGGGTTGCAAAGAGTTGGGCATGACCTAGCAATTACACAGATCATCAGTACTGCTAGTCCTATTGAAGATGCTGCTGATGATAAGGATAAGAAGAGGAGAAGATGGGGAGTACTTTTGCCTAGCTTCTTTCTGATGCTGGAGTACCCCCATGGGCCTTTGTACTGGCTCTGGCTTCTGCCTGAATCTTGTTCCTCCAATCTTATGTCATGGTTGTTTCCTTTCTTCCTTGAGGTACAAGCTAAGTCACTTCCTCCATGAGGCTTTCCTAAGATTGATCTTGTATTGTGTTCCCTGACACGCAGACACGCACTATGACCATCTCTGCTTTATTTCCTTCACAGCGCTTTTTGCTAATGATGTTATGTTGTCCACTTGTGTTTTTACTTTTTGTGGGTCTCCTCCAGGCTTACCACTCTCATTTAGGGAGGCTTCTGACTCACAAAACAGCTACATCCTTTCCCATCCTTGGCTCCATCCTGCACCACAAGGGACCATTGTGCAAGCAAGTGGACAAACCAGCTTGCCCATCCAATCCCCACCCAAGACACCACCATGCCTGTAAGGGCTGAGGTAGGGCACAACAAAAAGATAACTGGTTGCAACTCACTTGGAAATCTATTTATTTATTAATTTTTGGGAGCATGGAGTCTGAACCACTGGAGCACTGGGCAAGTCCCTGAAATGTATTTTATTTTGAAAAAATAGACAGGCTTATGTCCAGATAGAGAAATGGCTAGATATGTGATAAAGCAAGTCCTGTGAAGTGTAGATATACAGGTGCTTGCTTTTTTCATTTTTCAAGTGTTTTGTGTGTTTGGAAATTTTCATCATACAAAGTTGGAAGAAACACAAAGAATAAAAGAACTGGCTTGGAAATCAGAAGTCAGGAGGTGATCGGGCCCCAGTGCCTTGGACACATCCCAAACACTATGAGAATTATATTTAAAAAATTGACTATGTATTTGTCAGGACTCTTTTGGTTGGAAGTCACAGCAAGCTACCTCAAACTGAGAGAGAGAGAGAGAGAGAGAGAGAGAGAGGGGCACATATAACTGGGGGGAGGGGCTTCACACCAGACCTTCTGAACTCTCTCCCTATCTCTTTACTCTTCTTCTCTCCATGCACTGCTCTCAGCTTTTCCAACTTCAACGGATTTTCTCCACGCAACGGTAAAAGGGAATGACCACAGATTTCACCTCTCTCAATTGAATAACCCAACATGTAAAGAGGATTCTCTCTTCAATACTATACAGTTCTAGGGAAGAATTTGGATTGGCCTGAAATGAATCATGAGCCCAGACTTAATAGTCCCAGGGATGGTGTGCAGTTAGCTAGACCCGGGTCACCTGCTCATACCTGGGCCAGGCTTCCAGGAGACTGATTGGGACACCCAGCAAGGCTACCTAAAGTGGGGTTGGGGGTCACTTTCCATAGTCCAAGGGATGTTGTTACTGAGAGAAAAAGGAAGGGATGCTAGAGAGAGAAAAGGAAAGAAATGCCTACTAGCGCCTGGGTTCTCTAAGGAATCTTCTCGTGCTAATATTTTGTAAGTGCTGACTGGACTGTTCAGAAAACATTTGTTAATTGCTTCTATAAAGCAATTATCCTTCAATTAAGAAATAAATAAAATCAGAAGGAAAAAACAACGGAAAAATGACAAATTATTTAAAATGTTAGTAATGGGAAATCTCAGCTAGCTTAATGCATTCATTTCAAAGATAAAGGGAAATGAGACACTTTAATATCACTTAAAGGTTAACCGCTATTCACAGGGACATATGGTTACAGCTAATACTCAAGCATTCTGAACCCCCACCCTGCCTCTCTTTAAAGAATTCTTATTTCAAACAGATTCCTTTGCCTTCAACTCTTAATAGATTAAGCATCAACAAATACCACCCAGGCATCCTGAAAGCAAAGAAAATAGAGGCTAAATATTACAAAGAAAAGAAAAAAAAATCCACCTTTGTCTAATTGCTATTCTGATGAGTTAAGCCTTGGATTCAACACAAGCAGACTCCCGTAATAGAAAAGAAGACAGATTCATTGACTGCCCCCACAGTCAGCTTGTGGATAAAAGTGTGTTTGTACAGCTGGATCTATCCAGAAGGAGCCAGGGCTGAAAACAGTCAGTGAGCAGGCTGATGGCAGGCGACAGCTGGAAGCATCTGTTTCCCATCAGAGACCCTAGGCTACGATAGTTCTGTCCCCTGACCCCTGGGCCTTGCTTCCTTGGAGGCCTGGGTGTGTTCCCAGGTCTCAAGGTGCTGACAGCCAGTTCACTTGCTAACACATCCAAAGGGCACTCATGGGTTAGAAGGTTCTAGTCTAGGATTTGGAGGGAAAGCTCAGAATTCAGGTTGGATGGGTCAAATTATTTATATTCAGCTTTAAAGCACATTTTAATTCTGCAGTAGGAACTGTCAGAGAGAACAGGTTATCTATTTCTTTCCCTTCCATTCCCGTCCCTTCTCTTCCTTGCTTCCACTTTTCAGCTAAGCAGGAATATTGAAAGAGACTATCCTTAATTTTTTTTTGTAGAAAAGCAGAATTACGTTGCTGCTAATTTTTCCTCCAGCAATTAGCTACCTTGGCCGGTGTCCTGAAAAATATCTTGAGTCCGTCTGTAAAATGAGCTTCATAGGAATGCACTTTAGAGTTTGATGGTAACCAAAAGATATAACTGAATGAAGGCAGCCAATCTTCATTTGCATCCCCCTGTAAACAGACCCTGAGAAAGGATCAGGTGGAGGAAGTTTTAGGCAGGTGGTTTAAGGAAGTGGAAGTAAGGGATTATGAAGAGTGAGGCAGGGAAGAAGAAAAGAAGAGGATGCTTCATCAACTGCTGCTGTGGGCGACCCTGAGAACTCTGAGAAGCTTACAGAATGCCTTTCAGACTGGCCTGAAGGACCGAGGCTGGAGCACCCGAGGGGGTGTTACTGCCCAAGCACTTCTGGGCAAGGCTTGGGCGTTAAGGCAGAGCAAGCGACTGTAGCGTCAGAAGTGATGCTGGGCCAGAACGCTGACAGTGCAAGTGGGAGCTGCCTACCAGAGACAGAATCCAAAGCGGCCAAGGAGATGACGTACAGACACCAGAAACAGGGGTGAGCTAATAAAGTGTGGGCAGGCAGAACAAATCCAGAAAAACTACAGATTAATTAGTGATTGGAATATGGGATGCCATGGTATTATCCTCTCTACTTAAAAAAAAAAATCTTCGAAAATTTCTATAAGAAGTTTAAAAAGTTATAGCTTAATATAGAAATTTCCTTCAACATCATCCTCATTCTTAAAAGAAACATTGAAACAGACACTAAATACATTCATTACACACCCCACCCTTCCCCGCACATCAGGCACACTCTTCTTTGAAAAGATTATAAGGAAGGAGAAATGGTCTCGGTTCTAGACTATATAAAAGTATAAGGGTTAACAGTTCCAAACAAATGATATGCTTTAAGTTTACTGAAACAGCATTGAATTCACAGAAACAAGCAATATTGTATGGGTAGATAGTAAGGGAAAATCATAGGGAGGGGAAGATCCTGACCGATCCTCTTATTTTAGGCAGGGATCTTCCTGACCCAGGGGTCAAACCCAGGTCTCCTGCATTGCAAGCAGATTCTTAACCATATGAGCCACCAGGGAAACCCCTATTTTAGGCAAAGTTACACTCAAAGCTCCCTGGACAGTGAACATCTGTAGTTTTCGTAGCCTAGTGTTCATGTATATATATAATGTATACATATATATACACACATCAGAGAAGGCAATGGCACCCCACTCCAGTACTCTTGCCTGGAAAATCCATGGACGGAGGAGCCGGGTAGGCTGCAGTTCATGGGGTCGCTAAGAGTTGGACACAACTGAGTGATTTAACTTTCACTTTGTACTTTCATGCCTTGGAGAATAGTAAGTATTATTATTTTTAATCCTGGAGTTTAAATATTGAACAAAGAGATACAAGTAGCAGAAACAGATGAAATCGATTCATCCCATGATTGCATCTGGAAAATCTTGCCCATCAGCTCTTGCAAGATAGTTAGAACTTCTCTGGATCTTCTCTTTTCTGAGAGCTTTCCCTTTGTTTCTGTGAGTTACCCCATTCATTCGATACATTCATATTTTGGCTTTACTTAGCAAAGGAGATCTTGGTCATATGCAGCCACTGAACCATTACTGAGCATGGCAGCTTGTCTCCAAGAATGCTGTCCTCAGTCCCCCAGCCCTCTCTACTGGCATGGGCCATTGTCCCCATCAACACGTGGAGGGAATGACACACTCCTTTATTTTTTTAACTTTTTATTTTGTATTGGTGTATAGCTGATTAACAATATTGTGATAGTTTCAGGTGAACAGCAGAAACTCAGCCATATATATGTGTGGTATCCATTCTCTCCTAAACTCCCCTCCCATCCACGTTGCCATATAACATTGAGCAGAGTTCCCTGTGCTATACACTAGGTCCTTGCTGGTTATCCATTTTAACTATAGCAGAGTATACGTGTCCATCCCAAACTCCCTATCGCTTTCCCCCATCTTTCCCCTTGGCAACCGTAGGTTCATTCTCCAAGTCTGTGAGTTTGTTTTATAAATAAGTTCATTTGTATCTTTTTAGATTCCACATACAAGGGATGTCATGTGCTATCTCTCTTCCCCTGGACACACTCCTTCAAATTGGACCTCCCCTTTGACTGGCCTTCTGTATGGTGTTAACTGGCACTCTGCTAGTTCTGGGTCTAGTTTAAGAGGACTGGTGGTGTTCACTTATGCTTAGAATGCTTATGCAAGGGCTCAGTCAGCTGCAATGTATGAGGTCCAACTGGACTGTGACCTCCACGTTGCAAGAGAGCCCGAGTCCTTTGGAGAGGCTGCAGATGGAGAGAGGCCCCACTCTTGCCCAGCTGTTTGGGTTACACCAGCCCAGGCATCGGAGGTGAGTGAAGCAGTCTTCAGATGACTTAGCTTTAGATGTCCTGTAACTACAATAGCGCAAGAGACCCCTGAGTGAAAACTGCTCACTGATCCCAGTCAACCTCTAGTACTGTGAGCATAAAAA
This sequence comes from Bison bison bison, assembly GCF_000754665.1. Classification (NCBI taxonomy): domain Eukaryota; kingdom Metazoa; phylum Chordata; class Mammalia; order Artiodactyla; family Bovidae; genus Bison; species Bison bison. Next base: position 2,577,935 of record NW_011494768.1, read on the forward strand.
ATGTGGGTGGAAATGTTGTGGAATCTGGAATCACAAAACACGCCTCAGAGGGCACTCAAGACAGTGGAGTACAGTTTATTATGCCAGCGGTCCAAGGGCAATCAGTTCCCAACAAGGCCCCTGATGTTTCTCAGAGGCCCAGTTTTATACATGACTGGTTATATGCTAGCAACCTCTTTGTTGTATATGATTGAGTTTTACAAGTAGGTGCTAGGAAACCAACAATTAAGGTTACAGGGCGGGGGCGGGAGGGGGGACAATGATTATACATCAAGGGGGGATGTCTCCATGGTTAATCTAACAGGGGCAGCCTGACCTCAACTATAACCTCCGTTTGTCATCTGTAGGGAGGGAAGTCTCCAGGAGACCTGGTTTTCACTAGCAATGGTTTCCTCACTCTTGGGCAGGGTTTAGGCCCAGTTTACATCCTGTCTTTAAGACAGATGACAGGCTTCAAGATGGAGTCTCTCCTGCTTTCTTCACACTGGCCCTAACATAACTCAAGAAAAGACACATACTAGAGAGTTCCCTGGTGATCCAGTGTTTAAGAATCCACCTTGCAATGCAGAGGAATCAGGTTTAGTCCCTGGCTGGGGAACTAATATCCCACATGTCATGGAGCAACTAAGCCTGCGTGACTCAACTAGAGAGTCCATGTGCCACAAGGAAAATCCCACAGGATGCAACTAAGACCTGACAACTCAAATAAATAAATCAATATTTTTTAAACAGGCACAGACTAGAATGCTCTTAGCAACACTGTGTGCATTAGTTCCCCAGGACTGCTGTAACAAAGTTCCATGAACTGGGTGGTTTAAAACAAGAAAAATCTATTTTCTCATAGTTCTAGAGGATAGAAATTCAAAATTAAGGTGTCAACAGAGCCATATTCATTTTAAGACCTTGGGTAGTATGGAGCCCTAGGTGGAGGTCATAGGGCAATAAATCCAGAATTAGTCAAGTTCCATGGCAACCATTGTCATGATCCATCCTGTTTGTCATGAGCCATCCGGCCCCTCTAACCAGCCAGTTCTTGTCTCCATATTAGGCAAGGTGGGCACCAAAAGACCTCCAATCAATGACTTAATCCCACTCCTCCCCATAGGAATTTTCTTTGTCCTGAGACTATAAAAATTGGCTGCAAGCCCATGAAAGGGGCTGGTTCTCCCTGGTCTATCAGGATGGTGGCTTGCTGTCTTTGCAGTGGCCTTCACCACTTCAGTCCTTTGTTCTCAATAAATTCTCTCTCTTCTAAAATACTCTGTGCCTGGAAATTATTTTCCAACCTGCACTTGGACTGCCACAACAGGTAGAACCCATCCTTGCTAACTTCCGGTGTTCGTTTTTGACTTCTGGCGTTCCTTGGCTTGCAGTTCCATCATCACTCCAGTCTTTGGCTCTGTTGTTACGTGGTGTCTGCTCCTCCTGTCTGTGAAGCCTGGGCCAATTTTCTGGCACTATCAATGAGAGAGCCTTTCCTCTGTCTTCCAACAATATTCTCCTTGGTTTTTTTTGAGCCCTACTGCAGCATTCTCAAGGCCTTTTGAAGAGTGCAAGATTCCATTCTCCAGGGGATCAAGGCCTTACAGGCGTCTGCTAACATTCTCTGGTAGGATCCGCTCCCACCTTTGGTCTTCGTGGAGTCTCAAAGCCTAGGCCATGTGCTTTACTTTTGTTATGTTATTATGTTATTTTATTAGGACAGATTCCATTTGTTTTGTTATTATGTTATTTTGTTAGGACAGATTTCACTTCCAAGTAACAAAATCTGTTACAGTTACTCCTGCAATGTAATTAACTGTTACTATTACTATGTAATAAACCTTCCATCCTATTCCTAGAAGTCAGTGGTAGAAAAGTAACTAAGAAAAAAAGCTACTCAGGAGCTGTAAACTGTGGTACTGTTAGAGCCTGTGATCAAGTACTGGTGGAAGCATAAAAACCCAGAGGTGTAAAACAAAAACCATTTGATTATACTCATGGGTTCCATGCGTCAGGATTTGGAAAGGACACGTGTCTTGACTTGCCTCTGATGACTAAAATCTACACTGGGAAACACACAAACCACCTTCAGTAAGAACAGAAGGCTGGACTAGGCTCTGGAGTCTTCCAAAGGCCCATTCCCTTGCTGGACTGGCACTTGGTGCTGGCTGCTGGCTGGGCTCTTACCCTTGGCTGTTGGTCATCTTATATGTGGTCTCTTCATGAGGCCGCTTGGGCTTCCTCAGAGCATGTTGGCTGGGATTCAAGGGTAAAGCATTCTAAGAGAGAACCACAAAGAAGCTGCATTGCTTTTGTGACCTCTCCTAGAGTCACTTTTCCTACAAGTCAGAAGCCAGCCTGGATTCAAAATGAGGAACATGGACATAGGTTTAGAGGGGAGAGATATTAATAGGCAAATATGACCATCGTCACTACTGAGTTAGAAAATGATTAGCTGCCCACAGACTACAGGCTACAATTCAAACTCTGCAGAATGGTGTAAGGCTTCCATAATTTATTCTCACATAATATCCAGCACTTCCTTCTACTTTATGATCCCAGGAATAAGCTGTTTAGAGTTCCCAGAATTCAGTCTTTTGCAGGCTTCTGTGTTTTTACGTATTCTGTTCTCTCAGCTTGAAATGTTTGTCTCTTCTTTCCAGCCTCTTCTCTATTCTTGTGCTTTCTCAAATACTCTTATATGTCACATTTTTTATAGTCAAGTACTAAGTGGAGAAGGAAATGGCACCCCATTCCAGTACTCTTGCCTGGAAAATACCATGGACAGAGGAACCTGGTACGCTACAGTCCATGCGGTCGCAAAGAGTCAGACACAACTGAGCGATTTCACTTTCACTTTCACTAAGTGCTTGCTCATTGCAGTTACTACAAGGCCAATATGCTAAATATTTTACATGCATTACATTAATTACTCTTGGACAATTCCATGAATTAGGTATTGTTTTTCCCATTTTCTGGATAAGTAAAACAAAGTTAGGAAAGATTATGTAACTTGTTCAATATTAGGCACCTAGTAAGTGGCACACCTAGGGGATAGACCCAGGTTTATTTGATTTCAAAGTCCCTCTAAATACTACTATCCTATACAGACTAAATTTATAACAATTGTATCAGTGGTTATTCAGCTTTTTGGTCTCAGGACACTTTTGTGCTCCTAAAAATAATTGAGAATACTCCAGATACTTGTTATATTTGTTAATATTTACTATACTCAAGATACACCCAAAATGTAAAATAGTATTTTTATTTAAAAATAAAATAAATCCATTGCATGTTGCATAAATGACATATTTTTAGTAAGTAATTATATTTTTTGAAAACAAAAAATAGTAGAAAAGTGTTATTTTTGCTACTGCAAATTTTTTTGTCTGGCTAAAAAAAGCTGGCTCTATTCTCCTTACTGTCTCTGCATTCAATTTGATGTTATATGTTGTACTGGCTGAAGTATATAAAGAAAATTCAGCCTCCCACAGACTGTAGCTGGAAAAGGAAAGGGTATTTTAATAGCCTTGTCGGATAATTGTGTATATACTGTGAGAGTATACCAAAACTGGACAACTTGTGGGCATTTAAAAGTCAATGGCAGTATGAAATTTGAAATCCCATCTATAAACTTTTTGTATATTTCATGCTCATAAGAGAATGAGAATAGAAAGATAAATAAGCATTTTAGTATTATTATAAAACAACAATTTGATGGTAATGATCCCCTGACACGGTGTGTGGACCCAACACATATATACACACACATGTCTGTGTGTACATAAGATCTCTATTGAACATTATTTGAGGGTAAGTTGGGTTCTTTTGTCTTTCTATGTGTTCATGTGTAGCCGGTACAGCTGTTTCTCAGTGTGCCGCCTTCAGGGATGCATGTGCTGAGCTCATGTTACTGACCTCTCTGGTCCTCCAACCCTCCTTCCAAGCCTTCACACTCTCAGTACCTCTCATGTATAATGCATAGGATCTAATTATATGTTTAATACATGAATGCCTATATTATAAAGGATTTACCTTCTAGTTATCAACACCATCCCCATGGAGAAGAAATGCAAAAAAGCAAAATGGCTGTCTGGGGAGGCCTTACAAATAGCTGTGAAAAGAAGGGAAGCAAAAAGCAAAGGAGAAAAGGAAAAATATAAGCATCTGAATGCAGAGTTCCAAAGAATAGCAAGGAGAGATAAGAAAGCCTTCCTCAGCAATCAATGCACAGAAATAGACGAAAATAAGAGAATGGGAAAGACTAGAGATCTCTTCAAGAAAATTATAGATACCAAGGAAACATTTTATGCAAAGATGGGCTCGATAAAGGACAGAAATGGTATGGACCTAACAGAAGCAGAAGATATTAAGAAGAGGTGGCAAGAATACATAGAAGAACTGTACAAAAAAGATCTTCATGACCCAGATAATCACGATGGTGTAATCACTCACCTAGAGCCAGACATCCTGGAATGTGAAGTCAAGTGGGCCTTAGAAAGCATCACTACAAACAAAGCTCGTGGAGATGATGGAATTCCAGTTGAGCCATTTCAAATCCTGAAAGATGATGCTGTGAAAGTGCTGCACTCAATATGCCAGCAAATTTGGAAAACTCATCAGCGGCCACAGGACTGGAAAAGGTCAGTTTTCATTCCAATCCCAAAGAAAGGCAATGCCAAAGAATACTCAAATTAAGCACACAATTGCACTCATCTCACATGCTAGTAAAGTAATGCTCAAAATTCTCCAAGCCAGGCTTCAGCAATATGTGAACCATGAACTTCCAGATGTTCAAGCTGGTTTTAGAAAAGGCAGAGGAACCAGAGATCAAATTGCCAACATCCACTGGATCATCAAAAAATCAAGAGAGTTCCAGAAAACATCTATTTCTGCTTTATTGACTATGCCAAAGCCTTTGACTGTGTGGATCACAATAAACTGTGGAAAATTCTTCAAGACATGGGAATACCAGACCACCTGACCTGCCTCTTGAGAAACCTATATGCAGGTCAGGAAGCAACAGTTAGAATTGGACATGGGACAATAGACTGCTTCCAAATAGGAAAAGGAGTACATCAAGGCTGTATATTGTCACCCTGCTTATTTAACTTCTATGCAGAGTACATCATGAGAAACGCTGGGCTGGAAGAAACACAAGCTGGAATCAAGATTGTTGGGAGAAATCAATAACCTCAGATATGCAGATGATACCACCCTTATGGCAGAAAGTGAAGAGGAACTAAAAAGCCTCTTGATGAAAGTGAAAGAGGAGAGTGAAAACGTTGGCTTAAAGCTCAACATTCAAAAAACTAAGATCATGGCATCTTGTCCCATCACTTCATGGTAAATAGATGGGGAAACAGTGGAAACAGTGACTGACTTTATTTTTCTGGGCTCCAAAATCACTGCAGATGGTGACTGCAGCCATGAAATTAAAAGACGCTTACTCCTTGGAAGGAAATTTATGACCAACCTAGATAGCATATTCAAAAGCAGAGACATTACTTTGTCAACAAAGGTCCATCTAGTCAAGGCTGTGGTTTTTCCAGTGGTCATGTATGGATGTGAGAGTTGGACTGTGAAGAAAGCTGAGTGCCAAAGAATTGATGCTTTTGAACTGTGGTGTTGGAGAAGACTCTTGAGAGTCCTTTGGACTGCAAGGAGATCCAACCAGTCCATTCTAAAAGGAGACCAGTCCTGGGTGTTCTTTGGAAGGAATGATGCTGAAGCTGAAACTGCAATACTTTGGCCACCTCATGCGAAAAGTTGACTCATTGGAAAAGACTCTGATGCTGGGAGGGATTGGGGGCAGGAGGAGAAGGGGATGACAGAGGATGAGATGGCTGGATGGCATTACTGAGTCGATGGACGTGAGTTTGAGTGAACTCTGGGAGTTGGTGATGGACAGGGTGGCCTGGTATGCTGCAGTTTATGGGGTTGCAAAGAGTCGGACTTGACTGAGCAACTGAACTGACTGACTCGCTGAATATACAGCACGAATTTTCTAAATTTCAATAACAGTTACTCCAAGAGCAAACTGGACATTTTTGGTTTATTTCATACCATGTGTCATTTATTTGAGAAAGAAGTTTGAGTCGTCACATATTTTCAGGTAACAAGCTGAATGTAATTTTTTTTTTCCAAGTATCATTTATGGATCTTACTATTACTTATTACTTTCCTAAGTACTTCATGTAGCTTAGTTTAGTCCACAGAACAACTCTATGAGAGATTTTATTGTTATCCTCATTTTACAGCTGTGGAAACTGAGTCACAGAAAGATAGTAAATCTTTCAAGGTGACTCAGTTGGTAGGTGATAGGGTTGAGATACCAACCCAGATTCTCTTGGTTCTAGAATCCTTGTTCTTAAGCACTGCACTACCACTATCTATTCTGCAATAAACACTGTTTCTTTTTCTTCTTATTTAAACCATTTAATATAGGGCCCTACATTTCCTTTTAAGTCCAAAATTCTGTCTTTATAGATAACTTTCACAATAGACCTTTTAAATACTATTTTATTTTTGTTTGTAGAGAAGAATATTAGCAGAAAAATATGTTGGAGAACACAAAAGTTAATAAAATGGATTTGGAATTACTGGAAGTTGAGAAGTCTTTCCTGTACATTTAACACATACTTTCATCTAGGAATTCCAGGGGAATCAGTTCTGCTGTCTCACTCCCATACTAGCCCCAGACTGTCTTCCCGACTTCCATTCTTGATTGCTGGCAGTACATGTCTTTATGGCTCCCCTCTCTGGAGGTACCCCTTCCATCACTCTCCCCATTCCACCTCTGCAGTTAGGCTAAAGAGAAAGTCCCTCTGGTTCAGTGGTTCTCAAATTTTAGGTGCATCTGAATCACTTGGATGGCTTGTTAAAACAGATCTTTGGGTCCTAAACTATTGCCCCAATCTTGGCTCTCTGTGCATCAACGCCAAACAGAAATATAGAAATAGAATTATAGAGGGGAAGGAAAGAGTGGTTTTATTACATCGTCAGGCAAAGGGGAAACCCAGTAGGTCTCAAGAACTGTGTCCACCTCACTGGTGAGCAGGGAGAGGTCATAAAGTCAGGAAAGAGTATGTGATAAGGATTAAGATAATAGAGTCTTCTTTTCTTCTTCTGCAGTTTCAAAAGGGTGGGGTTGCTGACAAGATTAGGGTGTGTGCAGGGTCCTAGGTGGTCCTCTCCTAATCTTGAAGACCCCCTCTGGTCTCTTTAACCTTGCCTCAGGTGGTTTCCTTGGTGTTTCTCCTTTGATCAGCAACTATCCTGCCCTTTTGAACTCGGAGAAGGTCATGGAGGCGAGTCTTAGGTACAGAATGGGGGACAAAAAGTCCTCCATGCCCAGGAGCCCCGCAGGGCCCTGTTACGCCTGTAGAAAACCCAAAGTTTCTGACTGAGGAAGTCTGAGGTGTGGCTCAAGAATCCATATTTTTGGTAAGATTCCATGTGATGCTGAAGCTGCTCATGTGAGGGCCACACTTTGAAAACTATTAAGTACAGAATAGGTTTAATGGTGGTTACATGGTAGATGATTCATGTTAATAGTTACAAGAAACATGAAAGAGATTACATGTTACTATCAATAGGTCTTGGTTTTAGATGCTAGATGGTAAAAGAAAGGCCACTCCCACTTTCATCCTCCCCAGAGCAAGGCTAGCCACTGTCTCCCACGTGTAATTCAGGCAGAACTCTAGATATCCCTACGGTGTAGTGGGGAGGGGAGGGCTGCAAGGATTGGATGAAATTAAGCTTGTCAGTGACACCTCAGTAAGTGGCTACTGGTTTAATTTGACATCACGTTGCTAGGATACCGACCACTCTGATCAGAAGATCACAGCCTTCCGGCCCATTAAGGGGCTGGGAGAGACAGGCGAGGGCGCTTGCGCAGCTCAAAAGGCGGCTCCAGGTGGGGTCTTCCCGGCACCTCTGCGGCCAGGTGAGCCGCGCCAGAATAGGGGGCGGGGCAGAGCCGCCTGTGGGCGGCTGCTTCCGGACACGTGGCTGCGCTCGGACCCAATGGGGGAGCTTGACGTCACCCCCGCTTCCTCACCCTGGCAACGGGCGGGTGGCTACTTCCGGTGCTCTGAGGGCTCTGGGCTGATGCGGGTGAGTGTCCCTCCTCACGCTGTCCGCGCGGCTGCGGCCGCCGCGCGCTCTCTCTT
>NW_011494768.1:2586190-2586296 GCF_000754665.1 Bison bison bison
AAGACTCTTGAGAGTCCTTTGGACTGCAAGGAGATCCAACCAGTCCATTCTAAAAGGAGACCAGTCCTGGGTGTTCTTTGGAAGGAATGATGCTGAAGCTGAAACT
>NW_011494768.1:2586463-2588431 GCF_000754665.1 Bison bison bison
AGCGGCTGCGGCCCGGCGGTCTCCTCCCCTCTGCGGGGAAGGGGCCGGCTGTTTTTGGGGAGGGGGTCTTGGCAGTCCCTCACGCTCGGTGCGGTCTCGGGCTGCGGTTTCTCCGAGTTCCAGGTTCCGGGAGAGCCGGGAGTGTGCGCCCCGGTCGTGTGTAGCCGGTCGGGGCGGAGCAGCCCCATAGTGTGTTAGAGCCCTGGTTAGAGCCCCGCGGGAAGTTAGCGTTTACTGCTTAGCTGGAGAAGGGAGAGGAAAGGACCTAGAGGATGGAGCAGGAGTAACCTGAGAGGAGGGTGGGGAACAGGAATTGGAGGTGCCTTGGAAATAGAGGGCATCGTGTTTCCGGGAGGAGGGAGATCAGCTTCATTCGCCTCTGGAGGGGAGGGAAGGGGAATGCAAAGTATTTTTGGGGACCGTGTGACGGGGATCACTGTACAAGAAACTAAGGAATTTTTATACACTTGGGAGTTTAATAATTTGCTTTTGTGTTTAAATAAAGCTCGCCTCTCCCACCCCCCGCCCGCACTTATAAAAAAGCAGTGCATGCTTATTAACGAATATTTGGAAAATGCAGAAATATTTAAGAAGAGATCATCTGTGATTCCACCAGCCCAGCATTTTGATCTTTCTACGTTTTAAAAAGTTGCATATACTTAACCTACATAAGATTGTGAAAGTGAAAGTCGCTCAGTCCTGTCTGACTCTTTGCAACCCCATGGACTCTACAGTCCATGGAATTCTCCAGGCCAGAATACTGGAGTGGGTAGCCTTTCCCTTCTCCAGGGGATCTTCCCAACCCAGGATCGAACCCAGGTCTCCCACATTGCAGGTGGATTCTTTACCAGCTGAGCCACAGGGGAAGCCCACTTAGGATTATAGTGTATATAAAATACGATTTTCGCTAAGAAGCATATGTTTTGTACATTGCGTCTGTTGCATGAATTTTTTGAGATATTATAAAATTCTACCCTTTTAAATTTAAATTTCAGTGGCTTTTAGTATATTCACAAAGTTGTGCACCCATTATCAGTATCTAATTCCATGACGTTTTCATCACCTCCAAAAAAACTCTGTACACATTACAGTTGCTTCTCATTAGATCTCCTTTCCCCTTGTTCCCTCATCTTTTGGCAACCAGGAGTCTACTTTGTGTCTATGGATTTTCCTATTCTGGACATTTCATGTAAATGGAATCATACAATATGGGGCTTTTTGTTGTCTTGCCTTCTTTCACTCAGCATAGTGTTTTCAAGGTACATCCACTTGTATTATGTATTAGGACTTAGCCTTCTTTTTATGGTCGAATAATATTCATTATATAAATATGCCACATTTTGTTTATCCATCATCAGTTGATGAACATTTGGATTGTTTCCAGTTCTTGACTGTTATGAATAATTCTGCTATAAACATCCAGGTACAAGTTTTTGTGTGAACGCGTGTCTTCAGTTTTCTTAGCTGTATACCTAGGAATGAAATTGCTGGGTCATGTGGGAACTGTTTATCTTTTTGAGAACTGCCAGGTGTCTTCCAGGGTGGCCTGCACAAGCGGGATATAAGGGTTCTGATTTCTGCTTATCCTTGCTGGTATTTATTCTGTCTTTTTGATTATAGCCTTCTGTTGGTTGGGAAATGGCATCTTGTAGTTTTGATTTGCATACCCTTGATGTCTGATAATGTCGAGTATCTTTTCTTTGTGCTTACTGGTCTTTTATATGTCTTTGGAGAAATGTCCATTCAATTCCTTTGCCCATTTTTAAATTGAATTAAAATTTTTTTTAAAGAAAATTTTAAGTTGTATGAGTTCTGTATATAGTCTGGACACAAGTCCCCTTTCAGATTTGCAATATTTCTTCCATTCCATCCCCCCACCCCCTGCCATTTTGTGGAGTATCTTTTCACTTCCTTGAATGGTGTTCCTTGAAGTGCAAAAGTTAAAAATTTTGGTGCAGTCCCGTTTAT
>NW_011494768.1:2588531-2590496 GCF_000754665.1 Bison bison bison
CCCGTTTATCTGTGGGTTTTGTTGTTGTTTGTGCTTTTGGTGTTATGTGTAAAATCATTGCCAAATCCAAGTTCATGAAGGTTTACTCTTTTTTTTTCCGTAAGTTTTATGTAGTTTTAGCTCTTACATTTAGGTCTTGATCTATGTAGAGTTAATTTTTGTATATGGTGTGAGGTAGGAGTCCAATTTTATTCTTGTGCATGTGACTCTCCAGTTTTCCCAGCACCGTTTGTTGAAAAGACTGTTTTTTCCCCATTGAATGACCTTTGGCACCTTTAAAAAAAAAACAAAACAAACAGTTGACCATAAATACATAGATTGTCTAAGTTAGGTATTTAAGTCACTCCGAGATTTTTGTTTTTCTAAATTATCCTATGTTAAACACAGCTTAAAAGGCATAAAGCTTTTTCTATATTTAAAATTATTTTGGTAGAAAGTGTCCTCAGAAGTGGAATTACTGGGTTAAAGATGAAATAAGTATGTTTTGGAGCTTATTTAATGAGGAATTAAAGCTTCAGTCTCAAAATAAGAGCAACAAATCGCTTCATCAGCTGCTATAGCTTAAGGGCTGGATTTCTCTAAAAGCCTTTGCTGTAAGATGAATGGATTCCATGACTTCCTCCTTCAACTGCTTCTAAAAGGCTCAGTAAACCTAGAGTGAAAACCTTCAACACCAGAGGCAAACACGACATGTGGAAGTCTTCTAAATGGCTGAAAAAAAAGAAATAGTGTCATCATATGCTGTAGGAATATGAAACAATATTTGAGAGAAATGGAGTCAAGATTTAGACCTTAAATCAGTGCCATGAAAGTCCCTGAAGCAAAAACAGTGTTTTATTCTGAATTTCTCTTCTGGCCTTGATAATCAAGTTAACGTACATTCATCTTGGTCACAGAGACAGCGAACTTAAATCTTCTCTTTTAGTAAATCAGTTCAGTTCAGTTGCTCAGTCATGTCCGACTCTTTGCGACCCCATGAATCGCAGCACGCCAGGCCTCCCTGTCCATCACCAACTCCTGGAGCCTACCCAAACCCATGTCCGTTGAGTCAGTGATGCCATCCAGCCATCTCATCCTCTGTCATCCCCTTCTCTTCCTGCCCCCAGTCCCTCCCAGCATCAGGGTCATTTCCAATGAGTAAGCTCTTCACATGAGGTGGCCAAAGTATTGAGTTGCAGCTTCAGCATCATTCCTTCCAATGAACACCCAGGACTGATCTTTAGGAAGGACTGGTTGGATCTCCTTGTAGTCCAAGGGACTCTCAAGAATCTTCTCCAACACCACAGTTCAAAAGCATCAATTCTTCAGTGCTCAGCTTTCTTCACAGTCCAACTCTCACATCCATACACGACCACTGGAAAAACCATAGCCTTGACTAGACGGACCTTTGTTGGCAAAGTAATGTCTCTGCTTTTTATATGTTATCTAGGTTGGTCATAATTTTCCTTCCAAGGAGTAAGCATCTTTTAATTTCATGGCTGCAATCACCATCTGCAGTGATTTTGGAGCCCCAAAAATAAAGTCTGACACTGTTTCCACTGTTTCCCCATCTATTTCCCATGAAGTGATGGGACAAGATGCCATGATCTTAGTTTTTTGAATGTTGAGCTTTAAGCCAACTTTTTCACTCTCCTCTTTCACTGTCATTAAGAGGCTCCTTAGTTCCTCTTCACTTTCTGCCATAAGGGTGGTGTCATCTGCATATCTGAGGTTATTGATATTTCTCCTGGCAATTTTGACTCCAGCTTATTCTTCCTCCAGCCCAGCGTTTCTCATGATGTACTCTGCATAGAAGTTAAATAAGCAGGGTGACAATATACAGCCTTGATGTACTCCTTTTCCTATTTGGAACCAGTCTGTTGTTCCATGTCCAGTTCTAACTGTTGCTTCCAGACCTGCATATAGGTTTCTCAAGAGGCAGGTCAGGTGGTCTGGTATTCCCATCTCTTTCAGAATTTTCCACAG
>NW_011494768.1:2590778-2591247 GCF_000754665.1 Bison bison bison
GCCCCCAGTCCCTCCCAGTATCAGAGTCTTTTCCAATGAGTCAACTCTTCGCATGAGGTGGCCAAAGTATTGGAGTTTCAGCTTTAGCATCAGTCTTTCCAAAGAACACCCAGGACTGATCTCCTTTAGAATGGACTGGTTGGATCTCCTTGCAGTCCAGGGGACTCTCAAGAGGCTTCTCCAACACCACAGTGCAAAAGCATCAATTGTTCAGTGCTCAGCTTTCTTCACAGTCCAACTCTCACATCCATACATGACCACTGAAAAAACCATCGCCTTGACTAGACAGACCTTTGTTGACAAAGTAATGTCTCTGCTTTTGAATATGCTAATTAGGTTGGTGAGATGAGTGCAATTGTGTGGTAGTTTGAGCATTCTTTGGCATTGCCTTTCTTTGGGATTGGAATGAAAACTGACCTTTTCCAGTCCTGTGGCCACTGATGAGTTTTCCAAATTTGCTGGCATATTA
>NW_011494768.1:2591347-2615315 GCF_000754665.1 Bison bison bison
TCCAAATTTGCTGGCATATTAAGTGCAGCACTTTCACAGCATCATCTTTCAGGATTTAAAATAGCTCAACTGGAATTCCATCACCTCCACTAGCTTTGTTTGTAGTGATGCTTCCTAAGGCCCACTTGACTTCACAGTCCAGGATGTCTGGCTCTAGGTGAGTGATTACACCATCGTGATTATCTGGGCCGTGAAAATCTTTTTTGTACAGTTCTTCTGTGTATTCTTGCCACCTCTTCTTAATATCTTCTGCTTCTGCTAGGTCCATACCATTTCTGTCCTTTATCGAGCCCATCTTTGCATGAAATGTTTCCTTGGTATCTCTAATTTTCTTGAAGAGATCTCTAGTCTTTCCCATTCTGTTTTCCTCTATTTCTTTGCATTGATCGCTGAGGAAGGCTTTCTTATCTCTCCTTGCTATTCTTTGGAACTCTGCATTCAGATGGGTGTATCTTTCCTTTTCTCCTTTGCTTTTCGCTTCTCTTCTTTTCTCAGCTATTTGTAAGGCCTCCCCAGACAGCCATTTTGCTTTTTTGCATTTCTTTTCCATGGGGATGGTCTTGATCCCTGTCTCCTGTACAGTGTCACGAACCTCATTCCATAGTTCATCAGGCACTCTTTCTATCAGATCTAGTCCCTTAAATCTATTTCTCACTTCCACTTTATAATCTTAAGTGATTTGATTTAGGTCATACCTGAATGGTCAAATGGTTTTCCCTACTTTCTTCAATTTAAGTCTGAATTTGGCAATAAGAGTTCATGATCTGAGCCACAGACAGCTCCTGGTCTTGTTTTTGCAGACTGTGTAGAGCTTCTTCTTTGGCTGCAAAGAATATAATCAGTCTGACTTCGGTGTTGACCATCTGGTGATGTCCATGTGTTGAGTCTTCTCTTGTGTTGTTGGAAGAGGGTGTTTGCTATGACCAGTGCATTCTCTTGGCAAACCTCTATTAGCCTTTGCCCTGCTTCATTCCATACTCCAAGGCCAAATTTGCTCGTTACTCCAGGTGTTTCTTGACTCCTACTTTTGCATTCCAGTCCCCAATAATGAAAAGGACATGTTTTTTGGGTGTTAGCTCTAAAAGGTCTTGTAGGTCTTCATAGAACTGTTCAACTTCAGCTTCTTCAGCATTACTGGTACCCAGTTTAAAAAAAAAAATCAAATATAAAAAGTTATTAGATAGAGAAAAATCAAGTTTCCCTTTCATCCTTGCCCCTCCCTCTTCTCTAGTCTCCCAGTACTCTTAGAGGGATTTGCGAGACTATTATTTGTGTCTGTGTTGGCTAGTTCATATATGAAGTATCTCTGGAGAGGGTATATACAACATCATACATTTTAAGGCTCTTGATGCTTTCTGACACATTCCATTTCAAACTGGTTACATCAGTTTTTGATGGCAGTACAGTGCTAGTTAGTTTTTTTATCTTTTTCTGTATTTCTTTGAATATTCTTTCTTTAATATTGGCTATCCAGTTTATATTTCCTCTTTTATGTATTGCCTGCTCATGTCTTTTGGCATGCTATTTGTCTTAATTGGCATTGTCCTTTATGAGATTTACTTTGGCAGCCTTTTGTAGATGATTGTTTTACGACAGCATGGATTTGGGGAGAAAAGTTAATATGCTTTCTGTAACATGCTAAGAGGTATGTGAGCTGAGCAAAGGTCAAGGCAGTAGGAAAAAGGAAGTTAAATGCTTGAGAAGAAGTCTATAGCATTTGGAAACTGGGCAGAGTCCAAGATGCCAATAAGGTGAGTTAGGAAAGGATTGGGCTATTAAAAGTAAGGTGTAATGTAGAAAGAATTAGATTTCTGGGGAAAGGTGAATTTGTTTTTGGTAGGCTAAGAGTTTGGAGGATCCAGGTTGAGCTCTCCAGGAGACTTATGGCTAGAGCTTAAGAGACAGAGTTAGGAATCATCTGGTTTACCAAAGGGATCGTTTTGAAAGCTTGATACTGAATGAAGTTGCTGAAGGAGGCATTTTAGACTTATGCGTTTGGACATTCTGTTTGAAAGTCAGGCAAGAAAACAAAGCTGGGAGGGGTCATCAGAGGGGCCTTGAAGAGCTAGGATAGTCAATTGGCATGCTTGCCAAGGAGAACAGGACATCTAGAGAATCAAAGGCTGCAAGCTGAAGACTATGTTCAAAGACGCCATTAGGTTTGGTAACTTGGAGAAGATACATCTTACAGGTAAAGATACAATTTATTGGGAAGAAAAAAATACACCCTCCCCCTGCAACAGTTTTATTAAGATAAAATTCATTTATCATATTATTACCCATGTAAAGTGTACAATTCATTGGTAGTTATTGAGACTAAATACCATGCAACCATGACCACAGCCAATTTTAGAACATTTTTATTGCCCCTCCCCCAAAGAAATACTGCCCCCATTAGCAGTCACTCCTGAATTCTCCTCTGTCCTTCCAGCCCAAGGCAACCACTAATCTCCTTTCTATCTTTTTAGATATGCCTACTCTGGACATTTCATATAAATGGAAACATACGTGGCCTTTTGTGTCTTACTTCTTTCCTTGTGAAATGTATGTGGCCGGTTTTGTCTGACTTCTTTCATTGTTTTCATGGTTCATTCATGCCATAGTGTGTATCAACCCTCCATTCCTTTTTATGGCTCTATAATGTTCCATTGTCTAAATATACCACATTTTGTTTAACCAAGGTCTGCTTATGGACATTTGAGTTGTTCCCACTTTCTGACTGTTATGGATAGTTCTGCTATAAACATCCATGTACAAGTTTTTGTGTGGATGTGTTTTCAGTTCTAATGAATGTATACCTAGGAGTGGGATTGCTGGGTCATGTGGCAACTCTGGGCTTCCCAATGGTGCTGGTGGTAAGGAACTTGCCTTCCAACGCAGGAGACATAAGAGATAGAGGTTCAGTCCCTGGGTCGGGAAGATCCCCTGGAGGAGGTCATGGCAGACCACTCCAGTGTTCTTGCTTGGAGAATCCCCTGGACAGAGGATCCTGGTGGGCTACAGTCCTTGGGATCACAAGGAGTCAGACACTACTGAAGCAACTTAACACACACACACACACAGTAACTTTATGTTTACTTTTCAAGCTACTGTTGCAGAGGATGGACACATTGCCAGTGTTTTTTATTTTTTACTTATTTTAATATAAATTTATTTATTTTAATTGGAGGCTAGTTACAATATTGTATTGGTTTTGCCATACATCAGCATGAATCTGCCATGGTGTACATGTGTTCCCCATCCTGAACCCCCCTCCCACCTCCCTCCCTGTACCATCCCTCTGGGTCATCCCAGTGCACCAGCCCTGAGCACCCTGTATCACGCATCGAACCTGGATTGGCGATTCATTTCACATATGATGCCAGTGTTTTTTAGATATAATAAAATGAATTTTAGTACCATCACCGATAGGAAGTTGCAGAATGTCCATATTCAGACTTATCATTCAGGAACACAGGCAATATAAAAATGATGCATAAAATTGTTTTCTGTTGTGTAAAGCTATAACATGCTTATGCATCTTTGATTGGAAACTTTTTGTGTTGACTGTTACCTCAAAGACTTAGCTGAAGTGTTAAACATTTTCTTTATGGATCAATGTATTGGTGTGAATATGATTCATCCATTTCAAATAATTATTTATAATAATGACTACAAATGTGATAAAAATATCACAGGGATATCTGATGTCAATCTACATGATTTATTTTTTACTCCTTAGTTTCAACTGTAGAGATCAAATAACAGTTTTATTTTTTTTTAATTTAGGGTTATCTGTGGTTTATGTGGCCCTAGAAGTTCAAGATCCAAAAAAACAAAACCAAAATACTGACCTCTCAGCCAGTATTGTTGACGGGCTGTGTTTTTGTCTGTTCCTTCTCTAGGTGGGTTGAGTGTTGAGAACCTTCAGAATATGACATTTCTCCTCTTACTAAAGTGGGATCTCACTGGCTTGCCCTATTTTGAGACCTGAACTTGGCTAGTTATCTTGTGTTCTCATAAAGAAATAAATGAATGAAAACATTTTTTGTTTTTAAGTAATACATTCAGATTGTTCAAAATCAAAAGATGCACAATGGTGAATAGTGGAATTTGCATTTCACTTTTGTCCACCAGTCACCCAGGTCTTTTGGTAACTACTATTGTGCTAATTTTTGATGTATTCTTCCAGATTGCACTTTGTGTATATATTTAGTTGTATTATTTTTTCTTGTCTCCCTCAAAATATGGTACTGCATACATTTCTGTACCATGCCTTTTTTGCTTACCAAAATATCTTCAACATTGGTTGTTTCATATTTGTGTATCAATAAAGTTCTCATTTTTTCTAAGAGCTGCTTTTATTTTTAACTACTTTTTTATCAAGACATACTGTTGGTCTATATCTTTACCATTACAGACTATCCTTCAGTGTATGTTTGTAATTTTGGTTGATTTTACCAAATTGACCTTGTTGTTGTATTCTGTGCTACTCCTTGCAACATGTGAGAATGACTCTTTAACTTGGCCAGTCCAGCTGATACGTGAGTGTAGTTTTATTTTGCCTTTTTCTTTTGAGTGAGGTTTAGCATCTTTTTATCTGTTTAAGTTGTTATATAGTTCTTCTGTGAACTGGGATTTGCTCACTTGCCCCCTTCTGCCTTTTGTGTCTTTTTTGGGACATTTGCTGGAGTTCTGTTATGAATGTCAGACTTTTAATGGGTTCTGAGTTAAACAAAAACTGGTGTTGGAGTAGAAATTGCTTCATTTCTAATTGAATTAAAAATATTCCAGTAACCATTGGAAGTTGGAGGCCAGAGTTGTACATTGGCTAGCCTGTCTACTTGAGTTCCTTTCCCAGTGCTGCAGAACTTTGGGGCCAGCAGTTTTGGAGGAGTTTAGAGAGATGACATGGTTTGTTAAATAAATAAATTTCAACTAGTCTCTGAGAGATGGTAGATTGCTCAAAAAACAGCATATTTATTCATCTTCCACATTTAATTTTTTTCAGACAAGCTTGAGAAGCAAGCAAATCTCTCACATATATTAAAAATGCCTATTACATCAAACGTTATTTGTTATAATATGTAGATGTTCTAATTTGTTATTCATGAAAAAAAAATGCATCTGATGACAGTGAGTCAGAGAAGGTTTTATAACTCATACGGCTTGGATGTGTTTTCATTTGAACTGAAGCTTTGAATTTTCCGAAGCCTGAGTTTTCACACAGCTGTTTGTGGGTCTAGTGGGCCCAAGCTCATTTCATGACTTGGTCAGGCATCATGGCCTATATAGACTGGAAGATAAACTGCTAATCATTTAAACTGACTTTGTCAACTGACACAAAAATAAATAGTAACCTATCTCAGAGAAATAACCGAAGTCAAGTAAAGGTAATTGAGGCAGACCCTTGTGAAGCAGTTGGAAGAAAATCCATCCTCAGAGAGATACTTATCACTACAAAACAAAAGCAGGCATTATAACTTACTGTTATTTAATAAACTTCAGTACTCTTTTATAATAAAAATTTATGATATATGTAAACATTTTAATACAACAGCAAATTATATATATATGATTTTAAATTATTTGTCCTTTAAAATAAGTGATACATAATAATAATTAAATGGATTCTTTTTAACCAGGAATTAAAGGAAGTTAAAATACAATATTGGGCTTCTCAGGTGGTGTTAGTGGTATGGAACCTGCCTCCCAATACAGGAGACATAACAGATGTGGGTTCAGTCCCTGGGTTGGGAAGATCCCCTGGAGGAGGGCATGGCAGCCCACTCCAGTATTCTTGCCTGGAGAATCCCATGGACAGAGGAGCCTGGCGGGCTACAGTCCATGGGCTTGCAAAGAGTCCCACATGACTGAGGTGACTTACCATGCATGCATGCACACACAGAGTGCTTCCAGACCATCTCCTGTGTGAAGAACCAACTTAAAATTTTTTCAATCCATTGTTGACCATTACTTTCATAAAATGCAAAAACAAAACAGAATACCACAAAAATCTCAAAAGAAAACTGTGAAAGATAAAAGTAAAAGCTCATGTTTTTATCTGATGTAGCAGATAAAATTATTTCAACAGTATACCACTGGAAGATGTAAGTTTTAGAGTGAATTAATGTTCCTTTTGTACTTTGAGTCTTTTCCTTGTGAATCTCCAGTTTTTATAGATGGTTTTAATTCTGTTTTATTAAATAGATTATAAAAATACATAATTATAAACAAAACTTGGGGAAATAGAAAAGAATTACAAACACTGTCATTGTTTATTGAAAACGTGGATGTAAGACAGTTGGTATATGAATAAAAAATAATCTCTTGCAGACTGGTCACCAGCACTAGTTTGTGGGCCACACTTTGCGTGACACTATTCTTTTGAACTGGTTGGCTGTCACTCTTAAAGCCTTGTGTCCCTCCCCGTTCCTCAATTTAGACTAAGGTACAGATTTTTACCTTAGAGTGTGAATCTAGGTGTTTAAGTAGTTTCAATCACGTGACTTTGGGATTGTTTTTGTTTTTCTTCAAATCTCTGTTGATTTTTCAAACGATCCATTTTTCCCCAGTCTGAAGTGTGTTTTACCGTCATTATTGTTATTAAGTCAAGATTGTGAGAAGCTTGTGAACTTGTGAGAAAAATTAGAAGCTTTGTGGCATATGTTGCTTGTAATTTGTTTTATTGTTTATCTTTTGAGAACCTCAGAAATAATGCCTTTATGAAAATGAATAAGTATTTGTACAAGTATTATTTTAATTTTGTGCTTTAGTCTTATAAATTTGTTAGTGTTTGTTTTACATTGAACTCTGAAGCATTAAACTGTTTTTCATAAAAAGGTCTCTATAGGCAGAAGTAAATCTGTATGTTGGTTCATTTTTTTAAGCAAGCAGCAATCTTGAGCTCTTATATGTTCTCACCACACACAAAAGATTGTACTTACGTGAGGTGATTAATGTGTTAACTAACCTTGTGGCAGTCATTTTGCAGTATATATGTGTATCAGATCCTCAGGTTGTACTGCTTGAACTTATCCACGGGTGTATGTCAATTATATCTCAATAAAGCTGGGGGAAGAAATAAGCAGCAATCTAGGCTTTAAATCAAGGCTCAGTGATGTTGCCAGCACTGCTTATGGTTCTAGAATGTCCCAGAGGTTATTAGCATTTGGTTTGGAGAGAGTAGAAAGTGATATTTAAGATGAGGTTTTCTTCAATGTAGATTAAATGAAAGATAAAATATCTTTTGGACTCAACATGAAATCTTTTTACAACAGTTCTTTGTTTATACGACTTCAAGGCCTGTCAGTGTATAAAGGGATTTAAATTCTAACCTTTTTATATTCTTTGTATTACCCAGTTAAATAACTTTAAAATTAGGGGTTTTCTTGAAAGTTATCTGAGCTCAAATCTGTATACGTGTGTGTTAGTGGAAAGAAATGCATGCCGTCTTTGCCTGTTTTCCTTTAGGGTAATTCCTCTTCTGCAGTTACTTTTGGATGGAAGTATGCACTTTTCCCAATAGAAGATGGTAATCTTGGAGAATGACCATGGAGAAGGGGATGAGTTCTGGAGAAGGGCTGCCTTCCAGATCATCTCAAGTTTCGGCTGTTAAAACAACAGTGAAAGAGTTGGAAACGAAGCAGTCCCATAAAGAGAAGCGAGGGGGCTTTGTGTTGGTGCATGCAGGTAAGCTGTGAGCAGCTGAGCTGGAAGATGAGAATAATGGTTTCCTTTCCTTTGCCTTGAAGTACACCAGGAACTGAGTTTCCTATCTGGGGGAGGGACACCGCAGGAGAAGTTGGAACCGCAGGTTGACTTGCACAGAGTGAAGGCCTCCCCTGAGCTCCCCGCGTGGAGGGTCTTACAGTGACGGCACTTCCTTTGTCCCCGTCACTCACCTCCTCTAGTGCTTTTACTCCATGTGCCTGTGCCTGTTAAGTCGCTTCAAGTCATGTCTGACTCTTCGCGATCCTATGGACTTACAGCCTGCCAGGCTCCTCTGTCCCTGGGGATTCTCCAGGCAAGCATAACTGGAGTGGGTTGCCGTGCCATTGGCCAGGGGATCTTCGTCACCCACGGATCGAACCTGTATCTTTTCGTTTACCTGCATTGGCAAATAGATTCTGTTACCACCAGTGCCACTTCGGAAGCCCTTTACTCCATATAGTAGATATATTTAGATGTTGTTAAAACCAGACAAAGTAATTGTTTAAACTCTGGTTTGTGTTTTTAAAAATAAAGCTGTTGGAAAAAATTTTACTCACCCCATATTTGACTTTGTCCATCTTAGAGTGTAATTTATACAATCTTAAAGGTAGTTTTTGCCTTCTTAATATTATAAATGAGGAACCGTAAAACCAGCGTGGTTAAGTGGCTTCAGGCACACAGCTAATCAGTAGCGCCAGGCTGAGAAACCATCAGGTGGGCCCCAGTCCCATTCTAGTGCTTTTGGCGCTCCGTCAGCCTCTGATTTCTGCTTCAGAGGACCTTGAAGACGACACAGTGAAGTTCAACCCCCGACTCCCCACCAATGATACATCAAGGGTTTCCAGGCAGTGCAGCTCTGCCCCGGTCTTTTTTTTTTTCCTCTCCCTTTTTCTTTGATGTGGGGTGAGTGGCATTGTTTCTTTTTTGTCAGACTGGCATTCTGTCTGATCATTAACCTTTGGCTATAGCTAAACTGAACAGACAAGTTGGGAAGTCTTACAGAATCGAATCCAGGAAAATCAAACAGTGAACAAACAAAAGGTTCGGTCTTCTTTTCTTTCAAATGATTTTTCAAAGAAATGAGGTAAATTTATAGAAACAACTGAAATTCCCAGGCCAGTGTTCCTTCTACTGCATCATGCTGGTGGTGCATCTTTCACAGGACCCAGTGAGTTATTTTATTCATGACAAGTGTTTGAAAAATGTGCAAGAAAGCCCTAAGATATGTAAGCAGTAACAACACGGAACATTTGATGATTTGGAAAGGGTTGCCTTCTGTGGCAGTCATTGCAGACTCCCTCCTATGTCAGACACATACCTGATGGCAGTGACTCTTACAGCTGGTGCTGGGACCAGCTATAATAGGAGGAAGTCTGGGTTATGGCAGGAAATTGTGTGGATTAAGGATGACTTTCCCCTTCTAAATTCTTAGAAGATCAAATAGAATGATTGATTATGCAGCATTATATACCTTCCACATTTAAGGGACTAAATTTCAATTCCAGTGTAGAGATTTTAAAACTTTTGCTTTTTCTTTTTCATATTAAAGGAGACTTGCCCAAATTTTAGTCATTTGAATAGTAGATTCTTGCTTTTTCCCTAGATCTGTATACTACCTATACTTTTCATGTTTGTGCTCATCGCTCACTTTTGTCTCTTTGTGACCCTGTGAACTGTAGCCCACCAGGCTCCTCTGTCCTTGGAATTTTCCAGGCAAGAATGCTGGAGCGGGTTGCCATTTCCTCCTCCAGCGGATCTTCCCAACCCAGGGATTGAACCCGTGTCTCTTGTGTCTCTTGCGTTGGCGGGCAGATTCTTTACCACTGAGCCGTCAGGGAAGTTCATTACTGCTGCTATCCACACACTAAAGTTATCTATTTGGCTGCAGTATCCCATGTGGGAAATACTGCTGCAAGGTTGGGGTCTGAGATCTAAGATGGCATTTATTAGAGAACCATGAAGAGAGTCCTCATAAACATTGGCACAGGTTCTGTGAAGTTTGAGTTCTTTTGAGAAATGGGACTAGAATTTGCGTGTTTTGTGGACTCTTGTTGTTTGGACTTATTTTCTACTCCCTCGAGCCTGTTAACCATAGCTTCTTGGGCCCATTCTTTGTCTGCATTGAGGAAAGATGGGCTAAGTGTGTGTTGTAGTCTGCAGCCTCACAGGAGGAGGCCTGAAGATTAGAGATGTAGTTCTTTAACCTTCCCTGTGTTGTACTCCTCTGGGGCCCAGAAGGGGACTGGGAGTGGGGTCTGAGGGGGAGGTTCAGAGCAAGTTAAGGAACTTTGATGAAAGGCCTTTTCTTGGTTTCTTTCTAGTTTATTCTCAGATCCCTAACTAAGCAAGTATTAATCCTTTTAGGGAAATAAATTTCAGAGCCTTTCTCTTGAAGTTGCTGAGTGATTAGGATAGGCAGTGGTGAATATATCATCCCTGGTGTTTCAGACACTCTGAGCTACATTCCAGGGGTGAAAGAATGGAGAAGTTAGGGTAGGAGAGGTGATATTGGTGGTGGTTGTGGATAGGATGTAACACCTGTCCATTTCAAGTTTTAAATAAAACTACCTAGTTTTCTGAAGTTACTCTTAAGAATTCTGACAAGGACTTTCCAAAGTTCAACAGGGAGGAAATTAAAGGCACTCTGCCCTTGACACTGCTTAGGTTATCAACTCCCTCTAAAAAACACTCTTAACTTTGGGGAAGTTTTCAAAAGGAGGAGAGGTCACCTTGGCGAAGCCTCTTTGGGAACATAAGCTATTTCTGGTGCCTCTGGTAGGAAAATAGCTTTTGAAAAAGGAGATAAGGCATGGTATTGAAAACGCTTATGGTGTAGAAAGATTTTTAAGATTATGTTATTAAGAGTCCATACACTTAGGATAGTAGTTTTTTTGTTACTCAGAAAGCATCAGTTTGCATGAACTATTTGTATAATGTTAGCAAGGTCTCTGATATCTTAATGATAGTTAACCATTGATTTTTTTTTTTCCCCACTACAGGTGCAGGTTATCATTCTGAATCCAAAGCCAAGGAATATAAGCATGTATGCAAAAGAGCTTGTCAAAAGGTATGGAGAGAATGTATTCTGTCTGATTGAAACATTTTAGTTTTGACCATAAAGCAGCTTTACCTTGAAATTCAGAATTTTAAGGTTTGATTTATAAGACAGACTTTGGCTTGGACCACAAAATAATTTTGCTCATATTTGTGGAGTCTTTTGTTTTGTTTTGTGTTTTTTATTCTCCAAATCATGTTTAGATCTTTTCTTTCCTTTCCCAGATCAAAGTCTGTATTTTTGGCATTGTGGGCACATAATCATATACCTTTTAATCTTTGCAGTGGTGTTGAGCTCTATAGGAGGAGTAGGGAAAACAGCTCAAAGGCAGCCAATGTGGCTTTCTATGAAGGGAAGAAAAAAATAATAAAAAAATTAAAATGAGTGTTTTTCTTAGGGAGATTATCGTTTTCTTCTGTTTCTCATCACGTAGTTTGTATCATAGCAAATTCATTGTCATTCTGAAGTTGAACTTTGCCTTTGTACTCAGTTGTGCTTTTTTTTCAATCTTTGGGTTTTGAGGTTTTGCTAAATTGTTGAATGCTAAATGTGGAGGCAGGAATGGACTCGGAAGAAATATTGTTTGTTTTTATTTTGATCCTGACTATATACTCTTGTAGGCAAACCTTCCATTACCTTTTATGCAAATCGAATGTTAATTGGACACTGCGTATCAAGAAAATAGGGGTCTTTCTCACTCTTTTCATTTATATTTGTTACCATTTAAAGAGGATTATATTTAGTTAGAGATCCAAGGTTTTTCTTATGAATGAAATCTCATAAATGGATGAGAATATTTTGTTACAGTGATTGCATTGTCTTTTAAAAAATTATAATAAAGGTAAATATTCTTTAAGCTATTTTATATTTTTAATCTTATTTTTCAAAGTGTAAAATCTTTTTGTTATCTGAAAAGAAATGGATTACCTTTATAGGAATATAGTTCTGTATATAATACATTTAGAGTGTGTAACCAGACTCCTTAATGTATACAATAAATGAACTTCTCCAAAGTTTCCTGAGGAATACAGTTCTTAGTTTCTGATCTTTGTTGACTAAGTTGGAGCTTCAATAATTCATTTAAAAATCAGTTTTTCTTCTCTTTCTTTCCTGTCTTATTTATACCTAAGAAGCAAGGTGATTTTGTGACCTTGACTCTCTATAGATTATATTACAAAATAATGTTATATGTTTAATCTCAATGTAAAATACCTTATAGAATCACAAATGCTGTTGTCAAAAGTATGCTTCCATCTAAGAATTCTGAAATGCCTTTGAGACTGAGTCACTATTTTTTATAGTTGGAGTAGAGAGAGTAGCAGGGACTTCCCTGGTGGCTCAGACAGTGAAGAATGTACCTAATGTTTTAGGGCAGCTAAATGAACAAAGTGAAATTAAGACATATACCTTATGTGGTCAAACAACATACTGCCCTTAATTTTATTATTTGGTAAGGAGAGAAATGGAGAAGGAAATGGAAACCCGCTTCAGTATTCTTGCCTGGAGAATCCCATGGACAGAGGAGCCTGGTGGGCTACAGTCCATGGGGTTGCAAACGGTTGGCCACAACTGAGCACCTAACACACACAGGGAGAGTAGTAATGGTGGAATAAGAAGTTATTAGCTTAGTCTAATAAAATATGAATTCAGATTTCAAAATGGCATTCATATAATTTCTCAGGCTATGTGAACAGCCCTGTGATGAATGAAGCCCTTTCACTTACTAAATTCCTTGCAGTTTGTGTTTAGGTATATCATTAGTTTTCCTGAATAATTGCTTACTTTAAATCTAAGTAGTTTATTTCTTGGAGTATGGAATGGAACTGTACTGATCAATTTTTGTTAACTCTAAATGTCTCTTACACTTCTTTAAGCCTTTGAAAAGTTCCTGAGTGTGTTTGAGAAGCTGTGGTTTCACAATGAATAACCTTGCTCCTTGGTTTCATAGGCAATTGAAAAGCTACAGGCTGGTGCTCTTGCAACAGATGCAGTGACTGCAGCCCTGGTGGAGCTTGAGGTATTTCTTTTCTCTATTTGTTTCATTTAAAATAGTTGTGAGTTTGTGTCCGTTATTCTTAAATGACATGAAACTGTTGTTTAGTCAGCCATCAATGACACGAGCAGTGTTTCCCAGCAGTATTAACAAAGAAGAATGAAGAAGCAGTCTGTAATCTTGTTAGGTTGTCTTATTGGAGACTTCTCTGAGTCATATAAAGAAGTTGGTTAAATTTCAATTTTTCCCCTGGGTTTGCGAGATTCATGAATACAAGTTACTGGTGGCTTGATGCTTGAATTTCCTTAATATTTTCAGAAGAAAAATTCCTGAAGTTCACACCTTCTCAAAGTAATATATATTCTGTTGTTTAGAAAACAAAAAATTCCAACTGTCTAGAAGTATCCCAAGTTTAAGGAGAGGTTTCCTCACAAATGTATCAGTGGGCTATGTATACACTGAAGCTGTGCTCTGCTGGGTGTGTCTTGTCCAGTGTGATTGTTAGGTTGGTCTCTAGTTAATTGTGGGCATTGAGGAATTCAGTGAAGAGTTTCTCAAGTTTGCTGTAATCCTTGCTACTTCAGAATGAGGGTCTCTCAGTTCTCTTAATCTAGACCCTGAGGATAAGTTTGTCCAGGAGATATTGAGGGCTTCAGAAGCCTGACTTATTTTTCTCAAATTTTTAGAAGGTAGATTAGTGTTAAGTCAGTTTAGAGGGCAGTGAGTGAATAGTTTTTTGCTTGAGAAGATTGCTAGGGGAATCAAATGAGACTTAAAGATAAAACAAAGAGTTTGAGGAAGGAGGTGATAGAGAAGACTGTCCCCAGTTGACTGGATTAGGCTCCTACTAGCAGGGCACCTACTCTGTCATGCCAGGCCTTGCTTTTTACCGGTGAAGATTGCCCAGAGTTTACCAAAAGTGCTAGCCTTGTTTCCCTGATTCATTGCTTTGGATCATGCTCTGTGGATTGTACACTCTCTTGCTAACACTTTGAGCTTGGTCCTAGGGTATGTGGTCACGAAAGGGGAATACAGATGGTGGGCATGTAGTTTGGTGCCTGAGGCATCTGACTGGGGGCATGTGGTCCCTTTCTGTTGAGACTGGTTGATCCTACACTAGCTCTCTACCACTTGGTAGCCACAAAGCGCTGGGCACCTCCCAGCCTGTCCTTGGCTCAGTTTACACATTTATGATATGAGGATGATAATTTCTGCTTTACAGAGTTGTGAAGGTTTACGGACTTAATGTATGATAATCACTTAGAACAGTATGAGGCATGTGGTAATCTACTCATAACTGTTATCAATAATGACTATTGTGAGGTGCTTTGGAAATGATATATGTGAAGTGAATATTTGTGGAAAGTTAATTGTATGTTGTGGATAAAAGGGGAAAAGTGGTGCCAGGAAGAAGGTTGATGTGGTTACCACCAAATCTTACCTTTACTCAAAGCACATACACAAAGGAAGCTTCATCTAACTTAATTCAATTATTAATTGCAAATGACTTCTTTGTGTAGAAGACAGTGTCCTGAAGTTACAGGTACATGGAGCCAGTGTGGGCCTGGGGAGAGATTAATGCATAGCTGGGTGTATACCTTAAGGGCAACTTTGAATACAAAATTGAGTAAAATTAAGTTTTCCTTTTTCTTTTCATCTTAGAATAACTTTAATTTTCTCAAGTCCTACTTATGCTGAATATTTTGTTACATTTTTTTCCCCATGATGAATCAATCCTACTTTCAAAGAGTTTACTAATGTATACTTAAAAATGATTTAAAATACATTTTGGAATGAGTTACATGTGAATGAGCTTTACAGTTTTGAACGATGACCTGTGGTTTTTAAGAGTGTGGATATGAAGATTTTTTAAAAAACAAATGTGTTCTATTATTTTGACTGGACTGTGGCCTGAATGAGTTTAGTGTATTTTCCTCCCTTTAATTATTAAGTGTGTGGAAGAATTTCAATGAGTTATCTTTAAAAATTCATTTTTATGTGGAATCTTTGATTGAAATATATGTTAGTAGTTTAAAGGTTAAGGGTCCACTAACTGGAGGAATTTTCCTGAACCTTAAGAATTATGTTGGAAGTCATGCATATACGGCCTCCTGCCGTTGCTGTCACCTTGGATAATTGTGATTCGTCATCTTTGAACAGGGTGGTCTTCAAATAAAGAGTTTAACTGAAGACATATTCTAATAGTTTGAATCAATGAAAGGGTATATAAAAATTGGATTCTTATGTTTTCTGTACTTAGAAAAATAAGAGTAACAATATTAAGTCCTTTCAGTCAACTGAAAAGTTCCAGAATCTCACTTATACTGTTATGTTTAATTTGAGAGTAACCACTTATCCTTAGTTCTGGTCAATCTATTTAGCAGAGCTGAGTTTTGTCCTAATTATCAAATAAATATGGGCAACCGTCATACCTTTGTCTTTTGACTTTGGGATATACTTTTTGACTTCAAGAAAACCATACTTTTTAAACTTGCTTGTTACATTATCACTTAGGTAGGTGGCTACGCTGGGTTTGAGTTCCTTGAGGACTTTGCTAACTGTGGATTGAAATGGTTTAATGGGTTTAATGGTCCTTATTGGCCAGAAGGGATGTCTGGCCTTGTATTTTGAAAAATATGAAAATTTTCACTTATCTAAATAGTGAAAAGTACATTGACCTCAACTTGATGCCAGAAGAGAAAGAGACAATGTGAAATAAAATTTATAATAAAAAAAGTTGGGTTTTGGTGGCCTCTATAATTTATACAGTCCACCTCAACGAATCATTTTTGAGCTTTTCTTAGAATCTTATTCCCTTGGGTGGTTTCATTTTTCTCACCCACCAAGACAGACAACTGCAAAGCGCCAGAGGGCTGGGAGGGTGAGTGTGGAAGTTCCTGCCTATGAAGCTGACTAGCTTCTCACGGGTTTTGGGAGGGAAGGTGTCCACTCGTATGAGAGGTGTTCGGTAGTGTGAGGGTGAAAATGAGATGTGGATGCCAGTGTGCATTTTGCTTGTCTTCACAATGTGGTGAAGAAAATGAAAAGGTCAGTTTTATAGATCATATTTTAATAATTTATTGTTAAAGTGATTTGGTCCCATTGTTTCATTATTGTTTTTTAAAGATTCTTTTTGTAACTGATGGGAAAGTGACTCCTATCCATTGGGTAGTACACTTCTGATTTCCCTCCCAGCAGAGAAGATAAATTTGTGCAGCAACTTGATCTTCATGTCTGGGCTGTGCATTTGGAAGACAGTTGCTTTCATGCCTGCTTTTGAAATAGTTTTGGTTTGGATAACGACAGTGGATTTTAAATTTTAGACCATAGTTGGTACATAATTTGTACATTTCACATGTACAGCTTCTGATATGAATTTTTTTCTGTGAGAAAACTGGATTTAGATCTGGGTAAGTCATAATACCTCTGCTTAAGTAAAGAGTGTTTCATAGATTCTGATAGAAAATGAGCTCATAAAATGCTTACTGAAGCACTCTTTGCACATCAAAAAATTTATTTTGAAAGTACTAAGATGAGGATTAAAAAGTTCTGATAAGGAATAATAGGTGAAATATGACTGGCAAACTGATGCGAGGTTACTTGTAGTCTTGTGAGGAAACTAATGGATGGTTGGCTGGGTGTA
Source organism: Bison bison bison (assembly GCF_000754665.1). Classification (NCBI taxonomy): domain Eukaryota; kingdom Metazoa; phylum Chordata; class Mammalia; order Artiodactyla; family Bovidae; genus Bison; species Bison bison. The sequence continues at coordinate 2,607,731 of NW_011494768.1, forward strand.
TCCTTTGAGAGATTTTGGTTAATATGTTTTGAAAGCTGATTATATTGGTAAGCAGAATACTATGCATTAACAATAGTGATAAGTATAGCCTTTGAATTTCATATGGTGAAAGGTAAATTGTACAGGCCTCCTTGTTAAAAATGTTTTGCTGAACTTAGATTATTCTAAGTGGACCTTGCCATCTTTTGTTGAGTTGATTCATTCTTTATATCTTCCTATGGTCAGAGGAGATGGTACTTCATGGTGGAAGCTTGTTGATTGTCCAGATGCTTTAGCATTTAAAGAGCAGATTATATTGTGCACAGCTGTCTGCTAAAAATGGACCATTGTCTTTGGATCTCTATATAATCCAATGTGGTGCTTGCTTGTAAACCTTGGTAAATCCTTTATAGAAGTAACTTCTTATCCAGACAGCTGAAAGTTTGGGGTGCGAGGGAAAAAAAGGAGATATTTGCGTTATTGTACATTTATATGAGTATATATAATGCTTTTATGCATTTATCTGACCTCTACATCCTGAGCTGTAGAGCCAGCTCTGCATGCATGTCTAAAAAGCAAGGATCTCCAGAATGTCCTCCCTGTGGTTGGTGGACCACAGCCCAGGGCTCTGCGCAGCTATAGGATTAGGCCATACATCCTTCCTTTGGCTTTATTCTTCTAGCTGGAATTGTGTGTGTGCTTCGAAGGGAGAGAGAGCCCCGAAGGCCTGTGAGTCCTTGGGCTGCTTGGTCGTCCTTGGTCAGGAAGACGGTGTGGCTTGCTGCTGGCGCATGGGCATATCTTGGATGAGAGGGAATACTGGGAAGGTCTGATATAACTGCCTTTCTCTCGCCAAGCCTGTAACAAATTTGCTTTTAGGGTTTCTTTATGATTAGAAGCTTAACCACACCTGCTCCCTATCCCACTTTGGTGTTTAGTCTTTGTTGCAAAAACGTAGGGGCAGCTGCATTACTGTCATTAATGTTTATTTGTGAGTTCAACAATTATTTAAAATAAGTGAGCATCTCTGTTCTGCACATTTTTTGTTTTTAAGAAACGATCTTTTCATAAGCAGAAGGGAGCTGAGGATTTCAGTAGCTCCTTGCTTCCCGCTCCCCCTCACGTCCCTATGGGGCTGAACACGCCGGAGAGATAGCTCCGTGCATCTAGCTCACAGATACAACAAATGCCCTCAACTGTGTGACTGAGGAGTCCAATTTTAGACCCACAACTCCCTAAAGTCTCATTTTTCTCTTCCATTGACCATATATTTTATTGTCTGTAATGGGGAGTGGGGGAGATCCTGTTTTTATGTATGTGAAGCAAGGAGTTTTACCTTTTCTGCTTTGTAGTACTTCAAATGTTTTCATTGCATGAAATTTGGATTTTGACTTCAGATGCTGTTTGTACCTTTATTTTTTTCAACTTGGTTATCATTGATTATTTCAGTCAAAGACTCTACTTTGCTGTCTGTTTAGCAGTATTTCCAGGGGTGCTTCAGTATTTCTGTGTATTCCATCTGCTTATAGAGTCTTTATGTTTCTCTGCATTTTTTGTTTTATTTTTTGAGGTGTACACACACAGTTACACTTCATGGAGTTGCATCCAGCCAAGTGTCCATGTTCTTCTTGTGAAGAGGCAGAGAAAATCACCTCTCCCAAGAATTTCCACCTTCTGACCAAGGCAAATGTGTCCTGAAGAGCTGTACACAGATGGGAGGCAGCTTGTTTGCTTGTTCTGCTGCTAGAGCATTGAGTTAATTAGAAGACAGGCTGTGGGTGGCCAAGTGCAGACAAAGAAGCACCAGACACAGCCCAGTTAGCCTGGGACAGTAAAAGTAAGTTACACTCTTTCTAAAACACTGTTTTTGAGTATTGATGCTGATTCTTGCCTTTAGTAATAAGGGGCAACTTGTAACTTACTGTTTGTGTTCACACATTAGGTGCATCTGTTCTTTTTCTAAGACCCTAGACATTAAGTGTGCTCTTTAGCACAAAGTATCTGCTTAATTAACGAAAAGCAGTGATTTTTTTTTTTATTCTTTTAATTTTTTCAGAATAAAAAGAAAACTGAATCAATGATTACATTCCAGGTTAATTTTTATACAGCATCAAAACTGTGTATTAGTTTTTGGCTGAGTCAAAGCTTTTAAGTACAGTGCTTGTTGTGTTACAGAGCTTTTTACTGATGGGAACATGGAAACAGTTTCACCTTTTTCTCGCCATTTCTTGATGAGCTGTGTGCACCTTATCACATGAATTCATCTTGGCTGAATGTGGTAGAAAATACAGTCCAAGACCAGACTTAGCAGTGTCTAAGGAGCTAGTGGACTTCCCTGGTGGCTCAGACGGTAAAGCGTCTGTCTGCAATGCGGGAGACCCGGGTTTGAGCCCTGGGTTGGGAAGATCCCCTGGAGAAGGAAATGGCAACCCACTCCAGTGCTATTGCCTGGAAAATCCCATGGACAGAGGAGCCTGGTAGGCTACAGTCTATGGGGTCGCAAAGAATCAGACACGACTGAGCGACTTCACTGTCAAGGAGCTTGTAGCTTTATATATAAGTCCTTGTTTTCCTCTGGGAGTTATCACTCTCTAAGAATATACTACATTTTAGAATTCAGTTTTGAACTACTAAAAGCTACATTTGGTAATATGATGGAATTGGTGATAATTTGTGTTCTGATTATGGGCAGCAATTTAGACTTTTGGGTTGAGTATAAAATATCTTCCTTTAAATGACTAGAGATATTAGATTCATTGGCCCTTGCATTTATAGTACTGCAATTATTGAATCATTTTGTATGTGTGTGTGATGTGTGTGTGTGGTATGTGTGTGTGTTTGGATCTGTATCATTTGGGGACATCAATTTTATTATTTAACACCTATTGTTTTTTGCTTTTGGTAATGAAGGACTAGGCTTAAGAAGGTTTTTCTGTGTTCAGCAAAGTCACAGGCTGATAATCATGAAGGTCAGTCTGAAAGACTGCCTTTGATTTTAAGTTTTTAATCTCTCTCTCAAAGATGGGACTTTATTCAGAATCTGGAAAGGCATGAGAAAGAAATTTGTTGTATAATTTTTAGGAGTCTCATCAAGATCATATCCTAAACCCTGCTACAAAGCAGAACAAAGCATTACTTCTGTTTTTTCCTCCCATTCATTCTCGGTGTATACCTGCCATCTAATTTTTATATGTATAGCAGACTTTAACTGTTAGAATAATGAAGGATTGCACCTCACGGTAGTGGAGCAAATAGCTTAAAATTGAGTCCTAGGCATCCCAGTTGAGAGCAGTGCTTTGGCCCTTCTGCCTGCCAGGGAGTTTTTACTGGCAGTCGTTCCCGCTCAGGGCCCAGCATCCTGCATGGTAATCACGTTTCCTGACAGTTTATGACACGCATATAGCACTGGGTATCAACACTGCTGCACTTACTAGGCTTCTCAGAAAATTCCAAGTGGGGAACTTATTTTGTTTTCCTCTTTTGGAAGTGTGTGCAGATGTTAGCATTTTCTAGTGGGCTGGACATCTTTTAAATTAAAAGCATAGTTATCAGTTCATACTTACAAGTTAGTGGCACTTCCTCGCCCCTCCAGTCTGCCATGTCCTCACTTCACATTTGACAGAAGGATGGTTTACATTATTATAATTTTGTGGTCTGTTAGGTTCTTTTTGGCGATATTTTCACATTATCATCAACATGGTTAAAAGGTATTGTTGTTTAGGTTAAAGGGAAGTATAAGGAGATGCCAAAGTTGGCTTTACCAGAGAAACAGCTCCATTTGTCTTTTCTATTGTAGCTCATGTGGAAAGGACAATTTCAGGTACCGGGTGTGCTAGCCTCTTCCTGGATATCGTAAAGACTCCAACTAAAACAAAGTTTAAAACTATTTCAGATGTGCAGGTCTGTGGAAGCCAATATTTTATTTCAGAGATTTGTGTTATGTTTGACAAGTAACTCTTTGTACCAGAATTCGGTGGCTTGCAATTAAAAAACCCATGAAAATAAACTGCTGTGATGTCATTTTTCTGCTTAATTATGCTATCCGTTTATTTGCAAATTAGGCAGATTAATAATGGAAAGAAGGTGAATACAGATGGGCAGTGCTTTTTAATTAAGATACTTTTAATAATAAATTAGAGAAAAAATCTGGTTCTATTTTTGACAGAATATTGTGTGCCAGGTCAACAAATGCTCAAATGAACAAAAGATGTATTTGATGCATTTATTCTGACTTTCCTAGAAGAGCTTCGATGCTCAAGAAGATCATTTAAAAGTCTTAGTTCCTAATACATAGGCTGTTGTGAGTGACTGTTTTAAAAAAATATAAAGTATGTGTTTCTTTGTGTGTAATTGAACAGTTAAAAAAATGAACTGTCAGAGATACTCAAACTGGATATTCAGCATAGTATATTTGACTCAACTGTTCACAGAGTGTGATGCAAACAAATGTTCTCTTAACTTACATCCAGGATGGCTAAAATATTACTTTAACACATGTGAGAAGTGGAGCACTGTAACTCTTTGGCTAGATACAGTTCCGGGCTGTCTCAGTTGAGTAATTTCCTCAGGCATTCCAACTTTGATCAACCACAGCACGGACTTTTAGCATGTCTGTAAAGCAGCCAGTGCATCTGTAAATATGTCCTGAGGTAGAGAGAAAAGAGGGAATGCCAAAAAGGAAAGAATACTTTCTGTTGTAAAGGACCAGTTACAGAATGAAAATGGAAAGTTTTTTTGTTTCCCTAGGAACTCTTTTTAGATAATTGAGCCTCTGATGTCTAAGTATGCCCTGTGGTTCTGTATTAATGAATGAAAGATACTTCGTTTGGGCCTAGTAAAAATGTTTTCCCGACTAACTCTGCTGAAACGTAATGGTTAGAGTTCATTAATTCTTAAACTTTCCAGTCTTTATTAATGTATTTAGTATTAATTGGCCAAAAACTTAAATATAAACAATAGCACGTATCTCAGTAAATCATGTCTTAATTGTTTATGGCTGGTATTTGGATGAAAATATTCTTATATGACCCTGTTTTAGAGAGTAACTCTCAGAACAGGCACACCATTACTGGAGTAATCTCTTTGTTTTCAACACATGAAGCAAAATAGGTTTTTCTGGGTTTTATTTTCAGTGACCTGAAAATGAATTTGCAAATGTGTCTGTTGATTTCTTTTTTTTTTTTTTTTGTCTGTTGATTTCTATGGGGCTTCCCTGGTGGCTCAGATGGTAAAGAATCTGCCTGCAATGCAGGAGACCTGGGTTCGATTCCTGTGTTGGGAAGATCCCGTGGAAAAGGGAATGGCAACTTGCTCTAGTATTCTTACTTGGGGGATTCCATGAACCGAGGAGCCTGGTGGGCTACAGTTCATGGAGTCACACAGAGTCGAACATGACTGAATGACTGATACTTTCAGTTGGAGTTTTTTTGGTTTGTTTTGGTCCAAATTGCTAATTCCAAAGAGAATACCATGTTTTCTTTCATCATGTTGGCAATGACAATTCACCACTGTGTAAAGTTGTAGATGAAGTTGTCTATACTAATGGTGATCAAGATAGTCTTGAGAAAAATATTATGATGTCTCATCATTCTTGTGGATTCTGAGTAGAAAGCTTATGTCTCATTTTGGAGATGCAAAAAAGCATTACAGATTCTAATTATCACAATCAGAAGATATGTGGCATTTCTGACTTCTAACCTAGCTCTTAGTAAAGTGCTTTGATGCAGGGTAGTTAGTCTGCAGCACAGATTAAATAGCCTACTTCTGTATTTCACGGATTCAATGGACATGAGTTTGAGCACAAACTAGGAGGTGGTGAAGGACAGGGAAGCCTGGTGTGCTGCAGTCCATGGGGTTGCAAAGAGTTGGATGCGACTGAGCGACTGAACAACTACTGTGTTTATCATTTGTAAGTAGCAAGAAGTACACATATTCAGTATTTTCAATATCCAATGAAATCATGATTTGTTGCTGGGACTGGCATTTGTGTCAAAGAGCTGCTTTGCCTGAAATCTCTATTGTGGGGAAAACTGAAGACTTTGAATTTGCATCTGGAGAAGTATGAAGCTTTATTAACCTTTACAAAGTTAGGGTCCAGAAGAGACAGTTTACAGATGTATGTTGATTGGCCCATAGACTAGTTCTTAAAAACTGGAATTTGTTGGAAACATTTAAAATCAGGAGACTCATAAAAATCTGGATTTCTGATTTCTTTTGAAAGAAAAATGAGATCTGGTCACATGTATTCTTTCAGGGTTGCAGTCTGCCAAAGCAGAGTGACAGCTGCCCCTTTTTCAGGATAGGAAGCTGTGTAACTAGACTATATTTCAGCTCAAGGTACAGCTGAAAATAAGGCCTGGACAGATATGCCAACTTTTGTCTTGTTGGAAGGCCTGAGGGAATGAACTGATGATTTAATTGGCCTAAGTTTTTTGCTCCAGGTTGCAAATTGTTACCACAGGGATTTCTACCAACAATAAGAGTGGTATGAGTTTTGATTTGAGTTTTTAAAATTGGAATTGGACTAAGGTATTAACTTATTACTTTGAAAATGAACTTCAAGCTAAAGACTTTTCAAAAAATTTCCCATAGAAGCAGTTTGAACCAGAACCAAAGTATTAATACATCACTCCAAAGAGTTTGAGCTAGAGCTGACCTGGCTGAATCCTTCATTTATTTCTAGTCCCTGAAGTAAAATATTATTTTCAGTGTTTGTAGTGAAGAACGTACCAGAAGTGACCATAAGTGCAAGCATATTGCACCCATTTCTGAACCTAAAGGATAGTTAGCTTCCAATCTTGATTCCACTACTTCTGGATGGAAAGAACACTAAGATAAATCACTGGTTTGTGCATAATATTTGTGGTTGCATCTGTGGTGAGTACCCAGAAGCCTTTGTACATCCTTTTTATCAGGGACTCTGTCACATTTTATTAATCTTTTCCTGATTCATTTCATTTCTCTCCAGGTGAGGTTGAATCCCGCTTCCCAGAGTGGCTACCTCTTGTAGCTTCTCATGATTCAGTTTTACTTTCTTTCTCTCCATGTTCTCTGTTCTGTTGCTCATAGATACCTTTACAAACCTCTTCAACGTGGGGTTCGAGGAGAAAGTGAAGATAAGCGGTTCATCCAGGTTAGAGTTTCTCAAGGTGAGGGCCATGCTCTGACTGGATCGGATTCACTTGAGGGAGCTTGTTAAAAAAAAAAGAACAGTTTCTCCCTTCGCCTTACATGACCTAAGTTAGAATCTTTGGGGACAGGACTCTGGAAATGTTCATTTCTCTGAATTAAACAAAAAAATTAATCTTGGAATAATTGTAGGTTCACATGCAGCTGTAAGAAACAACATGGAGACAGCCCTTGGAGCCCCACCCACAGTGATGACTGCTTCTAGAAAAGCTGCTCTTAATCTTTTATTTTAAGACATTGCAGTGTAGTATACGTATAGAAAAGCATACATATTTATGGTACAGAAGCAGCTCCTTGAATTTTCAGAGGGAACCAGCACCCAGATCAAGAAACATTTGCAGCCCTTCAGAAAGCCCCTTCTGCCCTTTCCAGTCAGTTCAGTTCAGTCGCTCAGTCGTGTCCGACTCTTTGAGACCTG
>NW_011494768.1:2615657-2656278 GCF_000754665.1 Bison bison bison
CATCAATTCTTCTGCACTCAGCTTTCTTCACAGTCCAACTCTCACATCCATACATGACCTCTGGAAAAACCATAGCCTTGACTAGATGGACCTTTGTTGGCAAAGTAATGTCTCTGCTTTTTACTATGCTATCTAGGTTGGTCATAACTTTCCTTCCAAGGAGTAAGCGTCTCTTAATTTCATGGCTGCAGTCACCATCTGCAGTGATTTTGGAGCTCCCCCAAAATAAAGTCTGCCATTCTTTCCACTGTTTCCCCATCTATTTCCCATGAAGTGATGGGACCAGATGCCATGATCTTCGTTTTCTGAATGTTGAGCTTTAAGCCAACTTTTTCACTCTCCACTTTAATTGTCATCAAGAGGCTCTTTAGTTCTTCACTTTCTGCCATAAAGGTGGTGTCATCTGCATATCTGAGGTTATTGATATTTCTTCCGGCAATCTTGATTCCAGCTTGTACTTCTTCCAGCCCCGCGTTTCTCATGATGTACTCTGCATAGAAGTTAAATAAACAGGGTGACAATATACAGCCTTGATGGACTCCTTTCCCTATTTGGAACCAGTCTGTTGTTCCATGTCCAGTTCTAACTGTTGCTTCTTGACCTGCATACAGATTTCTCAGGAGGCAGGTCAGGTGGTCTGGTATTCCCATCTCTTGAAGAATTTTCCACAGTTTATTGTGATCCACACAGTCAAAGGCTTTGGCATAGTCAATAAAGCAGAAATAGATGTTTTTCTGGAACTCTCTTTTTCGATGATCCAGTGGATGTTGGCAATTTGATCTCTGGTTCCTCTGCCTTTTCTAAAACCAGCTTGAACATCTGGAAATTCATGATTCATGTACAGTTTAAGCCTGGCTTGAAGAATTTTGAGCATTACTTTAGTAGCGTGTGAGATGAGTGCAATTGTGTGGTAGTTGGAGCATTCTTTGGCATTGCCTTTCTTTTGGACTGGAATGAAAACTGACCCTTTTCTGTCCTGTGGCCACTGCTGAGTTTTCCAAATTTGCCTGGATATTGAGTGCAGCACTTTCACAGCATCATCTTTCAGGATTTGAAATAGCTCAACTGGAATTCCTGGGAGAAGGAAATGGCAACCCACTCCAGTATTCTTGCCTGGAGAATCCCGGGGACAGAGGAGCCTGGTGGGCTGCTCTCTATGGGGTCGCACAGAGTTGGACACGACTTTGCAGCAACTGGAATTCCATCACCGCCAGTAGCTTTGTTCATAGTGATGCTTCCTAAGGTGCACTTGACTTCACATTCCAGGATGTCTGGCTCTAAGTGAGTGATCACACCATCATGATTATTTGGGTTGTGAAGATCTTTTTTGTACACTTCTTCTGTGTATTCTTGCCACCTCTTCTTCTTCTGCTTCTGTTAGGTCCATACCATTTCTGTCCTTTATTGAGCCTATCTTTGCATGATTTCCTTTGGTATCTCTGATTTTCTTGAAGATTTCTCTAGTCTTTGCCTTTGTATTGTTTTCCTCTATTTCTTTGCGTTGGTCACTGAGGGAGGCTTTCTTATCTCTCCTTGCTATTCTTTGGAACTCTGCATTCAGATGTTTATATCTTTCTTTTTCTCCTATGCGCTTCATTTCTCTTCTTTTCACAGATATTTGTAAGGCCTCCTCAGACAGCCCTTTTGCTTTTTTGCATTTCTTTTTCTTCGGGATGATCTTGATCCCTGTCTCCTGTTACAGTGTCATGAACCTCCGTCCATAGTTCATCAGGCACTCTATCAGATCTAATCCCTTCAATCTATTTCTCACTTCCACTTTATAATCTTAAGGGATTTGATTTAGGTCATATCAGAATGGTCTGGTGGATTTCCCTACTTTCTTCAGTTTAAATCTGAATTTGGCAATAAGGAGTTCATGATCTGAGCCACAGTCAGCTCCTGGTCTTGTTTTTGCTGACTGGATAGAGCTTCTCCATCTTTGGCTGCAAAGAATATAATCAGTGTGATTTTGGTATTGACCATCTGGTGATGTCCATGTGTAGCGTCTTCTTTTGTGTTGTTGGAAGAGGGTGTTTGCTATGACCAGTGCATTCTCTTGACAAACCTCTATTAGCCTTCGCCCTGCTTCATTCTGTACTCCAAGGCTAAATTTGCCTGTTAGTCCAGATGTTTCTTGACTTCCTACTTTTGCATTCCAATCCCCTATAATGAAAAGGACATCATGTTTGGGTGTTAGTTCTAGAAGGTCTTGTAGGTCTTCATAGAACCATTCAGCTTTGGCTTCCTCAGCATTACCAGTTGGGGCATATACTTGGATTACCATGATATTGAATGGTTCGCCATGGAAACAAACAGAGGTCATTCTGTCATTTTTGAGATTGCATCCAAGTACTGCATTTCAGACTCTTTTGTTGACCATGATGGCTACTCCATTTCTTTCAAGGGATTCTTGCCCACAGTAGTAAATAAAATGGTCATCTGCATTAAATTCACCCATTCCAGTCCATTTTAGTTTGCTGATTCCTAAAATGTCAATATTCACTCTTGTCAACTCCTGTTTGACCACTTCTACTTTGCCTTGGTCATGGACCTAACATTCCAGGTTCCTATGCAATATTGCTCTGTATAGCATTGGACCTTGCTTCCATCACCAGTCATATCTGCAATGGAGGGTGTTTTTGCTTTGGCTCCATCTCTTCATTCTTTCTGGAGTTATTTCTCCACTGATCTCCAGTAGCATATTGGGCACCTAGTGACCTGGGGAGTTTATCTTTCAGTGTCCTCTCTTTTTGCCTTTTCATGTTGTTCATGGGGTTCTCAAGGCAAGAATACTGAAGTGGTTTGCCATTCCCTTCTCCAGTGGACCACATTTTGTCAGAACTCTCCACCATGACCCATCCATCTTGGGTGGCCCTACATGGCATGGCTCACAGTTTCATTGAGTTAAAGAAGGCTGTGGTCCATGTGATTAGATTGGTTAGTTTTTTGTGATTGTGGTTTTCTGTCTGCTGTCTCATGGAGAACTCTGGGGTAAAACCTTTTCTGAAATGGAATCATGCAGTATGTATCCTTTTGTGTCTGCTTTTTTTGTTTAATTGAGGTGAAATTCATAGAACACAAAATTAGTCATTTTAAAGTAAATAATTCAGTGGTATTAAGACATTCATAATATTGTGCTACCACCACGTCTGTCTTGTTTTGAAATAGTTTTCTCTCCCCAAAGGGAATCTTATACCAGTTAAACAGTTACTCTGTATTCCCTCCTCCCCATCCTCTGGCAACCACCAATCTTCATTAACTCTCTGGATTTACCTGTTGTGGATATTTCATGTAAATGGAATCATACAATATGGGACTTTTTGGATCTTCTTTCACTTAGCGTGTTTTCAAGGTTCTTCCGCATTATGGCCTGGATCATATCAGTGTGTCATTCATCTTTGTGCAGTATTATTCAACACTGTTCATGTGTATACCACGATTTGTTTATCCATTCATCCACCGATGGACATTTGATTGGTTTCCGCTCTTTTGCTGTAAAAGGGGTTGGCTATGAATAGTGAACAGTGTTACTGTGAGCATTCCCATACAAGTGTGTATTTGTCAAGTTATCGAGTCGTACGGCAATTCTGTATTTAGCTTTTTGTGAAATCACCAAACTGTTTCCATGACAGCGGAACCATTTTACACTGCCCACAATGATGTACCGTAGTTTTTGTTTTTGTGATTATAACAAACCTCATGGGTACAAAGTGGTACCTCATTGTGATCATGATTTTTTTCTCTATGAATAATGATGTTGACTGTCTTTTTCTGTGCTTGCCGACCATTTGTATATCTTCGTATACATGTCTATTGAAGTCTATTTAAGTCCTTTTCACATTTTATAATTTGGTTGTTTTTTGGTTAATATTGTTGACAATTATAGGAGTTTTTCATATATTATTGATGCTGTACTGCTGTTGCCTATTTGTCAGTCTGAAATTACATCAAAATGAACACTTGAAAAATAAATTGTAATTACTCCACCAACTACTTCCTATCTCCTGTCCTGTTTTGTTTTTCTTCATCATGTTTACTGCTCATATGCCATCTAATTTATTTAGTTTCTTATAGTCTGTCTCAGCTAGAATGAGCTTCCATCTGGGCAAGGAAATTTTTCTGTTACGCTCACTGCCATATCACCGTGGGTTAGGTCAAAGATTAATAAACCATGACCTGAAAGCCAAATCTGGACTGTTGCCTGTTTTTGAATGGTCTGAAAACTGAGAATGTTGTTTTTTTTTTTTAATGGTTGAAATGAAGTCAGAAGAAGAATAATATTTCCTGACACCAGAAAATTATATGAAATTCAAATTTCAGTGTTTATAATGAAGTTTTACTGGAACACAGCCAAGTTCATTCACTTGTGTATTTTCTCTGGCTGCTTTTCATGCTCTAGAGGCAGAGTTGAGTAGTCGTAGAGTTGTCTGTGTGGCCTGCAAAGCCTGAGCTATGTAACAGAGCTGACTCTTTACAGCAAGATTTGCCTGGCACATAAAGGAACAATAAATATTTGTTGGATGAATGAATGAATCTTAGCCTGTACTACCACAGAGGAATCCAAATTGGAAATCTTTCAACAAATCAGTCTTGAAAATTTGAGCTTAATTGGCTGCTTAATAAAAATATCCCCAAATGATTTTTTTGTAATACATTTTTCATTGGCTTCCATTCATTCTGTAAATAATGAGAATTGATGATGAAATACCAAGGAATTTGTAATTTTTAGGATAGTGTCAGGTAGGGTAGGCTTATTGTACAAATTTTACAAGTGTTAGTTTGAAAACCACTATAACAACACAGTATACATCCTGTTTTTACTATTCTGTTTTTAAAAGTTTCAAGGAATAGTTTGTTTAAGAAGCTGTTTCATCTTTTTTCTGTTTCTCGTCAGCATTAGACTAATAATGCTGCTACCTGCTTACTAATGAAGGTTGTCATAAAAATGATTTTGATGTCTTAGCATAACTTAATTTTGAATAAGACAGTGTATTATCACATAGTTTCATTCTGCTGTTGAATTTGCCCTTGGATTACAGGGTATGAATACTAACATATTAGTAATTTCCTGTAAATGTCTAAGTTCTCCTTAAAGGAAGATTGGAAATTGGACAAACATAAATCATTTTATATAAAAATTATTTTATAATGTTCCAGTCTAGTTTTTGTACAGCATTTGAAAACTAAATTGTTTGCATCTGTGAGAACTGTTAATAGAGGTCTTATAATAGATCCCCAGAGGTTGAGTGTACCCCATAGTCCTGCAAACAGTTCTTATTTTATGCTTTCAGCAAAGGACATTAAATGGGTAATACAGGTTGTGGTTTATAGTGAAAGAGTAATGCTTTGCAGATCTTTGCCTTGGCTTGGTGTTTCCAAATTTCATTACTCAGACAGGGTTTCCGTGTCATGGTGGGGTGTAGCTCCTGACTTGCCTCTTGGCCTTCTCGTCCTCTCTCTGCTGGGTTAAGCAGTCAAAGGGATCTTGCTTTTTATAGCTTTGTCTCCTTTGAAAGTTAGAAGTAAGTTTGAAAAATATTTTGCTTTTAAATGTTATCTTTTAGGAGGTGAAATTCTATTTCCTAAAGTTATTTCACTTCTCTTGTTTAAACTGTGAAAGGGATGGATTCTTAACACTCTATGACATTTTTTTCTGTCATTTCTCTATAGAGTAACCTGCAAAAATGAGTATCAGCTTCCTTAGGGATTATAGTTCACAGTGATGAGTTATTCTATTTATTTATGTTTGTAATTAACTCCTATTCATTCTGCAAATATTTATTGAGTACCTACTGTGTGCCAAGTATTACTTTTGACATTGGGATAAAATACCTAAAAAGACAAACTATTGTATTTATGGGGCTTCCATTCTATGGGGAGAATTAGACAATTATGTATAATGTCAACAAGTAAAAAGTACCCTAAAGAAAAATCAGAGAAAAAATTGTTAGGTCAGGTCAGGGAAATGCTAAGTCAGATTTGCAGGGACTTACCTGCCCAGATTTGCATGGGCTTCCCTGGTGGCTCAAACAGTAAAGCATCTGCCTGCAATGTGGGAGACCTGGGTTCAATCCCTGGGTCGGAAAGATTCCCTAGAGAAGGAAATAGCAACCCACTCCAGTACACTCGCCTGGAAAATTCCATGGACTGAGGAGCCTGATAGGCTACAGTCCATGGGGTTGCAAAGAGTTGGACACGACTGAGTGACTTCACTTGCCCAGAAGATGTCATGTAAACAAAATAGGGGAGAAAGCCATGTAGAGAGTTTGGGGAATGGAGTCTTGGGTTTGAAGGGAAAGTACCCCACCCCATTTTATTCTTCTTTCTGGTACTTATCACGTGGGGTATCAGCTATTTATACATGAGTACAAATGGTACACACATATGTTTCTATACACACACGTGTGCAGTCTTTATTTGTTGATTCTTCCCTTGCTATCAGTTCAGTTCAGTTCAGTTGCTCAGTCGTGTCCGACTCTTTGCGATGCCATGAATCACAGCACGCCAGGCCTCCCTGTCCATCACCAATTCCCGGAGTTTACCCAAACTCATGTCCATCGAGTCAGTGATGCCATCCAGCCATCTCATCCTCTGTCATCCCCTTCTCCTCCTGCCCCCAGTCCCTCCCAGCATCAGGGTTTTTTCCTCACTAAGCTCAGCATTTCAAAATGGAAAAGCCTGCAGGTGTGAGTGCTCCTCCTGTGCTCCGGGAGGTGCAAGGAGGTCTTGCGGTTGTGTGGTGCACAGGGAGAGAAGAGGGGCAGAGCCTGGGTCATGCAGGCCCTGGTAAATCTTGGAAAGTGAGACTTCAGATTTTATTCTCAAGTGTGACAGGACATTGTAGGTTTTTGAATAGGGGAATAACAGGATTTTAAAAAAGGTTCTCTAGTTACTCACTGGATATGATTGCTAGTTGTATAAAGTGATTCAGCTCAGAAAATCAACAACAAATGACCATGTAGAAAGCCTATGTACATTATAAGGGGAAGGTTAGTATATGTGGTGATCAGTTTATACTGAATGATAGGTACACGTTTTTGTCAATTTCATTGTAATTTGCATACAACAAAACTCAACAATTTTTTAAGTGTACAGTTTGATGAGTTTTGACAAAAGTAGCTACCAATGTAACTACCAATGCAGTCTTGACATAAAACATCTTCATTGCCTGCAAAGTTTTCTCATAACGTCTATCTGCAGTGGATTCCCCTCCTCTCAGTGGCCCCTGACAATTACTATCTCTCCTTTTAATCCCAGTTTGGCCTTTGCTAGGATTTGGTATACATAGAATCATACATTAAGTGGCCTTCTGTGAGTGGCTTCTTTCACTTAGTATAATGCTTTTGCGATTCCTCCAAATTGTTGGCTGTATTAGAAATTTGTTCCTTTTGTTGCTGAACAGAATTTCATTGTATTGGTACATCACAATTTGTTTATCCCTTTCCCAGTTGATGAGCATTTGTATTGTCCTGTGTTTGGCTGTTCTGATTAAAGCTGATATGAACATTTTCATTTAAGTCTTTATGTGGACATATGCTTTCATTTTTCTTGGATAAATAGTTACGAGTAGAATTGCTGGATCTATGGTAAATGTATGCTTAACTTTAAAGAAACTGCCAAACTCTTTGCTATTTTTATTCTCACTAGCAGTGTATGAGGGTTACAGTTGCTCTACATTCTTGCCAAAACTCACTATTGTTGGCCTTTTAAATTTAACCATTTTAGTGGTATTTTGTGGTTTTAGTTTGCATTCCCTAATGACTAATGCTCTTATGCATCTTTTAATGTATTATTTGCAATCTGTAGATGAAACTGTTTGCCCATTAAAAATTTTGGATTGTTTTACTGTGTTGTATGATTTTTTTATGTACTGGATACAAGTCCGTTACCTTTATGTTTTATAAAATTTTTCTCCCAGACTGTGGCTTGATATTTTTAAAATAAATCTTTAATTTTAGAACAGTTTTAGATTTACAGACAACCTGAGAAAATAGTTCAGAGAATTTCAGTATACCCAATACCTGATTAGCATCTACATTAGTATGATACATTTTTAACAATTAATGAACCTATATTGACACGTTATGTTTAACTAAAGTCCATACTTTATTCAGATTTCCTTTATACCTAATGTGAAAATCTTTCTTTGCATCAGAGTTTTTACCTTTGATTATTATATTTTTCATCTCTAGATGTTTATTTTTTTATGGCTTCCTTTTTTTCCCTTCTTCTTGTTTTCCTATATCTGCTTGAACATACAGTTTAACATTGTTAGTTAACATTAGAATTGTTTGCTAATTCTATCAACTGTCATCTCTAGGTCTGTTTTTATTGTTTTAATAACTTCTTCTGGTTATGAGCCATAGTTTTATGCTTATTTGCATGCTGGTCATCTTTGTTTTTTTTTAAACATGGTGAGTTTTACATCTTTGGAAGTTGGATATTGTAGTATTTCTTCAAATATTGTAGGACTTTGTTCTGGGACACTGGTGTTAGTTTAGATTGTTTTGATCCTTCTGTGGCATCGTTAAAACCTTGCTAGTGCACTTCTAGAGTTGCCTCCTTTCTAGGGCTGATTTGGCCCAACTCTTGCCGTTACCTTCTGAGACTTTTCCTGGTGTCCTCACTCGGGCTGGTGGGAGCTGACTTACTCTCCCCTCTGTGAGTGCCGGGAACTGTGTGGCTTCCTCTTTTCTGAGGTTCTTGCGTTGGCCTCGGCAGCCCTCTCGGGCTCTGTAGGCTAGTGCGCCTGGACGGTCAGGGCCCTCTGGGCGTCTGGCATTCTCTCTGGGTCTCTCTCCTTTTTGCATCCGGTACTGCATAGTCAGACTTTACTGGCCTCCATGAACCTCTAACTTTGTCTCCTCAACTTTGGAAGAATTTTGGTTCTTTTTTGTCTTCCTCTTCTTTCTTCTGTGGCCTGAAGAGTATCTCTAGGGATTAATTGGAGGCACCTGATTTGTGTCTTTTTCTCAGGATTATAGTCCTGTGCCACCTATTGAATGGAGTCTGTGTATTTCATATGTTTTGTCTGATTTTCCTAGTTAGGAGGACACATATGATCCCTATTATGGCTTCAGGGTCAGAAGCAGAGGTTTAGTAGACACACTTTTGACATTATAAATGTATTTTGAAGTAGGAGAAATATTTTTGAAAAAAATTGCTTATATTGTTTTTTCTTGTGTATTTTTAAGATATCAAATTTAAGCCATCAGGCAAGAGTCATTTTTAGAATAATTTGGTTTTGTTCACTTTGTGATTTCTAACTTTGTATCCTTGCTCAGTCTCTCAGTCATGTCCAACTCTTTATAATCCCATGGACTATAGCCCACCAGGCTCCTCTGTCCATGAAATTTTCCAGGCAAGAATTCTGCAGTGGGTTCCCATTTCCTCCTCCAGCAGAGCTTCCCAACCCTGGGGTTGAATCCTCTCCTCCTGTGTCTCCTGCGTTATATTTGTATTTATATTTTTATACTATATTCAGTATTATATTCAAATTAAGTTTGTAGTGTGCACGCGCATCTGTGCTGTTATGTCCTACTCTTTGTGACTCCCTAGGAGCTGTAGTCCCCCAGGCTCCTTTGTCCATGGAATTCTCTGGGCAAGAATACTGGAGTTGGGGGATCTTCCCAACCCAGGGATCGAAGCCACGTCTCCTGCATTGGTAGGCGGATTCTTTACCACTGAGCCACCTGGAAAACCCTAATTTTATAGAGCTTATTCATTTTAAAGATTGTTGCAATTGTGTATGTACTGTTATATGTTATATGTGTATTTTGGGAATTACTGAAGCATCCATAAATTTAAATTTAAAGTTTTCTCACATTTCAATTCCTTTCTCACATATTTTGAAAGATATATGTAATTGGCAAGGAGGTTATGTAGAGTTAAAAAAAAAACCTTGAAATACGGTGGTATTCCTGGAGAAGGAATGCAACCATGGGGTCACAAACAGTCAGACATGACTGAGCAACTAACACACACACACACACACACACACACACACACACACACTGTGGTAATTTACTTGTGTTACTTGTACAGTTTCTCTGTTCAGTGTCATAGAGGTTTCTGACTTAGGTTTTTATATTTTTTAATATATGGGTTCAGGTTTTTGAGCACAAGCCACCTGTTCTCCTTGCTTGACCCTGCATTAAACCCTTTCTCTGCTCAAAAAAAAAAGAAAAGAGAAAAAGGAAATAATCTAGGGTAAAAACTCAGTCTTTATCTGTTCTAAACCATAGTCTGTCCTAAATTGGATTTCTTTCCCAAGATTAAGCTGTGAAATGATTTAGGTACACTGTTTACTTGGAAGGCCTTATTCAAACTCGTTACACCTAATTACCCACTTTCTTCCCTTCATCTTAGAAAGTGCTTTTTCTTAATAATGGTTTTATTTGTCTCCCAAGTTTGGAAGTTATGGTCCTTTCCTTCTCTTTCTTCTTCCTTTTCCCTGTTGGAATCATTTCAGACCTATGTTGTCAAAAGGCCTTCCGTTTGGTCTCTCTCATTTCAGTTTCCTCCTCTTCCTTTTCAAATAATATGTGAATATCAGTTAATGTTTCCTTGATCAATATACTTGACCTTTGTTTCTACAGAAAGCTTGAAGAGCCTCTCGTCATTTTCCCAGTCAAGTCCAGATTCTGATGAGTGACATGGAGCGGTCTGTCTCTTTGGCTCCAGCCAACTGTTTTCCCTAAATGTGTCTTCTGTGACTCTGACACTTTATGGCTGCCTACATGTTGCTTCCAGCATATCCACCAAGTGGAATTTTCTGACCAGTCTTTGCTTTTGTGTTATACCTTCTTCAGGAAGACTGCTATTAACGTCTTCATCTCATACTGGCCCGTTTCCTTTTGAGTTCTCAAAATACTTACTGTCTGTATCACTCATTTTCTATTTAATTTTACAATCCCTTTGTGGTTTTTTCCCCTGTCAGCTTATTTGTAAAATCCTATGGACAGTTAGGTTTTCTATTTGCATTAGGACAAAAGCCCTGGTCTCAAATCCCTGACCCCTTTACTCAAGTTATAGGTGTTAACACACATGATGGAGATCTTTGTGTTGTGGTCAGTTTTCCTTGGGTCTGGCAGAAATTCAAGAAACTGGGGACATTTGTAGTTGATTTTGTACATTTGGTGATCTTTAGGTGGATTAAGAATTTCCCTGATTTCCTGGATAGTATTTGTGTTAGCTTAGAACAGAGTTAATTTTCTGGATTGACTGAGATTTCTGACTCAGATGTTCTCTTGCATTGGATGTCCAGTTGACCCATCACCATTTTTGGAAAAAACTTGTTTAGTCACTAAGTCATGTTCAACACTTTGTTACCCCATAGACTGTAGCACACCAGGTTCCCTTGTCCTTCACTATCTCCCAGAGTTTGCTCAAATTCATGTCCGTTGAATCAATCACGTCCATCTCATCCTCTGCTGCCCCCTTCTCCTGTTGCCTTCAATCTTTCCCAGCATCAGGGTCTTTTCCAATGAGTCGCCCTCTCTGCATCAGGTGGCCAAAGTATTGGAGCTTCAGCTTCAGCATCAGTCCTTCCAGTGAATATTCGGGGTTGATTTCCAGGTTTGATCTCCCTCTGTCCAGAGGACTGTCAAGAATCTTCTCTAGCACCATAGTTTGAAAGCATCGGTTGTTTGCTGCTCAGAATTCTTTATGGTCCAATCTCAAATCCATACATGACTACTAGAAAAACTCTAGCTTTGACTATACAGACCTTTGTCATGACAAACTACTCCAGTATTCTTTCCATGAGAACCCTGATGGGTTGACATTTCTGGACATTTCTAGTGCATTGATCTATATATTTGTCCTTAGCTGTATGTCCATGTCACACTGTCTTGATTACTGTAATTTGTAGTAAGTTATAAAACCTAGAAGTGTGAGCCCTCCAATTTTGTTTTTTTATTTGAAAGATTGTTTTGACTATTCTTTTGTTGTTGTTGTTTGTTTTGTTTTAATTTAAAAAAGAAGCCCCAGTTTTTCCTTAAACCCCATTCGTAGTTTTTCAGGGACAGAAACTCAACATCATCTGCTGACTTCTGACTTTGCACTAGGACATTTCTTAGGAGTTGTCCTGCCAGTCAGCAAGGACCAGACTGTCCACATGTGGTCTAGCTCAAAGGCATCTGGGCCCACCCTGGCAAAGGGGCTTGTGTGATATAGCATGAAGCATTGGATAGATAGCCTAGGACTTCTAGGCCTTGCAAAGTTTAATTGGTACCCACCAGGCCTGGGCCATTTCAGGGACCCTAACGAAGCAAACATTCATCTTCCCTGATGTTCTCTGCTACCCACTAGCCCGTCCACACTGCTCTTAGCTTCTACTTCCATGAATCCATAAACATCAGAAGGCACAATGGCCTGGGCTAAAGCGTAACTCGTGGTTTGGCAGCCTTTGAAAGCTCACCTTTAATCAATATTGAGAAAAGAGAAACAGGGGCTAGGGGCGTGGGGATCCCCAGAGACAATGAGATGACACCCCCCCTTCCCCCCCGCCCCTGTCCAACTCCTAGTATCTGTCTCAGTCGGGGTCCTCATGTGAGAGGATGCTAAGGAAGCTGAAAGTTTAAAACTGCCATCTACCCAGCCCCTTTCTGGCATGTGAGAAAAGCTTCCTAGAACTTTACACAACACTAATGTCTTGACTGTTCTTAATTCCTTGTAGTTCTATATGAATTGTAAAATTAGTTTATCAAATTCTGCAAAAAAAACAGCAGTGAGGATTTGATATGGGATTGTATTGAATCCCATATCAAATATTCCCCAATCCCATACTCCCCAATCCCATACTCTCCAAGTTGGGGAGTATTGCCATCTTAAAGATACTAAGTTTTCTGTTCTATGTACATGGGTCCTTCTTTTGATTCAGGCCTTTAATTTTTTAAAACCATGTTTTATGTACATGTACAAATCTTACACTTCTTTTGTTAAATTTATTCCTAAGTATTTTATTCTTTTTGATGTGATTGTAAGTTGAATTGTGTTCTTAATTTCACTTTCAGATTTTTCATTGCTGATGTACTGAAATACAGTTGGTTTTTGCATATTGAGCTTATATCCCCATTGAACTTTTTTTTATTAGTTCTAATAGTTTTTTAATGGAGATTTTAGGATTTTTTTTGTATACAAGTTCATGTCATCTTCCAAAAGAGGTAATTTTACTTCTTCCTTTCTAATCTGGATGCTTTTTGTTTCTTTTTCTTGCCTAATTATTCTGTCCAGAATATACACTATAATTTTGAATACAAGTGGTGAGACAAGCATTGCAGTGTTGTTCCTGATGCTAGGGGAAAGGGTCTTTCACCATTAATTATGATGTTAGCTCTGGACTTACTTTTATAGATGCCCTTATCATGTTAAGTATAGTCCCTTCTATTTCTAGTTTGTTGAGTGTTTTTCTTATGAAAGCATATTGAATTTTGTCAAATACTTTTTCTTGGTCTATTAATATGATCTTTTTTTTTTTGGTTTTGGTTTTGTTCTGTATTAACATGGTATATTACAGTGAGTTTATTAAACCAGACTTGTTTTCCTGGAATCCCTCTTGTTCATGGTATATAATGCTTCCATATTTTGCTGCATTTTGTTTCCTTGAGGATTTTGGTATCACTATTCATGAGTATATTGATCTGTAGTTTTTGCTCCTTGTCTTTGTCTTGTTTTGGAGTCAGTGTTGTACTGATCTCATACAGTGAGTTGGGAAGTGTTCTTTACCTTCCTAGTGTTTAGAAGAGTTTTTTAAGCATTGGCAACTTTTCTTTAAGACTAATGGTAAATTAAAAAAAAGACTAATGGTATTTTAATTTTTGTTTTTATCTTTTAGGATTCTCCTTTTACAAATGCAGGAATGGGGTCCAATCTGAATCTCTTGGGTGAAATTGAATGTGACGCCAGTATAATGGATGGAAAATCCTTGAATTTTGGAGCTGTTGGGGCACTGAGTGGTATGTAAACATTAAAGCACATTATCTCTACTCTTAAAAAAAACTGAATATTACCATTTCATTCCTCCTAAAGAACAGCCCAGTTGTTTTCATCATTCTTGCTTGTATTAATGTTGAAAACAAACATTTTTTTCTTTTATTGAATTTAAAACATAATATCTTACCTATAGATAGTTTTAAAGAAAACAGTGAAACAGCATATGTCCAAGTCTTTGCTTAGAGTGTGGTCATTCTCCTTCATCCCTGCAAGAGATTACAGACATTTAAAATTGGAATTGGCATATTCCATTAATTTTGCAATTATTTGAATATACTAATAATATATTTTTATTGTTAAAAAATTCAAATGATATAAATAAAATTTACCTTTGATCTTCCAAATCTTTCCTTCCAAAACTCTCCCTGGAGGGTTTAACCAGTAAAATAAAATTCATTTATCTGTATTTATATGTAATAGAAATACAGTTTTGCACATATTCTAAAAAAATAAATGTATTTTGAAACTTTAATGGTAAATTAAAAATAATGATATCAGTTATTATGAAACTTTCTCGTTTTCTTTAAATAGGATGTCTTAGAGATTTTTTAAACATCACTACATATAAAATATATGTAACGTATGGTAGTTCACTTATTGAAGTGAAATATACATGAAGGGCACAGATTTTAAATATAAAGCTTCATGAATTCCTACATGTATATAGCCTTGTAAACCAACACCCAAAATCGAGACGTAAAAGATTTCCGTGTCAAAATAGAAAACCTTTCCAAACTCCCAGACAAGTTCTTTATGCCTCTCCTTAGTTTATATCGCTGGTATTCCCATCCCCCTGCTCCTCCTCCTCCCCAGATTCTGACTTTAGGCACTATAGATTAATTTGCCCTTGGCTCAAATTCATATGAATGGAATCATATCCCTCTGTGTCTGGTTTCTTTTGCTTACTGTTACACCTGTGAGAATGACGTATGATTTGTATCACAATAGTTTTTAAAATTTTGTGGTAGCAGCATTTTGTTGCGTGAGTATATAATAACTTATTTGCTCTCCTCAGTGGATATTTGAATAATTTCTAGTTTTTGACTCTTATGAATAATAATAAAAAAACTGCAGTGCATATTTTTGTACAAGTTTTTTGGTAGACATATGCACTTCCTTCCTTTGAGTATAAACCTAGGATTTAGAATGGTAAGTTTAGATACATATGTGTTTGGCTGCAGTTGAAACTGCCCAGTTTTCGAAAGTAGTTGTTACTTTTATACTCCCACGATTTATGAGCATTTCAGTTACTTGACATCTTTGGCAATGTTTGGTATTGTCACTCTTTTTAAAATGTAGCCATTTGATATGTGTGTAGTGGTATTACTGTTTTAATATGAGTTTCCCTGATGACTAATGAGATTGAGAACATTTTCATATGTCATGGCCATCGAGATATCCTTGTGTACTGTGTTTTTGTTTTTTGTGTACTTTTTATTGGATTTTTAAAATTGATTTGTTGGAGTAATTTTTATATATTTGATATAAATCCTTTGTCAGATACATGTATTGCGAATATCTACTCCCAGCCTGGTTCATCTTTTCAGTCTTCTAATGAGGTTTAAGTTATCAAGTGTTTATGTTATGGCTAATTTTTTTTTTTTTTTGTATTTTAAGAAATCTTTGTCTACCCAGAATTTTGAGGATAGCTTCCTCTTGAAGATAAAAGTTCTATTGTTTTTAACCCTTCATAGTTATGGCACCCAACTCCAGTACTCTTGCCTGGAAAATCCCATGGATGGAGGGGCCTTGTAGGCTGCAGTCCATGGGGTCGCCAAGAGTCGGACACGACTGAGCGACTTCACTTTCACTTTTCACTTTCATGCTTTGGAGAAGGAAATGGCAACCCACTCCAGTGTTCTTGCCTGGAGAATCCCAGGGACGGGGGAGCCTGGTGGGCTGCCGTCTATGGGGTCACACAGAGTCGGACACGACTGAAGCGACTTAGCAGCAGCAGCAGCAGTCAGCTTTCTTATGAAGTTCGGATTTATTTTACAGTAGGTGAAGTCGGAACCAACATTAATTTTTTTCCCTCTTATGAATATCCAGATGGCTTATTGCCATTGTCAGTAGAAAGGATAATCCTTTCCTCCGAAGAGTGTTGGCAGATCAGATGACTGTATGTGTAGCGGTTTGTCTCTATCCCTTCTATTCCATCGTTCTGTCTGTTGTGCTATTGCCGGTGCCATACCGTCTTCATTACTATCGCTTGACATTGTGTCTTGATAGTCTGGTTGTATAAGATTTCCAGCTTCCTTTTTTCCCCTTTATAGTTGTATTGGCTATTTTTCAATTTATGGCATTTTCATAAAATTGTTAGGATCAACTTGTCAGTGTTCATAATAAACCCCTGCTGAGACTGTGATTGGTATTGCATTGAATATATATATAGAACCATATGTGGACAACTGACATCTTAATAATATTGCATCTTTCTGTTGTGAACATAGAATGTGTACATCTATGTAAGTAATGTTTACTTTTCTCAGCAATATTTATGGTTTTTAATATAGATATCTTATACATCTGCTATTAGATTTATTCCAGATATTTTTTTATGGCTGTTATAAGTATATATTTTAAAATATTAGTATCCAATTATTTTTGTATTTAGAAATACAGTTGAGGTTTGTGTATTGGATTTATATTCAGTGGTCTTGATAACTTTGTTAATTCAAGCAGTTAGAAAAATAAATTTCTTTCATAATTTCTGTATACACAGTCACACCATCTGTGAATCATGACAGTTTTGCCTTTTCCGTTCCAGTATTTAACATTTTTGTTTTTACCCTGCATTATTGCTCTGGCTCTGGCGCAGTGCAGTACTGAGCACAAGTGATGGTAGTGCACATCCTGGTTTTGTTCCTGGCCTCAGAGGGGACTCTGAGCTGTTTCACCATACTGTGTGCTGCCAGCTATACGATTTCCATAAAAGCTCTTCATCAGATTGAGGACGTTTCTTTCTAGTCTTAGTTTACTGATAGTTTACAATACCCATTTTTATTTTAAATGGGTATTGAATATTAAGTGTTTTTCTGCATCTTTGACTCTTATTCTTTATTTTGTACGTATAAAATTTATGATTTTTTTTTAAAATGCTAAACCAACTTTTCATTCCTGGCATAAAGTCTTCCTGTATGAATTTTTTATCTTGTTTTTTACATCCACTGGGTTTGATTTCCTAATGTTTAAGATTTTGACATCTATGTTCATGCAATGATCAGGTTTAATTTTACTTAACTTAAAATATTCTCTTTAGATTTTGGAATCATGTTTGGCTGGCTCTATAAAATGAGTTGGGTTTTTTTTTTCCTCCTCTATTCTTTGAAAGGGTATGCATACAATTGGAATGATTTCTAAAAATTATTTGGAAGCATTCATTGGTTATTTTGAGTTACTGGAATTTTCTTTGTGGAAAGTTTTAAATACATGGGTTTCAATTTTCTTACCAGTTATATGACTATCTATATTTTTCTTATGTGTATTTTCCAAGGAATTTGTCTTTTTAAAATGAATTGTCAGCTTTGTTTGCTTAAACATTTTATTGACTTCTGGTTTAATGTCACTGTCATCAGAGAACATAGTCTGAAACATTCCAACCCCTTGAAACTTCTTGAGACTTACTTTGTGGCTCTGCTTATGGTGTATTTTAATGAATGCTCCATATGAACTTCCAAACAGTATTATGTAGTTGTTGGGTATGTTTTCTATGTATATCAATTAGGTCAGTTTACTTACACATTTGTTGTAATCTTCTGTATCTCTTCTGATTTTTGTGATAGGTATGCAGAGCATTTCAATTAGTTTTAATTTCTTTTATTATGAGATATTATTAGCATTTAATGAAATTTCATATTTTTCAAGGCCATTAGCATTTCTCTGCTTACACTTCTTGTGTGGCTTGCCACTTAACCCTGTTTATAATGTGCTTTATCATATTGGAACTTAAATTTTTATTTGTCAAACTTATTATTCTCCTTTTTATGGCTTTTGCATTTCTTTTTTTTGTTTGTTTTTCTTTTTTTTTTTTTTTGGCTTTTGCATTTCTTAAGGTTTTCAGTTCAGTTCAGTTCAGTCCCTCAGTTGTGTTCGACTCTTCGCGACCCCATGGACTGCAGCACGCCAGGTCTCCCTGTCCATCACCAACTCCCAGAGTTTACTCAGACTCATGTCCGTTGATTGGTGATGCCATCCAACTATCTCATACTCTGTCATCCCCTTCTCCTCCTGCCTTCTATCTTTCCCAGCATCAGGGTCTTTTCGAAGGAGTCAGTTCTTCACATCAGGTGGCCAAAGTATTGGAGTTTCAGCTTCAGCATCAGTCCTTCCAATGAATATTCAGGGCTGATTTCCTTTGGGAGAAGGCAGTGGCACCCCACTCCAGTACTCTTGCCTGAAAAATCCCATGGACTGAGGAGCCTGGTAGGCTGCAGTCCATGGGGTCGCTAAGAGTCAGACACGACTGAGCGACTTCACTTTCACTTTTCACTTTCATGCATTGGAGGAGGAGATGGCAACCCACTCCAGTGTTCTTGCCTCAAGAATCCCAGGGACAGCGGGGCCTGGTAGGCTGCCATCTATGGGGTCGCACAGAGTCGGACACGACTGAAGCGACTTAGCAGCAGCAGCAGCAGATTTCCTTTAGGATGGACTGGTTGGATCTCCTTGCAGTCCAAGGGACTCTCAAGAGTCTTCTCCAACACCACAGTTCAAAAGCATCAATTCTTCGGTGCTCAGCTTTCTTTGTACTCCAATTCTCATATCCATACATGACTACTGGACAAACCATAGCTTTGACTAGATAGACCTTTGTTGGCACAGTAATGTCTCTGCTTTTTAATATTATGTCTAGGTTGGTCATAACTTTCTTCCAAGGAGCAAGTGTCTTTTAATTTCATGGCTGCAGTCACCATCTACAGTGATTTTGGAGCCCCCAAAATTAAAATCTGACACTGTTTCCCCATCTATTTGCCATGAAGTGATAGGACTGGATGCCATGATCTTAGTTTTCTGAATGTTGAGCTTTAAGTCAACTTTTTCACTCTCCTCTTTCACTTTCATCAAAAGGCTCTTTAGTTCTTCACTTTCTGCCATAAGTATGGTATCATCTCATATCTGAGGTTATTGATATTTCTCCCGGCAATCTTGATTCCAGCTTGTGCTTCATCCAGCCCAGCATTTCTTATGACATACTCTGCATAGAAGTTAAATAAGCAGGGTGACAATTTATAGCCTGATGTACTCATTTTCCTATTTGGAACCAGTCTGTTGTTCCATGTCCAGTTCTAACTGTTGCTTCCTGACCTGCATACAGGTTTCTCTAGAGGCAGGTCCGGTGGTCTGGTATTCCCATCTCTTGAAGAATTTTCCACAGTTTATTGTGATCCACACAGTCAAAGGCTTTGGGATAGTCAATAAAGCAGAAATAGATGATTTTCTGGAACTCTTTTGCTTTTTCAGTGACCCAACAGATTTTGGCAGTTTGATCTCTGGTTCCTTTGCGTTTTCTAAATCCAGCTTGAACATCTGGAAGTTCATGGTTCAAGTACTGTTGAAGCCTGACTTAGAGAATTTTGATCATTACTTTGCTAGTGTGTGAGATAAGTACAATTGTGCAGTAGTTTGAACATTCTTTGGCATTGCCTTTCTTTGGGATTGGCATGAAAACTGACCTTTTTCAGTCCCGCGGCTACTGCTAAGTTTTCCAAATTTACTGACATATTGAGTGCAGCACTTTCACAGCATCATCTTTTAGGATTTGAAATAGCTCAACTGCAATTCCATCACCTCCATGAGCTTTGTTCATAGTGATGATTCCTAAGGGCCAATTGACTTCAGATTCCTTGATGCCTGGCTCTAGGTGAGTGATCACACCATCGTGGTTATCTGGGTCGTGAAGATCTTTTTTGTACAGTTCTTCTGTGTGTTCTTGCCACCTCTTCTTAATATCTTCTGCTTCTGTTAGGTCCATACGTGTCTGTCCTTTGTTGTGACCATCTTTGCATGAAATGTTCCCCTGGTATCTCTAATTTTCTTGAAGAGATCTCTAGTCTTTCCCATTCTATTGTTTTCCTCTATTTCTTTGCACTGATCATTGAGGAAGGCATTTTTATCTCTCCTTGCTATTCTTTGGAACTCTGCATTCAAATGGGTACATCTTTCCTTTTTTCCTTTGCCTTTTGCTTCTCTTCTTTTCATAGCTCTTTGTAAGGCCTCTTCAGACAACCCTTTTGCCTTTTTGCCTTTCTTTTTCTTGGGGATGGTCTTGATCACTGTATCCTGTACGATGTCACAAACCTCCGTCCGTAGTTCTTCAGGCACTCTGTCTATCAGATCTAATCCCTAGAATCTATTTGTCACTTCTACTATATAATCGTAAGGGATTTGATTTAGGTCATACCTGAATGGTCTCTTGGTTTTCCCTACTTTCTTCAACTTAAGTCTGAATTTGGCAATAAGGAGTTCATGATCTGTGCCACAGTCAGCTCGCAGTCATAACTGTAAGTCCATCACTTACATATTCTTCAAATGTATGTGTAATTTATTTTTTGTTGGCTTCTTGAATGCATTGTTTGTTGATCAGTTTCTGAAGTGATCAACAAATTGTCCCTGTATAGTTTATTGAGCAATAATAGTAAGGATAATAACAACAACCATTTATTGGATGACTGTTACCATGGATTATTCTCCAGTAGTTCATGTGTGTTAAATCATTTAGTGCCCAGAAAAGCTTTCTGAGATCAATACTTTTATCCCCACTTTATAGTTGAGGAATCTGAGACACAGGAGAGATTTAGCAATTTGTCCAAGTTTATTGTATCAGACTGGGTCCAGCTAGGAGACAGATACTACACAGCAGTTTGAACTGGAGAAGCTTAATGTAAAGAGCAAAGGGGAAATACACATGTAAGGGAAATGTGGAAGGAAGTTCACACCTCACTGAACAAGGTGTGGCTGCAGCCTGCTGTCTGGCAGAGAGGTTGTTGGGTTACCCAGGCCGTATTCCTGTGGGAGCAGAAACCGTCCTGTGGGGCTCAGACTGGCAGGTGGGCACACAGAGCTCAGGAAGCTGTGGGAGGTAAACCTCTGTTCCTAGGATGATGACTAGGGTTTTGGCTCTCTAGACAGCCAGCCCCACAGGATCCTTTGCTATGTGTGGGACTGAGGAGAAGGTGTGGGATCCATGACTATGGTCCTTTTCTTTCTGGGGCTGTCCGCTGTGCTGCCGTGGCCTGAGTCAGGAGTTGGGGAAAACATGTGGTGGGCAAATGCTGGAGGAAGCTGCACCCCGCAGCACTTGGCGCTGGAGAGAGCCGTGTGGGTCACGTAGTGTGAATGCCTGTGAGCTCCCGGAGCCCGGCCGCTGCGTTGTATCTCCAGTGCCCTCTCCTGACGAAGCTGAGCCGTGTGCCAGCTGGCCACAGCTGCATGGTTAGATGGCCCATGCCCACTTTTACCCATCAGGCAACCAAGGGTGCATTTATAGCTGCAAAGCAACCCGTTGATAGCTGGTACTGTTATAAAGCAGTCTGACCCCCATCACTCTGTGTTCTGTCCGCCTCTCACAGACAGTCCATCCTTTCCTACATTTGAAGTACTGTCTGTATTACGTATTAAATATCCTCATTCACACATGTCTGTATCTCAACTTTAGCTTTATTCTGTTCCATTGATATATTTGTCTATTTTGTACACAAACCACACTCAATTACAGTAGCTTTGAATAAGAAATGGTATTTTGTAAAATGAGTGCCTCTTAATTTTTTTTTTTTTTACAAAGTTTACCTGGTGAATTTAAGAGTCAGTTTTTCATATATCATAGAGGTCCTTTTGCGGAGAAGGCAATGGCACCCCACTCCAGTACTTTTGCCTAGAAAATCCCATGGATGGAGGAGCCTGGTAGGCTGCAGTCCATGGGGTCACTAGAGTCAGACACGACTGAGCAACTTCACTTTCACTTTTCACTTTCATGCATTGGAGAAGGAAATGGCAACCCACTCCAGTGTTCTTGCCTGGAGAATCCCAGGGACGAGGGAGCCTGGTGGGCTGCCGTCTATGGGGTTGCACAGAGCTGGACACGACTGAAGCGACTTAGCAGCAGCAGCAGCAGATGTCCTTTTGAAGCTCTGATGGTGAATTTATAGCTTTGAATTTATGTTAATTTATCAGTTAATTGATGTCTTTATGCCACTGAATCATCATACACAGAAATAAATTTATTTTAAGAGCTTCGTACAGAGATCTGAGTTTTTCTTCTTTTGATAGTTTATCCTTTTTTAGTGGGGGACAGTAGTTTTTGGTGTTTAGCTAAATATCTAGTTTTATGTCAATCTGTTGTTTAATCTGAGGTTTTTCAGTCTCTTTATATCCTGCTGTTTTTTTTTTTTTTGTATTAACAGTGTCCTGAGACTATAAGTTAGTGGTCAAGGGTGTGGTCATTAGCTGCCTCTGTTAAAATCTCAGCATGTGATCCTGGGCAGGTAACTTAACCTTTGCAAATGTTTGCTCAGTAATCATACAGGGTTTATAACTGTACTTATGTGATAGAGGTGAAGTGTCCGTTAAATAATCTGATGCTGGTTAAGGTTTGGCACTGGGCCTGGCCCATACTGGATCCTAAGTTACTGTCACCGGCTTCTGTCGTAGTCATTGTCATACTTGTTATTATTGTTGTCACCCTGGCAGTTCTTTTTCACGCTAATACCTCCTGTCCTATTTTCCTCTGGAGAAGCACCCTTTTCTCCCTCTCCATTTTGTTTTCCCTCCTGGAAACAAGCCTAGCCACATCAATTTCAGTCTTGTACACCTTTGGCCTCTTCTCCCTACTCTCTCCCCATTTGTAGGACTTTATTCTTTCTTGCAGGTGAGATTTAAAATTTTTGTCCATTAATTTTTCTCCCTAAAGAGAAATTTGAAGCTGTTTGTACTCAGGTGTATTCCTTAGAGGAAATTCATGGTTTTGATAATAGATGGCAAATTTCCAGTTAAATTTTTAATTCTATCCTGAAATCTATTAAAAAGGAACCTAATTTAAATTTGTGTTATTTCAAATTCAGTCTTTGCTGCTATAGCACATGATAAAATGAGAATGTATGTTTTTATATTTGTTCTGTTCTTATACCTATAGGTATTCATATATTTGATTTGCTCCTTACTGTTCATGATAAATAACAGTTTTCATTAGTATATTTATAGACAGTTTTCCAAGATATTGATACTTAAAAGTTGTCTTATTGAAACAGCCACAAAATTGAGTGGGAAACTTGAAGACTTTCTGATTTCACTTTCTGCTGATTTTATTTTATAGGAATCAAGAACCCAGTCTCAGTTGCAAACAGACTCTTGTGTGAAGGGCAGAAGGGCAAGCTCTCAGCCGGCCGAATTCCTCCCTGGTAACTGCTTTGCTCTTCTCCGTCTTCCCCCAGGACCTTGGTCTTTGGTGCATGCGGTGTTTGAAGGCTATTTTTATCCACAGAAGGCTGATGCTGTTGGTTACGCATCAGCAGTAGCTTGCCTTTGAGAGGACGACACTCTTTGTTCTGTGATCTCGAAACATTTTGTTTTGAGAGAGAGCTCCGGATGGAAGAGAATATTATGGATTAATGTGCAAAAGAGATCAGAGTTAATTTAGGTTTTGTAATTGATTGTAGAGATGCTTTTGCTGTTAATAAGTGCTTAACTGGGGTCTTTTTATTATAGGAATTTAAAAATATCTTACATGTTTGAGTCCAGAGTCTAAACTCACTTTATTGAGAAGTTTTCAGAATAAAAGTACTTAATTTTGCTCTTCTGGAGAAGCACATTGTGACACTAACATTAGTAAGATTCATCTTTTCTGCAGCATTAAAATATAATTTTCCTTAAAAAACTTTGAACTTGAATGTTGTAAAGAGCCTGCACAAACCTATCATCTAGCTCCAGTAATTAATATTTTTGCCCTTCATCTGTCTTATGTACCTGTCTCTTTCCTGTAGTATTTTAAAGCAAATCCTCACCATTGTATTTCACCCTTATATCATTCTGTAAATTTCTGTGTTTGCAAAATGTAATCACATCCTGTTAACATGCCTAATGATATATTTAATCCACTTTTTAAATTTTTTTATTTTGAACTTTTAATTTTGTATTGGAGTACAACCACTTAACAGTGTTGTGGTAGTTTCTGGTGAACAGCGAAGGGACTCAGCCGTACATACACATGTATCAGTTCTTCCCCAGAGTCCCCTCCCACCCAAGCTGCCTGATAAAATTGATCCAAGTTCCATGTCCTGTGCAGTACGTCCTTGTTGGTTATCCATTTTAAATATTGCAGTGTGCCCCTGACCATCCCAAACTCCCTAACTATCCCTTCCCCCTGGCAACCATAGTTCAGTTTCTAAGTCTGTGAGTCTCTTCTTGCTTTGTAAGTAAGTTCATTCTATCATTTCCTTTTAGATTCCTCATGGAAGGGATGTCACACCATGTTTCTCCTCCTCTGTCTGGCTGACTTCACTCAGAATGACTCTCTAGGTCCATCCATGTTGCTGCAAATGACATTATTTCACTGTTTTTAATGGCTGAGTGATATTCCATCACACACGCACCGCACATCTTCATCCATTCCTCTGTCAGTGGACATTTAGGTTGTTTCCATGCCTTAGCCATTGTAAACAGAGTTATGCATATTTAAAAAAAATCAATGTACATATTATTTTGAAACTTTCTTTTTTTCTTTAAATAGTATGTCTTAGAGATTTTTTCAACATCAGTACATATAAAATATATGTAATGTTTTATAGTTCACCTGTTGAAGTGAAATATGCACGGGCACGTAGGTTGCTCCATGTCCTGGCTGTTGTAAACAGTGCTGCAGTGAACACTGGGGTGCCTGTATCCTTTAGGGTCATCTTTTTCTCTGGATATGTGCCTAGGAGTGGGATTACCTGGTCGTACGGTAGCTCTGTTTTTAGTTTTTTAGGGAACCTCCATACTGTTCTTCACGATAACGTGGATAATAATATAACAATTATGCCTCAGTACTGTCTCATACTCAACTGTCTTCAGTACCATACATGTTCAGTACGCCTGGCTGTTAAGGTTATGTTAATATCCTGTATTGGAAGTTGTGACAGTGGTACTATAGGAATCACTGTTATTTGACTTTCAAGTAATAGAAAATGATATAGTTTTGAAAAATCTTGAAATCTTTTTACCCAAATGTATTCAAGGTATCCCTATTTCCTACCAGCCAGGTTGAGAAAACAAAACATTACCAAGAGACTCGAAGCTGTGTAGATGCGATCCTTGCTAAGGGCATCCTTATCCTTCTGCTGACCCATGCTCATACCCCGACCCCATCTCTGGCCCTGCCCTAGGTAACAGCTGTCCAGAATTGAAGCTTTTCTCATTCTCATCTATTCCTTTATGGTATTAAACACATACAACAAAGGCATACCTCATTTTATTGTGCTTTACAGATACTGTATATATATATTTTTTAACAGATTGAAGGTTTGTGGTAGTTGTGCTTTGAGCCATTTTCCCAACTGCATTTGGTCACTTGATGTCTCTGCGTTACATTTTGATAATTCTCCCAATATTTCAAATGTTTTCATGATGATAGTTGTTATGGTACTCTATGATCAGTGGTGTTTAGTGTTGTTTACTATGACTTGCTGAAGGCTCAGGTGATGCTTAGCATTTTTTAGCAATATCCTGTTTTTAGATTAAGGTGTGTCCAGTATTATTGTACGCATAGTGCTATCGCAGTCTTAATAGAATACAGTGTAGTGTAAACATATGAACTGGGAAATCGGAAAATTTGTGTGACTTGCTTTATTGTGACGTTCACTTAATTGTGGTGGTCTGGAACTGAACCTGCAGTATCTCCGAGGTATGCTAGCACTCTGATTTTCTAAGTCTACACAGACACGTACATAGATGTACAAAAAAGTTCTGGAAAGAAGGTCACGAGACCGTAATTACCTCTAGGAAGCAGGAAGGAAGGAACAAGATGAGGCAGTTGTCAAAGGGGATATGTATAATATTTTTATATTTTACAAAGATGAAATATATGTGAAAAAGCAATGGTCATCTCTGTATTAAAATAATGTCAGAAGGTGATCCTATAGTTGCTTGGAATTAGTGATCTAATTTTCTCACATTGTTCTTCAGCTTTATTTTTTGTTTTCAAAATTGATTTGACCATTTTAGGCATTTTGCACTTTCATGTGAATTTTATAATTATCCTGTCAGTTTCTTTGAATAACCTGCTAGAATTTTGATTAGGTTTTTAACTTGATTCATTTTTTAAGGTCTTCTTTAACTTCTCTGAACAGTGTTTTATAATTTTCAGTGTACAGATTTTGCACAGCTTTTAAAAAGTTTATACGTAAGTGTTTCTTTTTGTTGCTGTGATAAATTTCATACTTTAAAAAAGTTAAATACCAGTGTTCCTTACCAATATAGAAATATAATTGATTTCCTTATATTGATATTCTGGCTTGGAAATTTGCTAAATTCATTTGTTCTCATTTTGTTTTTATAGATTCCATGAAGTTTTCTACATAGATAGTTCTGTCTTCTGGGAATAAAAATAGTTTTATTTCCTTTTTATGTCCATTCCTTTAATTACTTTCTTTTTCCTTATTGCACTGCCTAGCACCTCCTATGCAATGTGAAATAGAAATGCGAGAGTGAACACCCTTGCTTTATTTGTAATCTTAGGGAGGGTGCATTTGTTCTTTACCCTTAGATATGACGGGCTTCCCTCATGGCTTAGATGGTAAAGCATCTGCCTGCAGTATGCGAGACACGGGTTTGATCCCTGGGTCAGGAAGATCCTCTGGAGTAAGGGGCAACCAATTCCAGTATTCTTGCCTGGATAATTCCATAGACAGAGGAGCCTGGCAGGCTACAGTCCACGGGGTTGCAAAGAGTCAGACATGACTGAATGACCAACACTTTACACACATTATGGCTGCTATAGGTTTATCATAGATGCTCTCTATCATGCTGAGAAAGTTCCCTTCTTTTCCTAATGTGCTGAGAATTTTTAATAGGAATGGGTATTGTACTTTTTCAAATACTTCTCTGTATCTATTTGTGATGCTCTTTCTTATTTAGTCAGTTAATACAGTGATTGGGTGATTTTCGACTCTTAAAGTAACAGTTGCATTCCTGGAATAAATTCCACTTGGTTACAATGTATTATCCTTTTATATGTTACTGGATCCAATTTACTAACTTTTTAAAATACTTTTTGCATCTGTGTTTATGAGAGACTTTGGTCTGTAGTTTTCCTGTAATGTCTTTGGTTTGTGTTCATTTTGCTTCCTGGATATGTAGCGATATATGTCATCAAATTTGGAAAAATTTTTGGCTGTTATTTCTTCAGATGTGTCTTTCTCGATCCCTCCTCTTCTGTCTTCTAGGATTCCAGTTACATGTATATTTGACCTCTCATAGTGGTACTGATAATTTTTTTATTTTTCCCATGAATTTTTCTCTTTGTTTCATTTTGAATAATTTCTACTGCTGTTTACTAATTATTTTTTGGCAATACCTGCTGCTGCTGCTAAGTCACTTCAGTCGTGTCCGACTCTGTGCGACCCCATAGACGGCAGCCCACTAGGCTCCCCCATCCCTGGGATTCTCCAGGGAAGAACACTGAGTGGCAATACCTAGTCACCTGTTAATCCCATCCAGTTTATTTTTCATTTCTGACATTGTAGTTTTTAATCTCCAGAAGTTTGATTTGTATCTTTAAAAAAATGTCTTCTGTGTATCTGCCTAACATGTTTAATATTTCCTGTAACTTCTTGAGCATATGAATACAATTATAGTAACTTTTAATATCTTTGTTTACTAATTCTATCATCTTTGTCATTTCTGGGTTTTCAATGGAATGATTTTTCTCATTATAGGTTACATTTTCCTGCTTCTTCATGTTTGGTAATTTTTTTATTAGATTCCACACATTGTGAGTTTTGCCTTATTTGGTGTTGGATATTTTTGTACTTCAATTCTAGGATGTGGTTAATTTATTTAGAGACAGCGTCATCCTTTCAGGCCTTGCTTTATACTTTGTTACACGAACTAGAGAAGCATTTAGCCTTGAGCTAACTTTGCTTTGCTGCTAGGCAAAACCCTTCTGAGTACTATAACAGATGTAACCAGAATGAGGTTTTATTTTTTTAGTGTGACTACTGGGAACAGGAGCTGTTCTGGCCCTATGTGAACTTGGGGATTGTTACCTTTAAAACTTGCATGTTATTCTTTCCCAGACTTTGATAATTTCCTTTTACACATACACTGAAGACAAAGCTGAAGACTGGAGGGACTCTGCAGATTTCCGGAGTCTTTTCTCTGTGTGACTCTCTTCCCTGGGTTTCTGCCCTGTGAACTCTGGCCACCTGGGCGTCTCTGGATGCCCAGCTCTCTGTCTTCAACTCACAGAGACTGCAGGGTTCCTGTTCTGAGTTCCTGTTCCTGTGCCGTGGCAGGAAACTCTCTAGGCAGTAAGCGGGGCCATCATAAGGTTTATCCAGTTTGTTTCCTTTCTCTCAAGGATCACTGTCCTATGCTGCCTACTGGCTAATGTGTGAAAACTGTTTTCTGTATTTGTCTGATTTTTTTCCCCTTTGGTTCAGGCAAGAGTGTAAATGTATTCCTGTTACTCCATCTTGTCCAAAAGCAAAAATCTCTCAAATACCTGCACTGTGGAAAAAACCCAGATTCCCTGAGGATTCTTTGTGTGCGTTAGCTGCTCAGTTGTGTCTGATTCTTTGCAACCCTGTGGACTTTAGCCCACTAGGCTCCTCTCTCCATGGAATTCTCCAGGCAAGAATACTGGAGTGGGTTGCCATTTCCTCCTCCACGGCATCTTCCCTATCCAGGGATTGAACCTGGTTCTCCTACATCACAGGTAGATTTTTTACCATGTGAGCCACCAGGAAAGCCTCCTGAGTATCCTAAATAAATGAAATTAAGTTTATCATGTTTTTACTTTAAGTTTGTTTACACGCAACCCTAATAAGCCTAGTTATGTAATTTCTGTAATGATAATAGTGACCCTTATGCATTCGTACACTGTGAGAGGCACTGTTTTATGTGATTCATATGCATTGTCTCATAATATCATAAAATGATTTATGAGCATAACATACATTTTGTAGATGAAGAAACTGAGTACCTTATTTGACTTGTTATACTATTAAAATTTTATGGAGTCCTTCCTTATCACATTAGAAGCAGCAGACTAGAACTCATAACAAGGCAGTAAAATTCTTTTATAATAGTAAGAAATAGCTGTTTACATCCATTTAGTTACTCATCGCTTACCATTCCTTCATTCAGCAAATATTTATTGTTTAATTCCTGTGTGTTAGATATAGGGATATAAAAACTATCAAAAGCAGATGGAAGACTTAGAAACCATGGTCTTCTGTTGTCATCTATTGAAGAGGCAGGTAACTATGGGGGCAGCAGAGCATTGGGTGTTTTCTAAG
Organism: Bison bison bison; assembly: GCF_000754665.1. Taxonomy (NCBI): domain Eukaryota; kingdom Metazoa; phylum Chordata; class Mammalia; order Artiodactyla; family Bovidae; genus Bison; species Bison bison. The sequence goes on from NW_011494768.1 coordinate 2,645,141, forward strand.
AAGTCTTCAAATAAAAAGTTCATCTCTCTGTATACCTCATTGAGAAAGACAGGGAGTATATCTGTTTCAGCTGCATCGAAAGTTGTTAGAATTTTGTAAACTCTTATTCTTTCTTAAAAAAAAAAAATCCCTCAGCAGAATTTTAGGAGGAATGGTATTTTTATTAGCTGATAATCTTTTATATTTTAATTTTCTGGTTATTGTCAGCATGACATGATGCATTATTTAAATTTTGGTATTTGGTCAGACTAGCTGAATATTTGATATCTTCATAAATTTGGTGGAACGGAGGAGGGGACGACAGAGGATGAGATGGCTGGATGGCATCACCGACTCAATGGACGTGAGTTTGAGTGAACTCCGGGAGTGGGTGATGGACAGGGAGGCCTGGCGTGCTGCGATTCATGGGTTAGCAAAGAGTCAGACACAACTGAGCGACTGAACTGATTATCATAAACTGTGCCATGTTTTCCCAAGTTGATTTTATTTATAAAAATATATTTTCACTCTTTTCTCCTCCATGATGATATGGTGTAACTTTGATAGGCCTTACCATCTAGAACAAAGGTTGTCAAACTACGGCCTATGGGACAGATCTGGTCTGCTGCCTGTTTTTGTCAGTCGCGTTTTTTGGGAACACAGCCACTCCCATTTGTGTGCATACTGCCTGTGGCTGCTTGTGCTCTGCAAAGGAGCTGTTGCATCCGAGACATCTGGGTACAAAGCCTAAATTATTTGCTGTCTGGCCCTCTAGCTGAAAAAATTTGCTAACTCCTAACCTATTATAGAATAAGTTATAATTTTTTATAAGTATAAACTTTAATAGTTTTGTTTGACTTGGCATTTTCTTTTTTCACTGTATAGTTCATTTCATTCATTTATTTATCTTGGCTGTGCTGGGTCTTCGTCGCTGTGCGTGGGTTTTCTCTAGTTGTGGCGAGTGGGGGCCTCTCTCTAGTTGCGCTGCACAGGCTTCTCTTGTTGCAGAGCACAGGCTCTAAGCATGTGGGCTTCAGCAGCTGTGGCGTGTGGGCTCAGGAGTCGTGGTGCACAGTTGAGTTGCTCCTTGGCATGTGGAATCTTCCTGGATCAAGGGTTGAACCTGAGTCCTATGCATTGGCCGGCAGATTCTTATCCATTGTACCTCTGGGGAAGTCCAAGTTATAATTTTTGGAAATTTTGTTTCTTTTGGTGAAAAAGGGAAGGCTTGGAAAACATTGTTGCTTCATGTTTAATATGAGTTAACCTAAAATGCTCATTCAGTTCAGTTCAGTTCAGTTGCTCAATCGTGTCTGACTCTTTGCAACCCCATGGACTGCAGCATGTCAGGCCTCCCTGTCCATCACCAACTCCCGGAGTTTACCCAAATTCATGTCCACTGAGTCAGTGATGCCATCCAACCATCTCATCCTCTGTCGTCCACTTCTCCTCCTGCCCTCAATCTTTCCCAAAATCAGCGTCTTTTCCAGTGAGTCAGCTCTTCGCATCAGGTGGTCAAAGTATTGGAGTTTCAGCTTCAACATCACTCCCTCCAATGAACACCCAGGACTGATCTCCTTTAGAATGGACTGGTTGGATCTCCTTGCAGTCCATGGGACTCTCAAGAGTCTTCTCCAACACCACAGTTCAAAAGCATCAATTCTTCAGCACTTAGCTTTCTTTATAGTCCAACTCTCACATCCCATATATGACCACTGGAAAAACCATAGCCTTGACTAGATGGGCCTTTGTTGGCAAAATAATGTCTCTGCTTTTTAATATGCTGTCTAGGTTGGTCATAACTTTCCTTCCAAGTAGTAAGTGTCTTTTAATTTCATGGTTGCAGTTATCATCTGCAGTGATTTTGGAGCCCAGAAAAATGAAGTCAGCCACTGTTTCCCCATCTGTTCACCATGAAGTGATGGGATGGATGCCATGATCTTCGTTTTCTGAATGTAGAGCTTTAAGCCAACCTTTTCACTCTCCTCTTTCACTTTCATCAAGAGGTTCTTTAGTTCTTCACTTTCTGCCTTAAGGGTGGTGGTATCTGCATATCTGAGGTTATTGATATTTCTTCTGGCAATCTTGATTCCAGCTTTTGCTTCCTCCAGCCCGTTAGACCCTAGGATTTTTTGAGATGCAAATTTAGTTTTTGGTACATTGTTTATTTGAAAATGCAGTTAAACTTATTGTATTTCATAAATTCATTCGGATTTTAGTACTTTTGTATGAATGTGAAAAGAATATTTAAAGACCTATAGATTAAAAGAAACATAAGAAGACCTATCAACTAATCAGAAAATAAGGATGGATTAGTTGGATTTCCCCTCAAATAAAATAGTTTAAAAGGCAAAATAACAATAATAGCACAACTTTTAGGAAAAAATCAGGGAAATGTGAACATCAATTGAATAAACTTTTGATTCCAAGGATTTATTGTTAAATTTTTTAAGGTGTCAATTTGTTATGTTGTGGTTATGTATTTTTTTTAAGTTGCTTTTTTAGAGATGTTAAAATATTTATATTTGAAGTTATGTGATGTCTGAGGTTTGCTTCAGAATGGTCTGGATGGGAGTGAAGTAAAGACGAGCAGTGTGTTAATCACTGGTGAGATAGGGTGAGGATCCTTTTGGATTCACTATAGACTATTCACTGTAATGTACGTGTTTACAAATTTTTACAATAACATTTTGAGAAGAGTTAAATCCTTGTTATTTAATATGTTCACTATTTCTTTTTCCACGTATAGCAGGTTCTCCTTTATTTGCACTTTCTGTGTTTGTAAGCTGTAAATAAGCAGTAGCCACCAAATTGATGGTCTTTCTTCAATTCTGTGTGTTTGTGGTAAACAAAGAAGTCCTAGGTAAAACAGGCAGAAATCTGTTTTGAAGTCCAAAGAAGCAGCTATCATTTTCTTCTCTGTCTCTCTTATCTAGCATAATGCATTTTAAGCAGTTTTGAGAGCTTTCTAAAGTCACTGAATTACCCATTTTTAGACTGACAATAGCGTCATGATTTTTGAAAACAGTTCCCATCCGTAGAATCCCAGGCGGCCTCGGTGCGTCTCTGTGTGTTTGGTTGTGCTGGCCCTTCAGTATCTCAGCTCGCTGACGGTCACCCGGTCAGCACTGGTCTCAGTACACTGTTGCTTTTGTTGCGTAACACTTTAGACTTGCTTTAGTGTAAATTAAGGAGAGCATAACACAAGGACAGTGCTGTCCTTTAGAGAATTTTGACACCCTCATTTATTATTTTGTTGAGTATCTTGCAGTTGTTTGTTTATGATTAGTGTGTTCTAGGCGTTGTTCTGAGTGGCTATGTGGATATCAATGAAAAACAAAGATCCCTGCTCTAATGAAGCTTACAGTTTATTTGAGGGAGACATGTAAACAACAGAGATAATATGTAAGCTGTACAGTGTCTGGGCTTCCCTGGTGGCTCAGATGGTAAAGAATTCACCTGCAATGCAGGAGACCTGGGTTCGATGCCTGGGTTGGTTCATGGAGTCACAAAGAGTCAGACACAACTGAGCTACTGAGCACACACACACACACAGTGTATAGTATGTCATAAGGTGGAAAAAATGTAAAAAGGGCAGAATGAGAGAGATTAAGAGTACTGGGTAGAGGAGTGTAGAGTGTTGAGTAGTTTTAAAGTATTGAGTTTCAGGCCTCATCAAGGAGATATGTTTAAACAGATGGAGAAATTTGCCATTTGGGAAAGAAGGAAGACCCTGACTGGGCACAGTCAGGGCCAAGGCCCTGAGGCCAGAGCTCCCTTGACATGTTTGTGTTTTTACGGGACGCTGGAGTAGCCTTACCAGGAGGTGGGGGAGATGAGGGGAGGAAGGGGAGAGAGGACTGGATCACGTGAGCGCCTGGAAATTCTGCCAAAGGCTCCAGTTTGCAGGCTAGTGTCGTCACAAGGGGCTTCTCAGGATTTTGAGAAGAGGAGTGTCATTACCTGACTTGCATTTCCCAAGGATATCAGTGGCTAGTGTGTTGAGATGGGACCAAGGCAGGGAACCGAGCAAGGCAAGCACGAGAGTGAGGGGCTGTTGCAGCAATCCAGGAGAGCGACGGAGGCAGCTCAGACCCAGGTGGTGCAGGGGAGTGGTGAGAAGTGGCCAGATTCTGAGTGTTTTAACAAGGTGGAGTCAGTGGGTTTCCTAGTGAATTGAGATGAAACTTCTATGAAAGCTTTCTCCTTGGAGAATCATGAATATTTGGGAAAAATTTGAGTTGGTGCTGCAGTTAGTGTTCTGGGAAGTGATTTTTTGCTTTTATAGGATGTGCTCAGCTGCTTCAGTTTGTCCAACTTTGAAACCCCATGGACTGTAGCCCACCAGTCTTCTCTGTCCGTGGGATTTTCCAGGCAAGAATACTGCAGTGGGTCACCATTTTCTCCTCCAGGGAATCTTCCCAACACAGAGATCAAACCCACATCTCTTGTATCTCCTGAATTGCTGGCGGATTCCTTACCACTAGTGCCACCTGGGAAGCCCTTTTGATTGTATAGTTTTTAACCAAGCTCACATAATTTTATAGTGTTTTAAAATGATTTTAAAAGCAGTTATATGCCATTTTTTTGTGATGTTGCACTACTGGACATGTAATTTTGGATAGTAAGGAAAGTCAGGTATTCAGAAGCATCCATGATGCTCACTTTCTTGGTAAATATTATAAAATGCCTAACATTTAAAAACTTGCATTGCAGACAGTGGCAAACTGATTTCATTTAGAATGAAATCTATGAATGATTGAGAAATGAAAAATAACACTAAGCATATTTTATAAAATGCTTTTGATCCCAGATACTGGGATCGAGCTCCAAATGACCAGTGGGTGTGCTGAGGATATTAGATTCAGCTCCAAACTTCTGTCTTGATCATTTTATGCACTACTTCAGCATCTCCTTTACATTTTCACATGAGTAGAAGTTATTTCTTGTATCAAAGTCTTTTTGGAGCAGGAGAAAGTGCTACAAATGCCATCAGGATAGTTCAACTTGCATCCAAGTTCCTACTTGAATTATTCTTCCGTTTTCCTTTATGTGACAGCTTTTCTTGGCTGTTTCTTTGCAGTGGTCTTCATTTGATACAAGAATAGGAGAACTGTTTTCTATTTTTGGAGTCCTTTAGAATTTTTTAAAAAAATGCAAGTTTGAAGAGGTGAAGTTGTTTATTCTTGTGGACTCTCTCCCTCCTCTTTTTTTTTTCTTTTTAAAAGCTCCCTCAGCTCCAAGCTCTGTATATATTGGAAAAGTTATTGAGCCTAACAATGTAGTTTCTCTTTGGAACTGTTTGAATATATTTCTAAGTATCTACTTTGACTTTCTTCTGATCTGTCATTGATCTTATTAACAATCAAATCTAAAGACTTCAATATGTATTACTTTGAGTTTTTATTGTTGGATGATTAGAGGAATAGAAACAAAAAATGGGGAGCAGGAAACTAATGAGTAGGCTCTAGTTCAAGGAATCCATTACCGGCTGGGTGAGATCTTTAAGAAGTTGGCTGTGGAAGGAGATGAAGTGATTGATTATTATGGTAACTGCTTGCTATTACTGTGTTAGGGAATGGAGTGGTTAATTATCCTGCATGCTATTTGAAATCTTTGAAAGGAAGTCTTTTACAGTTAGCTAACAGTATCCTTTTATTCACTTTCTGTTATGTTAAAACCTGCAGTTGGGGATTAAAAAATGACCTCTGGGGCACACCACACTACCTTACCACAGTGAAAATATGGTTCTGAATCATATATGTGTGTGTGTGTGTATTGCATCGAGGCTTAGAAATGTAAGTGCATATCATTGTGTTTGGGCATCTCTGGATGTACCCCACTCATTTTGGATAGATCCAGCTGTTATGCTAGGCAAGAATACCAACTCTGAAGACACTTGCTTAAGCTTTAACTCTTAACATGATTAAAATAGTTCTTGTACAAAAACTGAGAACCACTTTGATCCAAGATAAATCTTTATATTTTCCATTGGGAAATCAACTATTTTTACTTCTTATGTTGCATTTTACCAATTTTTACTTATTAGTTATTGCAAATGATATCATACCATTTACTGTTTCCAACTGTAAAATGTCTAACTTGGGGAAAAATTAAATGAATTCTTTTGGTATATAGCTATTTTGAGGTATTGCAAAATTTTTAGTTGTCTTATTATATTGCTTATCTTACTTTATTATATATGTATATAAATAATATATGTATACAAATAAATATATTTATTTATTGCCTATATACATGTAGGAGAAGATGACACTGAATTTTTAAAAGAATAATCTTTCTGTTGTTAGCTTTTTAGTTGGAGAAGGAGCCTACAGATGGGCAGTAGATCATGGAATACCCTCTTGCCCTCCTAGCATCATGACCACAAGTGAGTAAAAACTTTTCAAAATTAAGCTGTATTAGCATATATACCTGAAAGTGTTACATTGCTTTTGATCCATGTAGCACCTGTATTTAAGGAAGAAAGCTTGTATATTGAAATATTTTAGTTAAAAGATACGTAGAAAGTTGGTTGATGTTCAGTCAACTTTATCTTCCTGAGGGCCCCCCACTCCTGCTCTCTCATGCTTTTATAGAAGTATTGTTAAAGGATCCTTTGTAGGCTACTTAAAATAATTACTGACAGTCAAACCATAATACCACCCACTTAAAGAGAGAGAAGAAAACATAGGTCAACATTTACCAATCCTTGAGCCGAAGAAGGCCTATCTAGGTACCAAGTGTAGGAGAAGGAAAAACAAAAAAACAGAAAAAAGGTCAAAGGTCATAAATAGATAATAAAACAATTAAGAGGGACATTTAAATTAAGATGAGTACATGATAAATCTTACTTGTTAAATCCCTCTTACTTGGTGAAGGAGTTAAAAAATATATTACTGCTGGTAAGTGTGTGGTCAGATGAACATAATACATTGTAGGTACAAATGTAGATTGGCAGAAATTTGGGAGGATGTTGTTGAGTAATATAAATCCAAAGCCTTAAACCCATTCTGCTTCTCTGAACTTGTTATTGGAGATATAGACAAATTTATGTAGAAGGGTGCTCAGTGAGCATTATTAAAAATGTAAAAAAAATTCAATTATGTATAAAATAAACTACAAGGATATATTGTACTACACAGGGAATATAGCTAATAACTATAAGTAGAATGTAAGCTTTAAAAATTGTGAATCACTGTACTGTACATCTGCTACTTATATCATATTGTACATCAACTATACTTCAATTAAGAAAAAGAGAAAGAAAAACATTAACAATTATAAAAAATTTTGAGAAACTCTTATATCCAACCCAGAAGAATGTAAGTAAATAAACCGTCACATATTCTTATAATAAAATGTTATAAAGTAACTAGAAATTGTTATAAAGACATGATTAAATCTAATAATGACTTTAAAAAGTAAAAAATGGATATAAATATCTATATTTGTGTGTTTCATATGTCTATCTTGAGAAAGAAGTCATGACTGCATATTTATCATAAAACAAAGAAATTGTTTAAAAACATAGACAAAATTAAAAAAAAATTTTAGTAAGTAATCTATGCTGCTGCTGCTAAGTCGCTTCAGTTGTGTCCGACTCTGTGCGACCCCATAGACAGCAGCCCACCAGGCTCCCCCATCCCTGGGATTCTCCAGGCAAGAACACTAGAGTGGGTTGCCATTTCCTTCTCCGACGCGTGAAAGTGAAAAGTGAAAGTGAAGTTGCTCAGTCGTGTCCGACTCATAGTGACCCCATGGACTGCAGCCCACCAGGCTTCTCTGTCCATGGGATTTTCCGGGCAAGAGTATTGGAGTGGGGTGCCATTGCCTTCTCCAAGTAATCTATGAGTATAATTTAAATAATCAAATGGAAAAATGAGGACTCATTGGCTCCAAGGAAACCAAGTTGTAGAAAAAAGAGATAATTATCTATCACAGCAAGTGTTTAGCAAGGACCAGCTGTTAGTAACATATTCACAAAATGAGTTTAATATCACTGAAAGTTGGACTGGCAAGAGGCAGGCAGGAGAAGTGTGTGTGCAGGGAGGCAGGGAGGATGAGACCTCTGTGTTCTCACAGTCCCTGTCACTAATTCTGCTTTAAGCTCTCCCCAGTGGATCTTGGGGTAGAGCCGCTGTGCCAGTTGGTTTTGTTTTTCCCTGGACACAGGCCCCTTGGCAACCTGACTCTGCCTGGGTGCTGCCCCTAGGCCTGCTGTGCAGCTGTCCTCTGCTCCTCACTGCTCTGTCACTCTGGAGTTGCCTTTTCCTCTCTCCAGTATCAATGTGGCTGCTTCCTGAATGGAATGTGTGGGTTTTTTTTTTTTTCCTTGTTTTACTCCCACATTTGGTATATGTAAGATGGGAAATCACTTACACTTAGGTTTCTGAAGAAATTGCTCCATCTTCTAACTTCCAGTCTTGCTAATATGCAGTCCATTGGCATTTTGGTTCCCAGTTCTTTGTGGTGTATTTTTCCTCTTTCAAAGGAAGTTCTTTATTCTATGTTCTTATTACGACAATGATACTTTGGGATAAGTCTGTTTTTCTATTTATGATTGCTGAGTCCACTTTTGGCCTTTCCATCTGGAAATCCATCTGCTTCTGTTTGGAGAGATTTTTTTTAGAAGATCTTGTGATAACGGTCTCCACCTACTTCTCTATATTTTTCTAATATCTATGAATTAGAGGTTTGATCTTGTGCTCTAATCCTATGTATCCTTTTCAACAGTTACTTTTTTTTCTCCTTTTAAAAATCTCTTTTATCCTATTGTCTGGGAAGTTTCTTCAATTTTATCTTCCAAATCTTCTACTTCTAATGAATTTGTAATTTTGATTTTAGTATTTTTCAGCTTTACTGATGGCTCAGCAGGTAAAGACTCCCAAGATGCAGGAGCTGTGGGTTTGATCCCTGGGTCGGAAAGATCCCTTGGAGGAGAGATAGAAACCTACTCCAGTACTCTTGTCTGGAAAATCCCATGGCTTTACAGAGGAGCCTGGTGGGCTCCAATCCATGGATCTATGATTAATACTTTTAAAACATGATATCCTTGTTCTTGTTTCATGAACTCAGCATTTTTGCTTTCTCTCTTGGGATATTATGGTTTAAAACGTGCTCTTATCTGCTATTTCTGCTTCCTCTGTCTTTGTGTTTGTGTGTTTTGGACACTAATACATGTTTGCTAATTTCCTCAGCTATCTAGTGGCCCTCTGCCGTTTCATATTCCCGAGTGAGGCACCTAAAGGCCTGTTGGCAGCTTTGTGTGAGAGGGCAGGTCTGTTTGACCTCAAGAGAGGAGGCGTGGTAATTTCTCTATGCAGTTTTTCTCCTGGGTTAGGGAGAGACATCTTCCCACCTCTGGGAGGGCGGTATCCCGTATTTGGGTATAGCACATGGGAAGGGCTGGAGGTGTTCCTTTGCCTTCCTCAGACTTTTACGTCAAAGTCTGTTTTTTTAGGTAGAGTCCGTGCCTGCTCCCAGCTGTGCTCCATGTCAGCTAAATTGGGGCCCGTCTGGTTCAGTCTCTCCAGGAGGTAGCTTCATGTTTTCTGCAAGTGCAAGGAAAGGATCTGGGCATCTCCATCTGCCTGTTCTCCTGGTTTTAGTCCCGACCTGGCTTTCAGACACACCAGGTGCCTTCTGTTTCAAGTTCTCTTGATGTTTCTTTGGCAGAAATTAGTTTAGTTTGGCCGAGATTAGTTTGATTTGTGATGTCCTGGCTAGTGGGCATTGGGGTTCATCTTCTTCTGCTCGATTAGTTACTTGCTTTCTATTTTCTAAAACTGCTGATATCACTCTTCTCTTATACTCACCCCTTGTGAATGCCAGTCTTCCTCCCCACTTACATTTCTTTCTGGTAAATTTTTAGTAGGGCATGGGGATGAATTCATGCATTCAGTCTGCCAATTTTACTTCAGAACATTTATATAAAAACATATTATAAAATAGTACTAGATTTTTGCAAGATGGCAAAATTATTTTTGACTATATATTAGTATTTTATACTTGGAATAAGAAAAACATAAGGTATCATAGGTTTTTTTTTTTTTTTAATGACATATACCCAATCAACAAGAAATCTCTGAATAAATAAGGTGTTTGAAAGTTAAGTGATATATTCATTTTTTGTTTTGGCAAAAAAGAATGGTTTTGACTTACGAATTTAAAAGGAGAAGCTATAACTATTATTTAGATTAAAGAAATTTTAAATACCATCCGATATTCAGCCATTTGTTTAATCCTCAGTATAAATAAAATGGTGTTTTGGTGCTGTTTAATGATAATGCTTTATACTTGATTACCTTTAGGGGGCATAATTTGTAGGTTTTTATTCTCCTTCAACTTTCAGAATGTCTTTCTAAGGTTTATCCTAAATTTCTTACACATTTTCACATATAATTACTTATTTCATTCCTGTATGTAGATTTGAATTTCTTTCTGGCATCATTTCCTTTAGCTTGGAATGCAAAAACTTTTCTGGTAATGTGGTAGATGTGGTAGTGAAAAATCTTCTCAGCTTTCATTATCTGGGGGAAAAAAAGTCCTTAGTTTCCTTTTGCTTTGAAAAGATATTTTTTGTTGGATATAGACTTCTAGGTTGGCAGGTTTTTTTTTTTTTTTTCTTTTAGCACTTTCAAAAAATTGTGTTAAAATATTCATAATGTAAAATTTACCATTTTAACAGTTTTTAAGTGTGTGACTCAGTGGTATTAAGTACATTCACAGTGTTGATTAACTATTACCGTTGTCCATTCCTATTGTCTCCTTAACTCAGACAGAAACTCTGTATCTAGTAAACAGTGATTACCCACCACGCCTCTTCCCTGCCCCTGGCAACCTCTCTTCTGCTTACTTTGTCTATGAGTTTGCCTATTCTAGGTTCCTTCTCTAAGTGGAATCACATAATATTTGTCCTTTTGTGTCTGGATTATTTCCTTAGTATGTTTCCAAAGTTCATCTATATTGTAGATGATATATCTATATATATCAGGATTTCCTTCTTCAGATCAGTCTCTCAGTCATGTCCGACTCTTTGCGACCCCATGAATCGCAGCACCAACTCCCGGAGTTCACTGAGACTCATGTCCATCGAGTCAGTGATGCCATCCAGCCATCTCATCCTCTGTCGTCCCCTTCTCCTCCTGCCCCCAATC
>NW_011494768.1:2656428-2666062 GCF_000754665.1 Bison bison bison
ATCTCCTTCAGAATGGACTGGTTGGATCTCCTTGCAGTCCAAGGGACTCTCAAGAGTCTTCTCCAAGACCACAGTTCAAAAGCATCAATTCTCCAGCGCTCAGCTTTCTTCACAGTCCAACTCTCACATCCATACATGACTACTGGAAAAACCACAGCCTTGACTAGATGAATAATGTTCCATTGTATCCTTTGAACACTTTTTAAAGATGTTATTCCATTGTCTTCTGGATTCCATTGTTTCTGTTAGGAAGTCAGACATGATTGTTATTGCTTTCCTTTGTATAATGTGTCTTCTTTTTCTTTGATTGTTTTTAAGAATTGTTTTTTTTATTTGTTTTTGCCAAAGTGTGGTTTTCTTTGTGCTGGTTTTGTTGTGGATCCAGTTTTTAAACAGTTACTCTCCCTCATATTCTTGCTCTCCCTCTTCTGTTTCTAGGACTTGCATTTCACCTATAGTAAACATTTGACACTTTCATGTATTATTCAAGCTCTAATTTTTTTCCCAGTGTTTGTTCTCTGCTTTCTGTGATAATCAAGATTCCCATAGAAACAGAACCAGTATCTATCTATCTATGAGATATTATAAAGAATTGGCTCATGTAGTTGTGGAAGTTGACAAGTCCCAAGATCTGCAGGATCAGACACCATGCTAGAGACCAGGAGAGTCAATGGAGTGATTTCAATCTAAGTTCAAAGGCTTGAAAACCAGGTCAGCTGGACTGTGTAGTTTCAGTGTGAAGGCTGGCATGCTCAAAAGCAGGAAGAGCTAATGTTTCAGTTCAAGTCTGAAGGTAGGAAAAAGTTGACATTCTAGTTCAAAGGCAGTCAGGCAAGAAGATTTCTCTCTTACTCAGGGGAGAGTCTCTGCCTTTTTGTTCTGTTAAGGCACTGAGCTGATTAAATGAGGTCTACCAGTTTAGGGAGGGCAATCTGCTTTACTCTATCAACTTCAGTGTAAATCTCATCCTCAGCAAGCACACACTCAAAGAAACGCCTGGAATAGTGTTTGATCAATATCTGGGCACTCTGGCTCAGTCACTTTGACAAATAAAACTAACCATCACACTTCTTCTATTTGTGGTTTCTGTTGAATTGTCTTCGAGCTTGTTTATCTTTCCTCCTGCAGTATCTAATTTGATATTAATCTTTTGTTATGATTTAAAAAAGCAAGCACAAGATGTTGTGTTTTTCAGTTTTAAAGTTTTCCTTAAAAAAAAAAGGAAACAGCTTTCATCTCTGTCTTGAAATTTCCCATATCTTCAACCCACTGTATCCATTGTTGACATATTTATCATTGTTATTAATAACAATGTTTTAATTGTTTGAAATATTTGGTAATTCTGAAATCTGGGTAATCTGTAGGTCAGTTTCAATTGGTTTTTTTTTTTTTTTTGTGACCTTGGTCACAAATTTTCCATTTAGTTGCATGTCTTAAACTTTTTTTTTTTAAATTACAATTTGAGCATGTCGATGATACATTTTAGAAACTATGATTTATCTTCCTTTGAATGATGTTGAACTTGTTCTAGTATGTAATTAAATTATTTGCAAATCACCTTGATATTGTCACAGCCTCGTTTCAGGCTTTGTTAAAGTGAGTCTGTTTCAATTTTGTTCTTAATCCTAGAGTTGTCCCTTAGTACCAGCTGTGGTCTTTATTCCTAAGATATGGTCTTTCTGGGGTTTACACTGGAAAGTCTCAAACTTTGTCTCTCAACAGTGGGTATTTACTAAAACATCTGTCCACTTTTCAGCCATTATTTTCCTCAGTGAACTATTTTTTTTTTGACTTGACTGCACCAGGTCTTCACTGTGGCATGTGGGCTCTTCTGCTGCCGCCCGCAGGATCCTCGTTGTGGCGTGTGAGGTCTAGTCCCTTGACCAGGCGGCAAACCTGGGCCCCTGCATTGGGAGTGCAGTCTTACCAGCTGGACCATCAGGGAAGTCCCTTCTCTGTGGACTTCATGGAATCTTGCATCCTGTATGAACAGTTAAGCTCTCATTCAAGATTTGAGGGGACTTTCACATAGATTTGGGGCTTCCGTGGTGGCTCTGTTACAGTGCAGGAGACCAGGGTTCAGTCCCTGGGTCGGGAAGATCCTTTAGAGAAGGGAGTGGCTGCCCACTCATGTATGCTTGCCTGGAGAACTCCATGGACAGAGGAGCCTGCCGTGCTATGGTCCGTGGGGTCGCAGAGAGTCAGACACGACTGAGGGACTGACACATACATAGATTTTGGGCTTCCTTTTGTAGGTTTCTCCTTTGCAGGATTCCTCCCTCCCTTCCAGTGACTTCAGTAGCCCCACACTCCTTCATTTCTGACCTGTAAGACTGTGGTTTTCTACCTGAGCTCTATTTTCTGTGCGTCTCACAGAGTAGGGAGTGCCTCGTGGGGAAAGCTATTTGAATGTGGATCTCACCCAGTGTGTTTCTTTTCTCTCAGTGGTTGAATCCTCTCCTATTTTTGTCAGCTTTTGATCACTTGCCTTCAAATAGGTGTGTGTGTGTGTTTTTAAATTTAAAAATTCTGTCCAGAGTTTATAACAGTTGATCTGTGGGTTAATCTGATATAAGCTATATGTTTTGTAAATATGTGAAAATCGCTCAGTCATGTCTGACTCTTTGCGACCCCATGAACTATATAGTCCATGGAATTCTCTGGGCCAGAATACTGGAGTGGGTAGCCTTTCTCTTCTCCCGGGCATCTTCCTGACCCAGGAATCGAACCGGGGTCTCCTGCATTGCAGGCGGATTCTTTACCAACTGGGCTATCAGGGAAGCCCTATAATAATAAAATAATATAAATAAATGTATCTAAACATTGTATTATTACTTTTTAATTGCATGGCATAGGAATATGTTGTGTTCTCAAATATTGGAGCATTCTCCGTAAACCTGGTCTTCCTTTATACTTCCATTCCCATTTGCCGTCTCCTGCCCAATCTGATAAGCACAGTTACCTCTTTGATTTGCTTTTCTCTGTTCCAACAGAAGTATTGAAATGTGTAGTAGTATTCTTTTTATAAGTAGATAAATGGTATCATACTGCAGTATCCTTAGTTTTTAGGTAAATAGTGGTATAATATGATTTTCAAAAATATCTTTTTGTCAGTCAGCAAGAAGTATTTTGAAATCTGTCCATGTTGATATATAGAGAGATGAATTAACTTTAAACTGCTGAATAGCATTTTACCAATTTATTTAGTTTCTTTATTGATAGGCATTCAGGTTGTTTCTAGTTTTTGCCATTAACATTGATGATTTCATGAATATTCTTGTACACATCACTTAATATATGTTTTATTGTGCTAAATAGTTGGAAGTAGACTTACTGACTCATACAGGATGTGGATTTACCATTTTGCTGGCTATTGCCAGATTCTTAAGTGGTTTACTGTGTACTTTTGAGGAATCTGGCTGTTTACAGTTGGTGCCTTTGATGACCACATAGTAGCTCATACTATGACCACATACTTTGCAGGCTTTTATGATCAGGGGCGAGTTATCTCCTAGAAACTTTTCTCATGGAGATGTTGTGATTCCTTGAAATAATGTATATTGTAAAGAATTTCTACTCCAATTTCTGGTCCATAGAAATGCTCAAATGTTGACTCTTAATATCACCCTCACCATATGCTGGATATGAAGATGATCGTGGTGATGTGGTTTCACCAGAATTGAATAGGCTTAGCTCTGTAGCACTGACTGATACGATGATTTTAGTGATTGATCGTATCTGGAGTTAGGTGTAACCATTAGATAGTGGTTTTCAGCTCTGACTGCACATCAGTCACTGGGAGCTTTGAAATATCCTGAAGCCCTGGCTGCACTCAAAATCAATTAAAACAGCAGCTTTTAGACGGGACCCAGGCATCTGCCGTTTTTAAAGTTTTGGAGGTAATTTCAGTGCATTCGGTTTTCAGAATGTCTGGGATGGAATATGTACATTCTTTTGAATTCTTATAGAAAGTTCATTAAGGTTGAAGTTGAAAGGGATGTGATTTTGTTTTCCTTTGGTAAAAGACAACCTTAGTTTGTGCTACAAAGTTGCTACCATCTGTTCCTTAATTTTCAGCTATTTTTTGCTTTGATAGGTCCTGTGGTACATCTTTAAATTAAGTAAAGAGTAGATTAAGGACATCCTATTCTACCAGTTTATGGGCATGATTCTGCCACAAAGAATCCCGTTTTCTTCTTTTCTATGGCTAGGTTGTGTTCTTATATTTCAATAGTTTTTCTGTCTCTGTTTAGGATACTTTGGAAGATAGCATGATATTAACATTTATTCTGTAATTGCAGAGTTTTAGCATAGATATATCAACACTTAATTTCATATGGCTAGTTAATATGGCCAGTTTCAAATTTTTTATTTTGAAGTACTTATAAATTCACATGCAATCCTAAGAAATAATACAGAGAAATTCCATGTACCTTTTGCCCAGTTTCCTCCCATGGGAACATCTTGCCAAACTGATAGTATAATATCGCATTCAAGATATTGACAGTCAAGATACACAGCACTTCCATCACCACAGGGATCACGCATGTCGCTCTTTTATAGTCTCACCCACTCACCTCCCACCTTCATCCTTTGCTTGACACCTGGCAGTTACTAATCTTTCTCCATTTGTATAATTTTGTCATTTCAAGAATGTTATATAAATGGTGTCCTACAGGATATGAGTTTTTGGAAACTGGCTTTTTTATCACTTAGTGTAATTTTCTTGCAATCCATCCAGGTGATTGTGCCTATCAATAGCTTGTACCGTCTGAATTGCTGAACAGAGGATGTACCACTGTTTGTTTCATCCTGTATCTACTGAAAGGCATTTGGGTGTTTCCATTTCGGGGCTATTGTAAATAATGCTGTTATAAATAAAAATTCACGTACATTTTTTCATAAATCTTCTTTTAAATTTTGGTAAAATACACAATGTAAAATTTACCATCTTAAACATTTTTAATGGTACATTTCAGTGGCTTTAATTATATTTACACTGTACAACTGTGACTACCATCTGTCTACAAAATGCTTTTCATCTGAAAAACTGAAACTCTGTTTTCATTAAATGCTAACTCCTCCCTCGTGTCCTTCCCCCTGGCCCTTGGCAGCCAACTTTCTGAGTTCTGTCCCTATGAATTTGAGTACTCTAGGTACCTTTTATAAGTGGAATTATACACTTTTCGTTGTGTGACAGGCCTATTTCACTTACATCATGTCCTCAAGGTTCAGCCATGTTGTAGCACATGTCAGAATTTCTTTTTAAGGCTGAATAATACGCCGTTTTATGTATACACTACATTTTGTATATCCATTTATACACTGACTGGGTTGAAGCAACTTGGGTTGCTTCTGGTGTTTGGCTATTATGCATAATTGCTGCTGTGAACAGAGGTGTATAAATACCTGCTTTCGATTCTTTTGGGTACCCAGAAGTGAAATTGCCAGGTTATATGGCAATTCTGTTTTTAGTTTTTCAAAGAACCATTGTACTCTTTTTCACTGCAGCTCCACCATTTAAAGTTCTCAGTAATAGTGTACAAGGGTTCCAGTTTCTCCACAGCCTCATCAGAGCTAAGTCACTAGTTGTGTTCAACTCTTTGTGACCCCCTGCAGCCCGCCAAGCGCCTCTGTTCATGGGATTCTCCAGGCCAGAATACTGGAGTGGGTTGCCATGCCCTTCTCCAAGGGATCTGCCAACTCAGGGATTGAACCCATGTCTCTCTTAGGTCTCCTGAACTGGCAGGTGGGCTCTTTACCACTAGTACCACCTGGGAAGCCTTCAACAGCCTCGTCAACCCGTGTTATTTTCTGCGTTTGTTTGTTTTGTAACAGGCATCCTGATGGTATGAGGTGGTATCTCATGACTTTTACTTGCATTTGCCTCATAATTATGCTGTTGAATATCTTTTCCTGTGCTTACTGGCCGTTTGTATATCTCCTTAAATGTCTGTCTCTGAAAAGAGGAAAAAGCAGTAGCCTTTTAAATTCCCTGGAGGTCACTTCAGATGGAGGGAGAGGCATTGCAACAATGGTTATCTGTCTCTGTCTGTACCTCAGCCCAGAACCAGCAATCAGAGTATGGATTCTGGTATGTGGAGTATAGGGTCTCTATTGCTCACCTGGCTCTCACAAGCTGTGGGCAAGCTGCTGTAGGAATGTGTGTCTGGCTGCCTGCCACAGGGTTGGGAGTGGGGAGTTGGTAGAGGCTTCTGCGCTATAAGCTGAAATTCACCCAAATTAACCACAGTTTATATCCACGCCTTCCCCTGGAAACCTTCCTCTTTAATAGACTCCAGAGTTCCGTAATACTTACCTTAGACAGATTCTAGCAGGCCAGTTGTCTCGGTGCGGGGACAGATTCCTCGTGGTTCCTACTCTGCCATCTTAATTCTATCTCCAACTTATTAATTTTATATTAGACCATTCTGATTTAGGGATATTAATCTTATCTCATAACTATTTGCATATACCTTTAAATTTTAAACAATGTCATTTATCATTTACTTTTGCATATGATATCTTTCACCTTAAGACATTTAAAATTTTATGTGGTTTTTATCAATGAACCGTCTTTTAAAAATGATTTAAAAATATATATATTTATTGAAGTATAATTGACTTACAATGTTTCAGGTACACAGCAAGGTGATTCAGTTATACACATATATTATATTTGAAATTATTTTCCACCATAAGTTATTACAAGGTATTGACTATAGTTCCCTATGCTATACAGTAAACCTTTGTTGTTTGTTTCATATCTATTTTTTAATTTGGCTTCCCTGATAGCTCAGTTGGTAAAGAATCCGCCTGCAATGCAGGAGACACCTGTTCAATTACTGGGTTAGGAAGGTCTGCTGGAAAAGGAATAGGCTACCCACTCCTGAATTCTTGGGCTTCCCTTGTGGCTCAGCTGGTAAAGAATTTGCCTGCAATGCAGGAGACCTGGGTTTGATCCCTAAGTTGGGAAGATCTCCTGGAGATGGGAAAGGCTATGCACTCCAATATTTTGGCCTGGAGAATTGGGATCACAAAGTTTCATATCTATTTTTTAATTAGAAATCTAGCATTCTAGTCATACTAAGTCCAACAAGTAGAATCAAAATGTCATAATTTTTTAGTTAGGCAAAAATTCATTAGTTTTCAAAAAATATATATTATACATATTTATATGTATGTGTACAAAAGTTTTTCTACTAGATAGAGGCTGGAAAAAGAACATAAAGAAAAAGATGGAGAAATTAGAGAACATAAACTAAATAAAATGGGAGAACTGAATATAAAATAGAAAGAAATGAAACAAACTAGATAAAAGATCATCATATACTCCAGTTGTTTTTAAGCGAAACATCTGGACCTCCAGAGGAAAAAAGCAATACCTGAGCATTTGTATTTTTCAAAAAAAATTCACGATAATTCTGATATGCATCTGGATTTTAAAAAGTGATTACAGGTTTTTCTATTAATCCTAGTTCTGATGATAAAGAGTTCTATTATTTTTCTGTTGACCAATCATGATTAATACAATGGTATTCAGTGAATAGTATTAAGTGAGTAATAGTTACATAATTACAATAGTAGAAGATGTTTATCAGTTTTCACAATCAATAGCCAGATAAAAAATAAAAGATAATTGCAATTGCAAGCCGTAATGGGAACACGATTAACTTAACAATATAAAATAATGACATACAGTTTGGGGGGTGGTCAGGCAGAGCGATGTGGTAAGTGGAAGTGCATATGTGCACGTGATTTCATCCACTCAGTCAGTCTATGTCTTTTGGTTGGTGCATTTAATCCATTTACATTTAAGGTAATGATTGATCTGTATGATCCTATTACCATTTTCTTAATTGATTTGGGTGTATTTTCTGTAGGTCTTTTCCTTCTTTTGTGTTTCCTGTCTTCTCTAGGCAGGAACTTCTCTAGTTCCTTTAGGGTTTGTGGTAAAGCTGGTTTGGTGGTGCTGAATTACTCTTAACTTTTGTTTATCTGGAAAGCTTTTGATTTCTCTATCAAATCTGAAGCAGAGTCTTGCTGGGTAGAGTGTTCTTGGTTATAGGTTCTTCCTTTTCATCACTTTAAATATATCACGCCATTCCCTTCTGGCTTGTAGAGTTTCTGTTGAGAAATCAGCTGATAGCCTGATGGGAATTCCCTTGTATGTTATTTGTCATTTTTCCCTTGTTATTTTTAATATTTTATTTCTGTCTTTAATTTTTGTCAGTTTGATTACTGTGTGTCTTGGTGTGTTTCTTCTTGGATTTACCCTTCCTGGGACTCTCAGCTTCTTGGACTTGGTTGACTATTTCCTTTCCCATGTTTGAGAAGTTTTCAGCTGTATCTCTTCAAGTATTTTTTCAGGTCCTTTTTCTCTTCTCCTTCTGGAACACTTATAATGCGAATGTTGGTGTGTTTAATGTTGTCCCAGAGGTCTCTTAGGCTGTCTTCATTTCTTTTCATTCTTTTTTCTGTATTTTCTTCTGCAGCAGTGATTTTCACCATTTTTCCTCCAGGTCATTTATCCGTTCATCTGCCTGTTATTCTGCTATTGATTCCTTCTAGTGTATTATTCATCTCTGTTTGTTTTTTAGTTCTTCTAGGTCTTTGGTAAACATTTCTTGCATCTTCTCAATCTTTGCCTCCATTCTGTTTCCAAGATCCTAGATCATCTTCACTATCATTATTCTGAATTCTTTTTCTGGAAGGTTGCCTGTCTCTGCTTCATTTAGTTATTTCTCTGGGATTTTATCTTGTCCCTTCATCTGGGACATAACTTTCTACTTTTTCATTATGGTTAACTTTCTGTAATATGTTTTGTGAGACTGTGCTTCTTCTTGATTCTTCTGTCTGCCTTCTGATGGCTGAGGCTAAGAGGCTTGTGTAACCTTCTTGATGGGAGGGGTTGGCAATAGGAAAAACTGGGTCTTGCTCTGGTGGGCAGGGCCTTGCTCAGTAAAGCTTTAATCCAATTATCTGTAGATGAGTGGGGCTACTCTCCCTCCCTGGTAGTGGTATGGCCTGAGGCGACATAGCCCTGGGGTCTGAAGGTATGAAAAGGAAAGAGGAACTCCCCAGGTCGGTAGGTGCCCAATATGCTGCTGGAGATCAGTAGAGAAATAACTCCAGAAAGAATGAAGGGATGGAGCCAAAGCAAAAACAATACTCAGCTGAGGATGTGACTGGTGATAGAAGCAAGGTCCGATGCTATAAAGAGCAATATTGCATAGGAACCTGGAATGTTAGGTCCATGAATGAAGGCAAATTGGAAGTGGTCAAACAGCAGATGGCAAGAGTGAACGTTGACATTCTAGGAATCAGCTAACTAAAATGGACTGGAATGGGTGAATTTAACTCAGATGACCATTATATCCACTACTGTGGGCAGGAATCTCTTAGAAGAAATGGAGTAGCCATCATGGTCAACAAAAGAGTCTGAAATGCAGTACTTGGATGCAGTCTCAAAAACGACAGAATGATCTCTGTTCGTTTCCAAGGTAAACCATTCAATATCACAGTAATCCAAGCCTATGCCCCAACCAGTAATGCTGAAGAAGCTGAAGTTGAATGGTTCTATGAAGACCTACAAGACCTTTTAGAACTAACACCCAAACAAGATGTCCTTTTC
>NW_011494768.1:2666162-2666835 GCF_000754665.1 Bison bison bison
AGGGACTAGATCTGATAGATAGAGTGCCTGATGAACTATGGAATGAGGTTCATGACATTGTACAGGAGACAGGGATCAAGACCATCCCCATGGAAAAGAAATGCAAAAAAGCAAAATCGCTGTCTGAGGAGGACTTACAAATAGCTGTGAAAAGAAGAAAAGCGAAAAGCAAAGGAGTAAAGGAAAGATATAAACATCTGAATGCAGAGTTCCAAAGAATAGCAAGGAGAGATTAAAAAAAAAAAAGCCTTCCTCAGTGATCAATGCAAAGAAATAGAGGAAAACAACAGAATGGGAAAGACTAGAGCTCTCTTCAAGAAAATTAGAGATACCAAAGAAACATTTCATGCAAAGATAGGCTTGATAAAGGACAGAAATGGTATGGACCTAACAGAAGCAGAAGATATTAAGAAGAGGTGGCAAGAATACACAGAAGAACTGTACAAAAAAGAGCTTCACGACCCAGATAATCATGATGGTGTGATCACTCACCTAGAGCCAGACATCCTGGAATGTGAAGTCAAGTGGGCCTTAGAAAGCATCACTAGGAACAAAGCTAGTGGAGGTGATGGAATTCCAGTTGAGCTATTTCAAATACTGAAAGATGATGCTGTGAAAGTGCTGCACTCAATATGCCAGCAAATTTGGAAAACTCAGCAGTGGCCACAGGACT
>NW_011494768.1:2666935-2667457 GCF_000754665.1 Bison bison bison
GTAAACCATTCAATATCACAGTAATCCAAGCCTATGCCCCAACCAGTAATGCTGAAGAAGCTGAAGTTGAATGGTTCTATGAAGACCTACAAGACCTTTTAGAACTAACACCCAAACAAGATGTCCTTTTCATTATAGGGGACTGGAATGCAAAAGTAGGAAATCAAGAAACACCTGGAGTAACAGGCAAATTTGGCCTTGGAATACTGAATGAAGCAAGGCAAAGGCTAATAGAGTTTTGCCAAGAGAACGCACTGGTCATAGCAAACACCCTCTTCTAACAACACAAGAGAAGACTCTACACATGGACATCACCAGATGGTCAACACCTAAATCAGACTGATTATATTCATTGCAGCCAAAGATGGAGAAGCTCTATACAGTCAGCAAAAACAAAACTGGGAGCTGACTATGGCTCAGATCATGAACTCCTTATTGCCAAATTCAGACTTAAATTGAAGAAAGTAGGGAAAACCACTAGACCATTCAGGTATGATCTAAATCAAATCCCTTATGACTGTC
>NW_011494768.1:2667557-2681112 GCF_000754665.1 Bison bison bison
ACGCACTCAATATGCCAGCAAATTTGGAAAACTCAGCAGTGGCCACAGGACTGGAAAAGGTCAGTTTTCATTCCAGTCCCAAAGAAAGGCAATGCCAAAGAATGCTCAAACTACTGCACAATTGCACTCATTTCACACGCTAGTAAAGTAATGCTCAAAACTCTCCAAGCCAGGCTTCAGCAACATGTGAACCGTGAACTTCCAGATGTTCAAGCTGGATTTAGAAAAGGCAGAGGAACCAGAGATCAAATTGCCAACATCCACTGGATCATGGAAAAAGCAAGAGAGTTCCAGAAAAACATCTATTTTTGCTTTATTGACTATGCCAAAGCCTTTGAGTGTGTGGATCACAATAAACTGTGGAAAATTCTTCAAGAGATGGAAATACCAGACCACCTGACCTACCTCTTGAGAAACATATATGCAGGTCAGGAAGCAGCAGTTAGAACTGGACATGGAACAACAGACTGGTTCCAAATAGGAAAAGGAGTACTTCAAGGCTGTATCATGAGAAATGCTGGAAGAATGGAAGAAGCACAGGCTGGAATCAAGATTGCCAGGAGAAATATCAATAACCTCAGATATGCAGATGACACCACCCTTAGGCAAAAAGTGAAGAGGAAGTAAAAAGCCTCCTGATGAAAGTGAAAGAGGAGAGTGAAAAAGTTGGCTTAAAGCTCAACATTCAAAAAACTAAAATCATGGCATCTGGTCCCATCACTTCATGGGAAATAGATGGGGAAACAGTGGAAACAGTGGCTGACTTTATTTTTCTGGGCTCCAAAATCACTGCGGATGATGATTGCAGCCATGAAATTAAAAGACACTTACCTGGAAGGAAAGTTATGACCAACCTAGAGAGCATATTAAAAGGCAGAGACATTACTTTGTCAACCAAGGTCCATCTAGTCAAGCCTATGATTTTTCCAGTAGTCATGTATGGATGTGAGATCTGGACTGTGAAGAAAGCTGAGTGCCGAAGTATTGATGCTTTTGAACTGTGGTGTTGGAGAAGACTCTTGAGAGTCCCTTGGACTGCAAGGAGATCCTACCAGTCCATTCTAAATGAGATCAGTCCTTGGTGTTCATTGGAAGGATGATGCTGAAGCCGAAACTCCAATACTTTGGCCACCTCATGCGAAGAGTTGACTCATTGGAAAAGACCCTGATGCTGGAAGGGATTGGGGGTAGGAGGAGAAGGGGACGACAGAGGATGAGATGGCTGGATGGCATCACCACCTCGATGGACATGAGTTTGAGTGAAATCCGGGAGTTCGTGATGGATAGGGATGCCTGGAATGCTGTTATTCATGGGGTCATCAAGAGTCAAAGATGACTGAGCAACTGAACTGAGGTGAATGGTAAAGTCCAAGAGAGTTTACGCCCAGGGGGACTTCCAGTGTCTCTGTCCCTGTGGTGAGCCCTTGCCAACGCACACCTCCACAGGAGGCCTTCCAACACTACGCGTAGTTTGTTCAGTCTCCTTTAGGTTACTGCTCCTCTACCCTGGGCCTTGGTGCTTGCAAAATTTTGATTGTGCTCTCCAAGACTGAAGTCTCTGTTTCCCTCAGTCCTCTGGAAGGCCTGTAATCAAAACCCTGCTGGCCCTCAAGGTCAGATTCCTTGGTGATTCTCAGTCCCCTCGGTGGATCCCCAGGCTGGGAAGCCTGACGTGGGGTTCAGAACCTTCACCTCAGTGTGACAACTTCTTTGGTATTATTGTTCTCCAGTTTGTGGGTCACCCACCCAGCGGGTATGGGATTTGATTTTATCATGATTGCAACCATCTGTCTCTGGCTTCTTCTTTGTCTTTTGATTTGGGGCATCTTTTTCGGTAGGTTCCAGCATCTTCCTGTTGTTTAACAGCTAGTTGAAGTTTTGGTGCTCTTGCAGGAGGAGATACGTGTTTGTCCTTCTTCTGCACCATCTTGACCTGGAAGCCCATCAGTGAACCATCTTTTTGGTGGATTCTGGCTTTGATCACATTCAATGTAAAATACTCCGAAGTTAAAAAAAAAATAAAATTAAGGTCTTTCTCAAAAAGACTGATATAAAAAGACTGATATTTATGTCTCATGTGTGATGGTTTAATCTTTTTGGACTTCTTTGTTTAGATTTTATATGTTTAAATTGTTATTATATGATTTCAGTTTTGTGTGTAGTGTGAGGTAGGAATTTACTTGTACTATTTCCCCCAAATAGGTAACATATTGTGCCAAGAAAGTTTACTGAGTAACATGTAGATTTCCAACTGGTATGAAATATCAGTGTTATTCTCAAATTCTCTTAGAATATACATGAATGTGTTTGTAAACTTATTGGTCATTTCCATTACCCTTTTTTTTTTGAGGGGGGTGGGAATCCATTATTACAGTATTGTTCTTAGACTTTGTTTTGAGGGCAGCTCTGGTTCCTTTTCCACCTAATTTTCCTAACATTTGTTTTTCCTTATTTAACATTCTCTTGTTTAATCCTAAAAGTGATATGTTAGAGGATCTTTGTTATTTTTCCACTGTTATTGTGATTAATTTACATCAATTTGGAGGAAATTAATATGTACTTAAAAGTACGATGAAACTCTATTCATTTTTTAATTAGTCAGTTTTCATTTATATTTGCCTGCACATATACCCTTTCCTTTGCATTTAATCCCCCACCTGTCTCCATACCTTTTTTTTTGTCTTTGAGCTTTCACTTTGTATTATTTTGTCTGTTACTGAAGCACACCCTTTAGTATTCTCATTAGTATAGGGTCTGGCCAGTGATGAATTTGTTCATTCCTGTTCACCTGAAGCTACTTTTATTTCACTTTAATTTTTGAAAGTGAATTTTACTGGATATGGTGTTCTGGATGAGCAGGTATTTCAGCACATTGAGGAGAGCCGTTTTGCCTAAATGCAGTTGGTCTTGGATTAGAGGGTAGGGTTGGGTTTGCTTGGTTCTAGCCTAGCCTTCCTGTGGGGGATCCCTCCTCTGGATTGGACTTATGGCTGTCCTTCATGTTGTGGAATCAAATTCAACTGCGCTAGTTTTAGCCAATGCTAAAAAGCCCTTAGTTTATCCCCAGAAAAGCTTGATATTTTTAATAAGTTTTTGTTTTAATGCTTTTAAGGTGGTAATTTTCATGTTTTATCCAGTATTTTTGATAATATTTGATGGGAGAAATTCTCTTAATAATTTAGTCTGCTATTATCAGAAAACTTTGTATTCTTTCCAATGTTATATTCCAGTTTGTAATTCTCTCATCAGGTGAATCTAATTGTTTAAATCTGTATGTTAAATTTTAAAATTCCAATTATTGTATTTTTTTTTTTTTTTACGAAGTTCTGTTTGGTTCTTCCTCAAGTCTGTCTGGACATTTTATCATCTATTGTTCCTTAGTTATACATTCAATATCTTCTTATGTCTATGAGCATAAACATATTTTATACTCTGTGTATGACTGATTATTCCAGTATGTGAAGTCTTCATAGGTTGGATTACACTTTCTAATGTTTGGCTGATTTTTATTTTTCATTTGGTGTGATTTATTTCTCATTCATTTTATGATTTTTTTTTTTAAACGATGGGCTCATGTTAATTAGAACATGTAAATTCTTTGAGGAAAAACGCAGGTTTTTCCAGGGAGTATTTGCATTTGTGTTTAATGAGTCTTTGAAGTATTACCTCACCAAAATCATTTGTTTTTTGTTTGTTTTTTCCAGGGCACATAAGTAATATGAAATCTCTTAATTCTGTCTGAATTTTAAAATATTTTAAAATATTTTAATGTTATATGTATCTGTATTTTTTCCTTATAATTCCAATTGTTCTTCTCTAAGCAGAAGCCCATGCTCACCCTGTTTGGATGTGTGCTTGCGTGCAGATACACACACACACACACACACACACACACACACACACTAGATCTCCACATCCTGAAACAGCCAAGTGTAACATGACTTTTCTTCTCATATTTATAGCCAAGTCTGCTTATGGTTATAGCCAAGTCAACTTACAAGTTCCCTAATCTTTGTGTATTGTTGTGTTTTCTAGTTCTTCCTTTCATCAGGTATATCACCCTTTGGGTTTCCCCTTCTTATGTGGATGATCTGTGATATGGTTTCTCCTGCTGCACTGTCCCAGTGTCTTTTGTCTTCTATGCACAGAGCCCTTCAAAATCAGAGTTGGCTGTGGCATGCATTAGCAGACACTGCTGGAGAGCATCTACCTTCAGAATGCACTTCCCTCTCTGGATTTGACCTTTTCCTTAATTTTTAATCTTAGGTTATTTCTTTTTTTATTCTCCTCTCACCTCAGTGTACCTTGAAAAGGCGTATAAAACCCTTTATCCAACATTCTTAAGGATTTTGTCTTGAGAAGGCTCTTCAGGATACCTTGTCTACCCCACTGCCCTAATATTTTTCAAATGTTATTTTTAATGTTTCTTTTATAGGATTCAGTTTAGCTGCTTTTAAAAGAAACAAGAGGAAACTAGAGCTGGCAGAAAGGGTGGAAACAGATTTCATTCAACTAAAGAAAAGAAGACAATCAAGTGAAAAGGTCAGGAGGTGTTTGAAATATTAATAACTAATGTATCATAATGATATATTTAGCTTGCATTTAGATATATAAGTTCCAGAATAGTATGACCCGGTAGAAATATAATGCATGCCACATATGTACTTTTCAAGTTTTCCGTAGCTACATTTAAAAAAGTAAAAAGAAACAGGTAAAATTAATTTTAATATTTATTTCATTTAAACCAATGAACCCAAAAGTTGCTTTAAAAACATTAACCAATGAGAAAATTATTAGCGATCTATTCTATTTTCTTTTTTCGGTATTGTCTTCAAAAGTAGTGTATATTTTACACTTACAGCACGTCTCAATTGTGACACTAAATTTTCATTCGAAATATTTGATCTGTATTTAATATCATAAAATTAATAGTTGATAAGGTAGGTTTATATAACAGGTTACATTACAAGCATACTTAAAACTTTCCAATAATTGAATATCTGTTATAAAATTAAAGTTAATTAAAATGTAATAAAATTAAAAATCTAACTTCTTATTTGTCCTCCCCATATTTTTAAGCACTCAGTAGCTCTGTGTGGCTCCTGGCCACTGTTTTGGCCATTGCAGCTCTGGGTGAAAATGGCTGTTCAGGGGATGGAGTGTTAGAGGGAAATGTGTGTATTGGATTCATGTAGGTTTCTTTGCATATTCTAATTGCATGTGTGTTTCTTGTTCTTAAACATTTTTTGTTTGCATTTCACGCATTTGTGTGCCATCATGAGTCCATGTGTGGCATTTATTAGGTGTTTTAGGGAATGGAAACAAGAGCTGTAACAGTCTTCCCCACCTATGGCTTCAAGGTCAGTCAGCACCCAGTTCCTGATCTCATGTCACGTCAGCATTTGATAAACTTGGAATCTCAGTATTCTTTTTTGATTAGCCCTTCTGTAATCGCTTATATACTGACTTACACTTTCTGTTATAGCTGTGTGTGGTTTACTCACGTATGAATGCATACGAAATTGTCTCTCTTAGTGAGAGATAGGTTTTACCAAGTTCTTTCAGGCTGCTATGTGGAGAAAGGGGAGGCCGGAACAGAAGTGAGGAGACTAGGTGCACAATTTTTATAGTTGGGAGATGATAGTGACTTGGACCATGGATGATGGAGATGGAGAGAGGTGACTACATCCAGGATATATTGTAAGGGTTCCTACAAAGGGCAGAAATTACCGGTGTCTGAAAGATTGGTGAGAGAGAGAGGGGATTTAAAGGTTTTAGTTTTAGTCCTTTGGGTATTGACATTTCTTAAGGTGAGGGGAGTTAGAGAAAGTATGATTTCATGGTGATAGAGGTGGGAAGTGGAGAAAAAGAACTTTCTTAGTCCATATCCCCTTAACAGACTCACATTAACCAATACTTTTTATTTTCACCATAAACATATTATCGGATGCCAAAGTACCCTAAGCCCCCAAAGCTAATAGACCTCTTTTAGTGTGCATTGTTCCTCTACCCTCTTCAGTTGAATTTTGTGCCACTAAGAGTCTCATTATGCTCTTGTTTTCTATTGCTGTAGTTACATAGTTCTTTGAGTCTCCTGTAAACTGATGAATCAGTTCAGTTCAGTTCAGTTCAGTCGCTCAGTCGTGTCCAACTCTTTGCAACCCCATGAATCACAGCATGCCAGGCCTCCCTGTCCATCACCAACTCCCGGAGTTCACTCAAACTCATGTCCATCGAGTCGGTGATGCCATCCAGCCATCCCATCCTTTGTCATCCCCTTCTCTTCCTGCCCCCAATCCCTCCCAGCATCAGGGTCTTTTCCAGTGAGTCAACTGTTCGCATGAGGTGGCCAAAGTACTGGAGTTTCAGCTTTAGCATCAGTCCTTCCAATGAACACCCAGGATTGATCTCCTTTAGAATGGACTGGTTGGATCTCCTTGCAGTTCAAGGGACTTTCAAGACTCTTCTCCAGTACCACACTTCAAAAGCATCAGTTCTTCGGCACTCAGCTTTCTTCACAGTCCAACTCTCACATCCACACATGACCACTGGAAAAACCATAGCTTTGACTAGATGGACCTTTGTTGGCAAAGTAATATCTCTGCTTTTCAATATGCTATCTAGGTTGGTCATTGAGCTTAAAAAGAGAGTTGTCTGCTTGAGAATCAAAAGGGTTGTTTGTTTGAAAACTAATTTGAAAAAGCAGAGTGGGTCTGTAAAAATAGAATTATTTTTGCCATAGAATTAAGTTGGGGCAAGTCAGTTATAAAAGATTGAGAAAAATCATAAAAATCTAGAAGCTTTCTGTATTCAGAGTGTGTTGTTAAATGTCTTTATATTCTTGTTCTATTTTAGATAAAATTTGAAATCATAGGACAATCCAGGGTGTTATAGAAAGATGATATGGAACATTTATATGTGGGCTTACATCCAGAGAATGGGCTTTGGTCTTATGTTAAAAAGATTGGCTAGTGAATGAATGAATTGGTTTTGTGTATTAATTAAGAAAGGATGTATTTATAATATGTGTCCTTTTTCATGATTCTGTAAGTACAGAGGATATTACCCAGAGGATAATCAATTTTTGAAAACTTTAAACAGCCACTCATCAACCTGGTTAGGAGGATTTCCAATGAAAAGCTTGATGTGGTAGCAGGAGACACTGACTGTGGAGTTGGTTGTATGCATCTGAAGCTTAGGGGTAGGTCAGGAGGGAGTTTCTCATTTGGAAATTATTGGCATAAAAGGAATATAAATCCATGTGGCCAGATGAGCTCACTGAGGAGTGAGTGAAGTTAGAGGTCTGAAAACTGAACCCGGGCCAGACTGACATGTCTATGTTGGGAGGAGAAGAAACCAATGAAAGAAAAAGATGGAGCAGCCAGTGGGGTAGAAGGGCCCCCAGGAGAGAGCGGCCAGGAAGCAGAGAGCAGCTCAGAGCCAGTCGTCACCAGGTGAGATGCTGCTGAGAAACAGGAGGCGGGCGGAGGCCGGGCCTGTGGACTCAGGACCTGGTGACTGCGGACCCGGGTGAGGACGGTCTCCCTAGCGTGGAGGACTGTAGACCTGCTGCCGAGGCGCCATCCGGAGAACACAGTGGAGATAATGCTTTCAAGAAGTTTTGCTGTGGAGTTGGAAGCGGGGTCGAGACACTTTACTGTTTTCAGTGACCTTCTGAGAATTCAGTGATAATTTCACCTATGAAGTCTCCGTTTACTTATTTTTAAAATAGCGATATTTAAAATAGAAAATAGTGATATTCTGCTTCTGTGGCTGTTAGGAGAAACAGAAATGTCAAGAGATGATCACGTGCTTGGTGATGGTCGCTCACGGAGGCCTCATCATCTTGCCTTTGCCGTTGTTTGCCTTCGTCTTTAATGTTGCTCCGCCGGAAGAGAAAGAAAGCTGCTCCGCAAGGCGGAGTCTTGCCGTGGAGAAGGGAGGGTGCTAAGGGATGCTGGCCGTGGTGGGTACACAGCTGGAGTTCAGGCATGATTCAGATGGCATGGTTTAGACACCTGAAATGACAGGAAAATGTTTTCAGTATTCAGAATGTTTAAACTTTAAGAAGCACTGTGTTTTGACATTGACCTACAAAAATGACTCTGACCGAGCTTCTGTCTTTAGGGAAGGGTGCTGGCCACAGGTTTTGTCTTACAGATGTGTGCTGCGTAACCTTGGCAGAGGTGATAAAAATGCTCCCAGAAAGAACAGGCTACCAGATAAGGAGCCAGTGGAGCAGGAAATTACAATTTTTGAGAGGAAGTATAGCAACTTTTTAGAGATGTGACGGGAAAGGGCAAATAGCTGTTTTCTAAATTGACCTGTGTTTAGTTTATCACTGCCTGTTCTGTGTGTATAGATTCCACACCGTTTTGGTTAGCCAGCATTGACTAAGGCCCAGCACTACTGCGTGTTGTGGCTACATAAAAGAAGCTGTGAGCTGGGTATATAAACATAATGAGAAGAATAGGGTTTTTGGTAACTTTGCTAATGTTCACTTCCTTGGTTATTCAGTGTTGGAGGACGTAAATATTCTCTTGAAAGGAGTATACAGTAGAATAAATATTTTTAAGCCTGATAAAAAAGGAAATAAATTTGGAGATTTTTGTTGCATTGATATTTCTCTTTTTTCTTAAAAAGGTGACTGATTGTCCAGACCTTGTCAAAGTACTAATTATTTTGTTGTTGTTCAGTCAGTCGTGTCCGATTCTTTGCGACCCCATGGACAGTACTAATAGAAATCAGAGTTAAAGCAAGAAGAATATTTCATTAGCTTGCTACCTCAATCAGAGTATTTTTATTTTCCTTAGTCTCTGACCGTCTACACTTAGATTTGACTTAGTTTAAAATAAGAATGGTTAATCACTGGGATGCTTTTGACTGCAAACAACAGAAAACCTGACAGTGACTTAGGAAATGCATATTTGTCCCCCTGCTCCCTGGCGTATAAAAAATTTCGAAGTGGGTGGGTTGCAAGCTTTCGTGAGCTCAGGCTTCTAGTGATTCTGGAGCCAACATATCTGGGATTTCTCTTGGGCCTTTTCTCTCACGCCTCTTGCCTTATGGGTGGAATATGGTTTCTTTAATTTGAGGTGTCACGTCTGCATTGAAGGTGAGAAAGTGAGACCGTGGAGGGTGGGGAAGGGGAGACTGGTGCCAGATGTGTCTGTCACCTTTCTATCTGGGATGCAAAGGTTTTCCAGGCTCCCTCTCAATGGAGTCCTCTTTAGTTATTTATTTTGGTCACATGACTATTCCCAGCTGCAAAAGAGCCTAAGAAATTGAGTGGATTTTCCTAATTACTCTCTCTCAGCTCATGACTTATCTTCCCAACAAAATAGTTCTTTCCTTGTCAAAGGAAGGGGAGGAGAGTGGTTATTAGGTAGGTAATTTATAGTGCATAGTGTGAACGGAGAACTTACTTTTGTCATTTTTCTCCCCACAATTAATATGTCCCTTGTTGCTGCAAACCAATACTGGCGTAAGCTGCTAATCTACCCATAAATCAAATAAAACCCATTTTGTTTTCAGTTTCAGAATACATGGGTTTATGATATAATATTAAAAAATGAGGAATAAATTCTGAGTAATTGTCTTAATAATTGGTATCTCTGTTTCATCCATGCTTTTTTTGTGTGTGACTTAGCGGGGAAAACATGCTGGAGAAGGAGGAGATTATTATTTACCTGCAGTGCTGTTAATATAGAGGGAGTAATTGTTTGCTGTCTGTTCCACTCCCCTCTCTGGGTAGGCCCAGCTGCTCTGGATTTTCTCTTACCCACTTCTTTCCCTTGCAGTGTATACAGGCAGTCCACACTTTGCATGATAGTGCTGGACCATGAAAACGACCATGCAAACCAAGATCGTACAAGGGATTTTAATGGCAAAAGTTACACTTGTTCCGTGACCTTTAAACATTTTTGTCAAAACATTAAAAATTCTTTTATTGTTGGTTATAAATGCATAGAGAAATAAGCAGAAAATTAAAATGAATATTTATTTAGTACACTAATTAAAACATCAGAATTAGAGGTTTTTTTTTTTCTGTATAAAAAATTCATTATCAAGAGTAGTTTAAACAATGCTTGCCTTCCTGTCATATAACTTACAGCGTGGAGTGAGTATCTGATTATGTCATGGTGAACTGTCAAACTCCCTTTGAATTTTGGATCTGCTTTCACCATTTTATCTTTTGCTGTTTCCATGTTATAAGTGATCCCTCAGTTCCTTTAATGTCAAATTTTTTCCAAGTGTTACTTCCTCTGTGACATCTTGATCCTTGCTGTTACAACTACATTCCTTATTTATATTGACCAATTTGTCTTCACTGAGTTCCTCTGAGTGTAGATCTAAAGTCTCTTGAATGGTGACAGTGTCTAAAATTCCCATGGTCAACTATTTCTTCTGTAACTTTGTTTATTTTTTATTGGAATTTCACTTCCAGCATTATCACTGCTTCTTTGGTTCACTTTCATCTTGTTTGTATAGTGTCCTTTTTAGATTGTCAATTTTTAAAAAAATGGCTGCTGCTGCTGCTGCTGCTAAGTCGCTTCAGTCATGTCCGATTCTGTGCGACCCCATAGATGGCAGCCCACCAGGCTCCCCCGTCCCTGGGATTCTCCAGGCAAGAACACTGGAGTGGGTTGCCATTTCCTTCTCCAATGCATGAAAGTGAAAAGTGAAAGTGAAGTTGCTCAGTTGTGTCTGACTCTTAGCGACCCCATGGACTGCAGCCCACCAGCTCCTCCGTCCTTGGGATTTTCCAGGCAGGAGTACTGGAGTGGGGTGCCATTGCCTTCTCCAAAAAAAATGGCATGTGGATTTATCACTGGGAAACAAGGAGGCAGCACAACTACACACTTCGCTGTCTATCAGGACAGGCTTTGAATAAAATGACACGATTGGTTACTGATAATGATGGACGACTATGTAGTTAACAGTGATCTTTGGACTGAAGAGCTAGTAGTGAAGTTTATACTTTATGCAATTACTCACAGTTACTATACCGTGTAATTGAAATTTGAACCATGTTGTTGAGCGACTGACATTATTTAATTGAGCTGTGATAACACATTGTCTGTGTCGAAACCAGAACTGTTGGCCCTGTGGGGTCTCCTTCAGCCTGAGTCCAGCACTCACGGTGGCCTTTAGTGTGTGCCTCTGTCCTTTGTGGCTCCCACGCACTGCGTCTGATTCTCCCCTGGCAGTGTTGCCTTGGACTCATTGTTAGAATGTGGATCCATAATTCTTGTGGTATATGTGATGAAGTGATGACATGTTTTAAATTTATCTTTTGTTTTGATACAAAAAGTAAAAGGTAATGGTGTTAGCATCAATCTTAGCATTTTTGAAAAAGGAAACTTTCTTTTGGAATGAGTGCTTAACTCATTGACCAATAGCAGCTCTTAGCTGGAGCTACCGGACTGACTGAATTGTTACATAACCTTGTTATATAAGGGAAGGAGGTGTTACCAAGAGGAGAAATCCATAGGTTGGGAAAACAAATAGACTCAGTGCCCAGGATAGTCTACATTTCATAAATATCAGTTTCAAACAGCTAGCCCTGGATGTTACTAGAAGGGGCTCTTTCATTCTTAGAGTATTAAAAGAGGTTGGGGGTATTGTTTGATCTCAACATTTTTGATGTTTCAAGCCTTTTTTTTCCCCTTTCATTTTTCACAAGCATATTGTGGAAATAGTTTCCATGTCTTTTCCTTTAATAACAGATTTTACAGTTGAATGTACATGGAATTCTTTGCCTCCTCCCATCACTTTTACAAATAATTTAAGTTTTCAATTAATTTCATAATTTTTAGGTAAAGCAGTACTTGTGTAGGGTGGGGAAATGATAGACAATCAGACCCTTCCCATTATGTGAGTATCCTTCATTCTTCTGTTTCCAATGAATGAGTTTAGAAAGGCTTGAATGCTTTTGTACAGCGTTGTGTGTTCAAAACCACTCTAAAGAGATGCTACAACTTTTAATTTTGTGTTCTTTAGCCACCACATAGGGACATCAAATTGGCCACATGTTTCAGACAGGAAATGTTGGGCCTTGCTTTGTGCGCTTCATATAAATATATTCTATTCTTTTGAAGTATATTGTGGGTAACATTTTTCCCTTTTATCCACCATCTTGAAATTATTATGTAAACGCTTAACTGTATCATACTAAATCACTGTATTTTTTGGGTGAGAGGTAGGTTAAGATCAAAGAAAATAAATGCATGAAAAACAACATATTTTCCTCAGATTGCTCTATTTGTACTTGTGTACGTGTCTGTGTATTATGTGTGCAGGGAAGGAGTAATTATTCTTTTGCAGAAATTTGCTTGATCTGGTGTCCTACAGTGTCTCTCAAGAAGATGGTTAATGCGTAGATACATGAGTAAATAGAAGTAAGAAACTCCTTTGCCTTCTCTTTTACATAAAGAAGTATACTTCATATATTTAATTTTTTTCTATAAACCTATAAATTCATCCTGTGGAGTGATTATCTTCCATTTGAAATTATTTCTTTGAATTGTAAGTAACATATTAAAATTTATATTTTCCTGTCCAAAGATGGAGAAGCTCTATACAGTCAGCAAAAACAAGACCAGGAGCTGTGTCTCAGCCCATGAACTCCTTATTGCCAAATTCAGACTTAAATTGAAGAAAGTAGGGAAAACCACTAGACCATTCAGGTATGACCTAAATCAAATCCCTTATGATTCTACAGTGGAAGTGAGAAATAGATTTAAGGGCCTAGATCTGATAGATAGAGTGCCTGATGAACGATGGAATGAGGTTCATGACATTGTACAGGAGACAGGGATCAAGACCATTCCCATAGAAAAGAAATGCAAAAAAGCAAAATGGCTGTCTGGGGAGGCCTTACAAATAGTTGTGAAAAGAAGAGAAGGGAAAAGCAAAGGAGAAAAGAAAAGATATAAACATCTGAATTCAGAGTTCCAAAGAATAGCAAGAAGAGATAAGAAAGCCTTCTTCAGAATGGGAAAGACTAGAGATCTCTTCAAGAAAATCAGAGATACCAAAAGAACATTTCATGCAAAGATGAGCTCGATAAAGGACAGAAATGGTATGGACTTAACAGAAGTAGAAGATATTAAGAAGAGATGGCAAGAATACACAGAAGAACTGTACAAAAAAGATCTTCACGACCCAGATAATCACGATGGTGTGATCACTGACCTACAGCCAGACATCCTGGAATATGAAGTAAAGTGGGCTTTGGAAAGCATCACTACCAACAAAGCTACTGGAGGTGATGGAATTCTAGTTGAGCTATTCCAAATCCTGAAAGATGATGCTGTGAAAGTGCTGCACTCAATATGCCAGCAAATTTGGAAAACTCAGCAGTGGCCACAGGACTGGAAGAGGTCAGTTTTCATTCCAATCCCAAAGAAAGGCAATGCCAAAGAATGCTCAAACTACCGCACAATTGCACTCATCTCACATGCTAGTAAAGTAATGCTCAAAATTCTCCAAGCCAGGCTTCAGCAATATGTGAACCGTGAACTTCCTGATGTTCAAGCTGGATTTAGAAAAG
>NW_011494768.1:2681657-2710887 GCF_000754665.1 Bison bison bison
CTAGTCAAGGCTATGGTTTTTCCAGTGGTCATGTATGGATGTGAGTTGGACTGTGAAGAAAGCTGAGCACCGAAGAATTGATGCTTTTGAACTGTGGTGTTGGAGAAGACTCTTGAGAGTCCCTTGGACTGCAAGGAGATCCAACCAGTCCATCCTGAAGGAGATCAGCCCTGGGATTTCTTTGGAAGGAATGATCCTAAAGCTGAAACTCCAGTACTTTGGCCACCTCATGTGAAGAGTTGACTCATTGGAAAAGACTCTGATGCTGGGAGGGATTGGGGGCAGGAGAAGGGACCGACAGAGGATGAGATGGCTGGATGGCATCACTGACTTGATGGATGTGAGTCTGAGTGAACTCCGGGAGTTGGTGACGGACAGGGAGGCCTGGCGTGCTGTGATTCATGGGGTCGCAAAGAGTCGGACATGACTGAGCGACTGATCTGATCTGATCTGATCTGAAGATTATCTGATTACTGATTAATTACATATAGCACTTACGTGTGAATCAGAAAGTAGGTCAGTAACTTAATTGCTTCTATTACTAGATTACTACCACCTCATGCATTGACATAGGTTATACAGTCTGATGAGCAGTATTCCTTTGCAATGTAAATTGATGGAGTTTCTTTAAAGATTTACAGTTTGTAGCAGTTTATGCCAATTCATCAATTATCCATATCCAGAACTTTCAACCCTCGATAGCTGGGCAATATTTCAGAAAAAGTTTCTAAGTTCTTGTATAAAGATTCAATACCTAGTAGGTTGGATTTCTTCCCAAATCTTCTTAAACCCTCATGAAACTATGCCTTAAATTTACACTGAGTTTAAAATTATAAGTGAGATTAGTGAGGCAAGAAATCAGTGTTAACAGACCATAACTGCTGTTTTTATTTTGTAAGGGAATGTGGTTTTCCAGGAGGCTTATTATAGGTTGACATCAGATGTTGTTAGACTTGTAAATCCGCCCTCTGTTTTGAGTATCCATCAGCTCTGTAGAGCCTCCTGTAAGTTTTGATATTTAACCAGAATCATAGGAGGGGAAAATGAAGTTATTCCTTCGTTATCATTGGGATAATCTTAGCTGACCTTGTATGTAATGTACAAATTGTCGTATTATAGCTTTCCTAAGTGGAAATTCCTCCAGTGAATGGAATTTCATAGACGTCTTCCTGTCTGGGAATTGGTTCAGATCATGATGTTTACAGCATGAGGTTCTAAGTCAGAATTTTTAAATATGTCCTCATACTGTATCCCCACGTGTTAATGACCTGAGTTGACCTGTCACAGATATAGTGGTGTTAACACGTGTGTAGCCAATATATGCATGTGTTAAGGCCAGCAGAATAAACCAGCACGTGAAAAGACAAATGTGTATACACTGGCGCGCGCGCGCGCGCACACACACACACACAGAGGTCAGTAACAGGGATGCTTTAAGATCAGAAGATAAGACCCACTGCTTAAGTAAGATGAAGGAAAACTGGAGTTTTCAAAGTCCTGACTGGCCCACGTCTTCTGTAATCAGCCTAGAACATTCTGAATAAAAAGTCACAGGCCACAAACTATTCAAGAGCCGAGGCTGGGATCACTCAAGGAGTGGAGGGAGTGTTGCTGGCTGAGATGGGTACAGAGGACCAGGGGAGGTCTGACCAGAGAAGGTCTGGTCAAGGTCTGACATGGGCCAGTCCAGAGGCCCGGGGCAGACGTGGAGCCGCTCTGGACATGAGATTGCTCAGCCATACTGTCAGCATGTGGTGCCAGCTGACTGCCGTCTTTCCGTGTGACACTTCTCTAATATATTCTCCCTGGCAAAACAGAGCCTGTCCAAACCTCTTGATTCTCTCATTGAGAGATTCTTTATTCTAGTGTGTGCTCAACCTGGCTAACTGTTATCTTCATCCGTGTAGTGTGTTTGTTTTTGTTTTCTTTTGGCTGTACTGCATGACATGTCCCTGACCAGGGATCGAACCCTCGCCACCTGCATTGGAAGCATGCAGTCTTAACCTCTGGACCACCAGGAAAATCCCCATCTGGGTAGTTTTAGATGTACTGGTGGGAGGTTCTTAGGCTCTACTCTCAATTTACTAAATGAAAATCTGCAGGGATGTGTAAGGCATTGGGGCAGAATTTGAGAGTCGTTGTTTTTTCTGCTTAGTATGTCACAGTGGGCCTGGAAAAGCACCTGCTCAGTAATCATTTCTTCAGTGAACATAGAATGTTTTAGAGGAGTTGGTAGTTCCATGATTGCATCCAGTTAAGTTCATGTCCACTCCTCCTCATTTAGCTCTCCTCTAGGAAGACTGGAGTTCTTTTCTCCTTTCACCTTATTCCAGAATTTGTCTCCAGGTCATTGTTTATTTTTCAACAGGCACCAGACACAGTGCCCATGAAACTGTGTTTGAGTGAATGAGTCCAAATCTTTATTTCCATCCCACTTTCATGCCCTGACTTTTCCAGTTGCTTATTACACGTCTCATGTCTAGCTTAGCTCAGCAAGTCTAGAGTCAAGGTTCATCACCATCTCCTGCATGACTGTGGTAGCATCCCAGTCCGTCTGCTGCTGCCACTTCCAGTCAGTTCTATACACAGCATTCATGGAATCACTTAACAGTTCAATTTGATTTTGTCATGACCCTCTTCAGTCACTTCCAGCTGCACTTAGAAATAAAGTGCAGCCCCTTAACAGATCCCACAGGACTTGATAGGAGCAGATGCCTGTCTTTCTTTCCAGTCTTTTGTTCTTTTACTCTCAGGAGGTCACACTGTCAAGATGCTGCAGGAGTCTGGGCCTTTGTCCTGTGATTCCAGATCCCGGAAATTTTGCCCTTCCCCCTCCTACCTGTCACTCAAGCGGTCATGCAGCTCCAGCTGCCTTTCTCTGAGGGTGCTTGTTTGATGTCTTTCTCTTCCATTACAGTGCAGGTTCCAGGAGGACAGGGACCCTGTCTGTTTTGGTTGCCATGGTTTCTCAGTTTGGCGTATAACGTCTGTTGCTCAGTCGCTGAGTTGTGTCCGATCTTTGCTGCCCCATGGATGGCAGCACACCAGGCTTCCCTGTCCTTCACTGTTTCTTGATGTTCAAACTCATGTCCACTGAGTTGGTGATGCTGTCCAACCATCTCGTTCTCTGTCACCCCCTTCTCCTCCTGCCCGTAATATTTCCCAGCATCAGGGTCTTTTCCAGTGAGTCGGCTCTTTGCATCAGGTGGCAAAAGTGTTGGAGCTCCAGCTTCAGCATCAGTCCTTCCAATACATATTCAGGGTTGATTTCCTGTAGGATTGATTGCTTTGATCTCCTTGCTGTCCAAGGAGCTCTCAAGACTCTTCTCCAGCACCGCAATTCAAAAGCATCAATTCTTCAGCACTCAGCCTTCTTAAAGGATGGTTCAACTCTCATATCCATATGCATGTCTACTGGAAAAACCAGAGCTTTGACCATATGAACCTTGTTGGCAAAATGCTGTCTTTGCTTTTAATATGCTTTCTAGATTTCTCATAGCTTTCCTTCCAAGGAGCAAGCATCTTTTAACCTCATATTATATATTATATATAATAAGTGCTCATTAAACAATTGATAAATATAGGTATTATTTTTTGTTTTGTTTGTTTTATTTTGATTGCTTCTTTTTGACATACCTATCACTCTTAAATCTATACCATTTTTTCCTTGATGACTGGATGGTTGCAGTATCTTTCTAACTGGCCTCCCTACTTCTAGACTCTCCCCATTCCTCTTTAAGTCTGTGTATTATCCCAATATACATTTCCTTAAAAATACCTGTATTGGTCTTATCCTTCTCTTGGGAGAAACTTTAATAGAATCTTTGCTATCTGTAGTTAAAACCCAGTTTCTTTAGATTGACTTTATAAACCCTCTTCAAGCTTGTACCCAACCTCCTTTTCCATTATTTCTCTCCTGGAATAATCTTTTTTTTCCCCCCTACTACCAATTACATCTCTGCATTTGATTTTTAATGAATTTGCTGAAAGTTCTCATTTCTAAGTTTTGCTCATGTCTCTTTCTCTTTGTGGAATAAATGATAATTAATAATGGAATACCTGCCACTTTGCCTACTGAAATTGTAATCCAAGCCCTTCTTTAAGGACCAGCTCAAATGCTACCCAGATTAAAACAAATTCCTTTCTTCTATTTAGTACATGTAATGGGCACTCAATAAGTGCTTGTTGAATTATCTGCTGCTTTTGCCATTTTGAGATTGATGTGTGTGGTTATTTTATCTTATTCATGTAGGCATATAGAGGCATAAGCATTTGTTTTTAATTCCTATCACAGTGCCTTGAAAAATACCTTTACTCAATTAACATTACTAATTTTAACATCTACAATCAATGATTCTACTATAAATTTTGAGAGAGCAATGCATCTGTTATTTTCTTTAATTGTAAGTCTTACAAGTTTGAATCTTCTTTCTAATGCTTCAGGCATATTGTTAGTCCAAAACTATACCTCACTTTTAACAATAAGCTTGTATTTGGGGATATAATGAAAGAAAAGTTAAGTTGTCTGGAAATAGTACTAATAATATTATTCAGTAAGTGAAGGAAGTGATTGTAGGGAACTAGTATCTCAGAAGCAACCAACCACTCTAGAGTTGAGTCAGGAAGTGTCCACAAGGGGGCGTGCCCATCTAGCCATCTAGAGAAATGTGACCAATTCCCACTTGTGTTATGCAGGTAAAAATGCCTGTTTTACAAATGTACTCTTAGAACATGTCTTTTTTTTTTTCTCCCCCTAGGAAAAAGAATGAACCTTCACCATCACAAAAATTCCTACCCATTTTCTAGCACTTGTTTATTTTGGTTGTGTGATTTTCCAAGGAGCGATAGGGGATGGAATGGAAATGGGGATTGCCTTGCAAGCTAAGACGGTCTATGAAGCCTGTGGTTGTGCTTCCCCCCGCCCCCCACCCCCCACATTGAGAGCATTTTCACTGTACAAGCGTTGTCATCTCTTCTGTGGTCATTTTATGTTTTTTAGTCAAGGAATAGGCAGTGCTCCATTTTCACTGCTTCACCGATTTGTATCACCTAAAACTTTGAGGAACTCACCAGTCAGTGACCTGGAGGAGTGCACAGGCTTGGAATGGCGTGCCCACCGGAGGTCATGGCCTCTTGGGATCTTTAGTTTTTCTTTGCAGTACCTATTTTACCTTGACTTCATCATTATCACCAGCAAGCATTTATTGAGTACTATTTATACACAGGTTTTCAAGCAGGTTTTAGGGAATAAATTGAGAGGCCCTGACCATTTTATGTGTTCCAGAGGAGTTAAGCAATAAAGGAAACTCATATCAAACTCATTTGGTATGTGGCAGAAGAATGAAATCATCCACAAGAGCTGCAGGGATTAGCAGGATGGAGAAAGTCACTCTAAGCACATGGTAGGCTTTATGAAGAGCTAGAGTTTAAGCTGGGCCTTCCCTGGTGGCTCAGACGGTAAAGAATTTGCCTGCAATGTGGGAGATCCGGGTTCAATCCCTGGGGTGGGAAAATCCCCTGGAGAAAGGAATGGCTACTCATTCCAGTATTCTTGCCTGGGAAATCCCATGGACAGAGGAGCCTGGCAGGCTACAGTCCATGGGGTTGCAAAGAGCTGGATATGACTGAGTGACTAATACTTTAGTCTTTGGGTCTAATGTCTTGGTTAAAGAGTAGGGCTTACATAACTGTAGAGAGAAAGAGAAATTCCTAAGTTTAGAAGAAGCCTGTGAGTGGATAAGCAGGTTGCACTACAGAGTTTCTGCAGAACAGTGTTTTCAAATCCAAATGCTCACGGGGGCTGGGCAGGTAATGTGAACATGTGAGACCATCTAGAGAGGCGGCGTGAATAGCAGTACATGATCCAATTTTTGGTATGCAAAAACCAAACTACAGTGCACCAACTTCTGACAAACTTTTCTGGTCAGACCAAACTCTGGTTTTGGCAGTCTGTAATCCCCCATGGGGGCACGGCAGTTGAAAGGATTCAGATGTTCACAGAATTTGGCAAAGTGAAATAGGCCATGGAGGAAATAAGTCCAAAGCCAGAGTCCCCCCGAACATCTATTTGCACTGACTGTACTTGGACGCAAATGAGGAGAATATTTTGAA
Source organism: Bison bison bison (assembly GCF_000754665.1). Lineage (NCBI taxonomy): Eukaryota > Metazoa > Chordata > Mammalia > Artiodactyla > Bovidae > Bison > Bison bison. The sequence continues at coordinate 2,687,769 of NW_011494768.1, forward strand.
ATATAACGTGGCTATTTGCGTTAAACATAGGCTTTGAAGTGTTGGAAGTCTCTGAAAACATCATTGGAGTTAATTTGAATGGTTTTAGAATTTCTGAGATTTAGTACTATCATAATTAGTTTAGATTGTATTTTATATTCTAAACTATACTTAACTCCTTCTTATTCTTTGTAATTCTTTGATTTATCTCTAATTTCTAATAAGATTTTAATTTATTGAGGAACAAAAGGAAAATAAGTATATGGGCATTTTTAATATGCTGATCTTTAGTTGTTATGTATTTATCATTTTAAATGACAATTTCTATTTTTGTGAGTATACTCATAATTATATGGTCAAATGAATACTGCTGTACTTAAAAAAATTTCACATCACATGAAGTAACTTGTTACTTTGTTACTAAAGTCAGTGTCAAATATTGTTCTAAAGTCTGAAGAGGGTGGAATTTAAATCCAGGTTAAATGACCCATCCCAATTGTCATGGTGTTTCATTGGCAGGAATAGACTCCAGATTGTCCAAGTTACCTTTGAGTCCTTTATCTGTTATTCCCCACTGCTTTAAGAGTCAGTTCAAAGGCCAGTGGAGTGCTGGTATTTAAAAGAAAAAGTGTAATTTTATCCAGAGAAGGTACATGTAAGTCTGAAATGAAAGCGAGACCAGAAGTCCAGACCACGACCAGGTGTTCCTGGAAAGAGCCAAATTGGACAACTAAATTGAAAAAGGTTGCCTGCTCTTATTAAAGAGACTTTGTTGCTGTCTATTTAATTAGCAGTCTTAGCTCATTTATTTACGTGTTTTTAATCTGCCCAGGTAATGACATTCATAGCCTATTAGTGTGTGTGCTGGTAGCACGGTGCACCATCTCTGTGGTTGAAGTCCTTTCGTATATGTGCCTCTCGGAGGTGAAACTGCCAAATAATCTTGATTTCCTCCTCCCTTGAACTTGTTTCCCAGATAGCAATCATTGAGTTTAAGACAGTGAAGGATGACCAGCTCTCTAGTAGAAAAAGTAAAAGCTAAAATACTTAAAGCTAAAATATTGTATGAATACTAATTATTTAGAGCTTTTAGGAAAGCAATCTGGAATTAAAGAAACTGAATTGGTTAGTCAAACGCGAGGAGTGTGATCCAGATGGTTGATCTAGGGGATGAGAAGGCGGTAAAGAAGTGTTACCGGAAGAAAACATCGAATGGTGGGGTGTGTGTCCAATATAAAGACATATCATTTCTTTGTGGATAAAGTGAGAGGCTTCGTGTTTCATGGGAAAAGCCTTAGAAGTTTGTTTTGAACACTGGACCACAGAGCATGCACAGCCTCCTGAAATAAAGATCACTTCCACATTGTGAGAAACGACTCTGGGCTTCAGTTTGGTTATTATGGGACCAGCGAAAGATTTCTCAGCAGTTGTTAAGGATGTGCTCTTGGGACAAAACTCATTTAGGAATGATGTGCAAAAGCATTATATTTAGGGAAGATTGAAATATGAAATAATCAGAGGAATACGAGAAGTTAGAGGAAAACTGCTTTGGAGAGGCTGAGCCTGGATCATGCATAAAAACAGCAAAAGGCAGTTTCAGAGGACAGAAAGTTTGACTTATTAATGAGGTACAATTAAAAAGTGTCATGACACTTGGTTTGTTGCTGCCTATAGGTGGATGAGGGGCAAGACAAGCCACAGAGGAGCCTAGAAGAAGCCAGTGTATAAAGAGGCTTCCAGAGAGGGGAGAGCTGCTGGGCTTAGGTTGTGCTGTCAGGGCCAGGGCCCCTGTGTGTTTGGGAGGTGATTGAGAAGATCTCTTCTGGGGTTTTCGAGACCTTGGGACTTGGAGAAGGGTGGTATTTCTCTGTGGGGCAGGGATAGGGGATGCAGAGTGAGTCAGGAACGCCACCTCTACCATGACATCTGATAGTGTCTTCTGTTACTGCCAAGAGCCAAGCCTCCCCCTGGAGGAGAAGGCAGGAGGCTTGAGCCCTGCTGAGCTTTGGTGCCTGGAGAAAATCATTGCCTGTTCAATTTCATTCATTTAGTTTGTCCATTCGACAAGTTGTTCAGTCACAGACTGATTTTGCCCTTCTTTCTTCTGTTTATTTATTTTATTGCCTTTTTGGATCTTTTCATTTGGTGTTCATTCCTCTTTCATTGATTTTTCATCTTCCGTTTTTTCTCCTTGTGTTTTTCTTGTTCCCTTTCTAACTTATTTAGTTGGCACTTAGCTTACTATTTTGTTTCTTTTGTAATATCAATACTTTGGGTATTAATTTCCCTCTCAGTACCACTTTTATTTCATCTCTCACAAGTTTTAAAATGCAGTGTTTTATATGTCTGTTTCTTTTTGGTCATGTAGCTTGTGAGAGATCTTAGTTCCCTGACCAGGGATTGAACCTGCGCTCTTGGCAGTGAAAGTACAGAGTCCTAACCCCTGGACTTCCAGGGAATTCTCTGAAATGTAGTATTTTTAATTATTACTGGTTATTTTGTATTTTTGTTTAGATTTATTTGATCCATAAGTTATTTAGCAGTGCTTTTTTCTTTTTAAAAAATTTTTATTTACCTTTATTGATTCCTAACTTAATTGCATTGTAGTCAGAGAGTGTTTTCTGTTTGATGTTGTTTCTTGAAATTTGCTGTGATTTAGTTTATGGATTAATGTGTGGTCAATTTTTAAAAATACTTATTTGTGTTTGAAAACAATGCTTTCTCTCTAATTGGAGCAAAATTCCGTGAATGCCTTTTAATGTGCTATTCAGACCTTTTCTTTTTTAAAAATTGTATTTGTTTATTTATGGCTGTGCTGTGTCTTCGCGGCTGCACGTGGGCTTTCTCTAGTTGCCGCAAACAGGGGCTATTCTGCCTTGTGGTGCATGGGCCCCTCATTGCAATGGTTCCTCTTGTTGCAGAGCCTGAGCTCTAGAGCGCGAGCTCAGGAGTTGCGGCTTGCAGTCGCTAGAGTGGGGTCTCAGAAGCAGTGTCAGATTGACTTAGTTCCGTGGTGTGTGGAATCTTCCTGGACCAGGTATTGAACTCGTGCGTTGGCCAGTGGACTCCTATCCACTGTTCTACCAGGGAAGTCCCCAGATTTTTTATTTCTTACTGAATTTTTGTTTGTTTGTTTGCTTTAAGTCATTTTCCTTATTCATGGTTAAGAAAAATGTGTTAAACTATCTCGTTATGTTCCTCTGTTTTTGCTTTATGTACATTTGAGGCTATTTTTCATTTTAGGTACATACAGATTTAGAATTACTATATCGCCCTGGCTTATCTAAACTTTCAGTATTTACCATGTAGACATCCTTTAGTCCTATTAACTTTTTGTCTTAAAACTGGTATTCTTGATGTTAATTAGTTCCGTGTTTGGGTTGGTCCCACTGGGTGTCTCTCTTCTTTCCCTTGTCCTTTTGCTCTCAGCTTTTTCAGGTGTGTTTGTGATAACATAGCCAGATTTTAAAACCCCATCTTGATCGTCTAATAATACGCTCTTTTTTTTTTAATAATTGTGCTTCCTGTTTTGGCTGTGCTGGGTCTTCACTGCCACTCAAGCTTCTCTCTAGCTGTGGAGAGTGGGGCTGCTCTTTAGCCGTGGCATGCAGGCTTCCTGTTGCAGTTCCTCCCCTGGCTGCAGGTTTCGGGAGCTGCAGCTCCCAGGCTCTAGAATGCAGGCTCAGTAGTTGTGGCACGTGGACTTGGTTGCTCCTTGGAATGAAAGGTCTTCCCGGACCAGGGATTAAACCCAGGTCTCCTGCATTGACGGGCAGATTCTTTACCATTGAGCCACCAAGGCAGCCCAATAATACACTATTATTATTTTTGAAGACAATATTAATTTTGATTTACATGCATGTTTGCCATTGTATTTGCTTGCTCATTCCTTGTTTCATTTCCGAGTGTCCTTTTCCTTCTTGGATTATTGTCTTAGTCCTTTCAGACTGCTATAACAACAAAATACAAGAGACCGGATGGCTTACAAACAATAGGAATGTATTTATCACAGTTCTGGAGGCTGGGAAGTCCAACATCAAGGCATAGGCAGATGTGATATCTGATGAGGACCTCCTTCCTAGATGGCCATCTTTTTGCTATAGCCTTACATGCCAGAAGTGGCATGGAAACTTCTTGGGCTTCTTCTACAATGGCATATCTCATTCATGCAGGCTCTGCCTTCATGACCTATTCATTTTTTGATGCCCTACCTCCATTACCATCACTGTGGGGGTTAGGATTGCAGTAGGTGAAACTTTGGAAGGGCACATTTAGATCACAGCAGTTATTTTCCTTTTTCTTAAAAGTATATTATTCATTTGTTTATTTGCTCATCCATTCAGCAAATATATTTTGAGTACTTAAGAGGTGTCAAGTCCTTTTCTGGGTGCTTCGCCCATGCTAGTGAGTAACACATACAAAGATTACTGCCTTTGTGGAGCTTCTAGTCTTTTGGAGGAGTTTGGCAGTTTAAATATTATGAAAATAAACTTTATATTTTAGAAGATACATGTTATGGAAAAAAGATAAAGTAGAGCTGAGAAAAGAATATTAGGGATGCTCATGAGTAGGTGGTAGGGAGTATTAGAAGGAGGTCAGTTTGCAGTGTTAACTACAGTGATCCTTTAGGACTTCATTAAGTGTAGGTCTCTTGGTGGTGAACACATTTTATTGATTTATAAATGTATTTGTTTTATTTTTGTTCCTAAAAGGTAATTTTGTTAGGTTCTAGGTTTATAGTTACTTTTCTGTGAAAATATACCACTGCCTTCTGGCTCCCACTGGACTGTTGGAAATTCTGCTGTCACTCCACTGTTGTAAGCTTTCCTTTCTCTCTTGCTCCTTTCCTTCTCTGGATTCCTGGAGATGTAGATTCTTATTTTTCATCCATTGTGGGGAAATTTGAGCCATTTTCTCTTTAGATATTTTTACTTCTCTATTCTTTCCAGTTGAGAGTACATTAGATTTTCATTCATTTTACCATCTCTTTATTATTTTCCATCACCACCCCCCCTTTATAATTGCAATCAGATGTGTATTAAATGTTATATAAATATAGATGTGTTGTGCTATTAGGAAAAAGTTGAAAGATTTGATCATGATCTGACATTTCAAATCCTGTGTTGTATACTCAAAAATAGATACATCAGCTGTTGATTTGATTAAGGTAAAACAGTGAAACACACATAATCTTAAGTGTATAATTTGATGAATTTTGATATGTTTATTCATCCATGTAACAAGATCTGACATTGCTACTATGCTAGAAAGTTTCTTCATATCCCTTCAGAGTCCACACCTCCCTCCCAAGACAACTATTTTTCTGATTGTTTTTCCCCGTAGTTTTACCTGTTCTAAATAAAACTTCAGATAAATGGGGTCATACGTTATGTACTGTGTGGTGGCCAGCATCCTCTACTCAACATACATCTAAAAAATGACCCGTATTGTTGCACATATCACTAGTCCTTTTTTATTCCTGCACAGTCTTCCACTGTTGCCAGGATCACATCTTGGGTACCCATTCCCCTCTTGATAGACATTTGGATTATTTCCAGGTTTCGACTATTGCAGTTTGACTAAGGTGTTATAAACATTTTTGACAAGTCTTTTGTCATATATATTTTGTTTTTTCTTGGGGTAAATAGGCTTCCCTTGTAGCACAGTTGGTAAAGAATCTGCCTGCAGTACAGGAGACCTGGGTTTGGTCCCTGGGTCAGGAAGATCCCCTGGAGAAGGAAACAGCAGCCCACTCCAGTGTTCTTGCCTGGGAAATCCCATGGATGGAGGAGCCTGGCAGGCTACAGCTCACGGGGTCACACAGAGTCGGACACGACTGAGCAACTAACAGTTTCAGTTTTTCAGTTTGGGGTGAATACTTAGGGGTATAGTTGCTGAGTCATAACTAGGTGTGTATGTTTAATTTAGAGTTAAATTTTTTTGAATTAGAATTTTAAAATTGTGATTAATATTTATTCCAGAAACACAAGAAGCCAAATTAGATATATTCATCATTATATTTTTAAACTGATTTTAAGTCATTGAGATGTATTCTATCAGTATTTTGATCAAATGAACGCAATTTAATAATCTAGTTAATATTATTTTAAAGGACTTATCAGAATTATCATCTTACTTAAATTCCTCAATTTTGATTTCAACTCCAGTATATCTTAGGTTGCTATTCTTAACCAGTCGTTCATTATGAGTTCAAATTAAATACTATGAATTAAACAACATATGAATAAGAATAAAAATGTTTTAAAGCTTTGTAAAGCATCCGTTGTGGCTTCCCAGATAGCTCCGTGGTAAAGAACCCACCTGCTGCCAATGCTGGAGATGTGGGTTTGATCCCTGGGACAGGAAGATCCCCTGGAGAAGGAAATGGCAACTCCCTCCACTGTTCTTGCCTGGGAGAGCCCATGGACAGAAGAGCCTGGTGGGCTACAGTCCATGGTGTTCACAAAGAGTTAGACACAACTTAGCGACTAAACAACAACAGCAGCAACAACAATGCTTCCATTGTAGTTCAGTTGTATAATAATCTAAGTCATGAGTATGTTCATCTGATCTCTACCATCACTTACACATGCTCATTCAACATGTACACTGAGGCCCCCAAATGGTTCCACTTTGAAGAAAACAATCCCATAGTATGTTATGTGTAATATTATTAAAAAACAAAACAAAACACTGAGATTAAAACCAATGCATTTTCCACCTTTAATGTTGCAGCCCCAGAGCTCTGTATAGGAGTTCTGCCAGTTGGAAAACATTGTCCTTTGCTACTTTTGAGAGACCGGAATTTTTAGGTAATCCTCTGGAACTTTGTTATGATATGAATTTATAGTTAAAGCTGTAATTCAGATATATTGAAGCCCCTTAAAAGCACGGTTAACACACTTTATTTTTGTTTTGAGCTGAAAATGTTTCTGTTTACTTTTGGTGAATGATTTAGGGAATTAATAGCAAAGATTTTTACAAAATAAACTTTTTTCTCTGTTGTAGATATGTTTGGCACTAATCTGTGTAGTGCTGCAAAGATTTTAATGTATATTTATTAAGCAAAGAATAAAGGATTATTTAAAAATAGACATCTTGACTATAGCTTTACAGAAACATCGTTTTTAGTATTGGACATCAGAAGCGGGATTTTCTGAAGAGAGAAGAGAAAAGTCATTGGGTATTCTTATATCCAAATTTTCCTTGGTTTCAGCCAAGCCAGACACATGAAAGCAGATAATTCTGGCTAAGTTCTCCTTCTTTTATACACACAGCTGATACACTCTGAGCCCTCAGAGGCCCCACTACTGCAGGGGACTGGCTTTAGGAGCCAAATGTGGAGCCCGGTCTAGGTTTCCCGGACCCAGATCTATCATGGCATCTTCAGGATGCTTGAAGGTGGGGAAGCTTTCTGTTGCACTTACTGTGCTGTCATGGAAGGTGTTAAGTCAGCTGTGTTTCTCAAGTGGAAGCTCAGGCCAATTATAATGCTACTCAGCAGCCTAACAAGTCTTGGGAAGACTTGATATCTTAAAAATAAAATGTATTTCTGTATTTATTATTATATTAGGATAATCTCACCATACATCAGGTTCAGGATGTGCTTTTACACTCGAGATATTATTCTTGTATTTTATCTATTTGATACTTGAGTAATTCTGTACAGAAGAAGCCCTGGAGGAGGAAATGGCCACTCACTCCAGTATTCATGGGATTCTGTCCGAGAACCCCATGGACAGGGGAGCTTGGTAGGCTATGTTCCATAGGGTCACACAGAGTCGGACGTGACTGAAGCGGCTTAGCATGCACTCACTCATGCATATACAGAAGAAAGACCACATTAATGAGATACGTAACTGATAGATGATGTCTCTTGGCAGGTTTCAGAGTTAGTGCAGGTTAGAGACTTAATTTTCATGTGGAAAGTACCTACACTTTGTTCTACGGGATTTATTAGTTTATATGTGTTACTTTATTTAATTCTTACAATAACTATGTAATAGCCATCTCCAATTTGGGGTGAGAAAAATGAAAACTTTTGACATGAAGTTCAACAGAGATGACTAGATCATTAGTTAATTGTAGAAAGTTTTATTTGTCTTTTCCATGACACATGGAATCCGTATGTCAACTTTATACGCATGTGTTTAATCTGACAAGAACTATAATTTATGCCATTGCTTTTTAATAACAATTTTATCAAAAAATTAATGCAACTAGCATATTTCAGTCAAGGACATTAGGTCTGTGTGTATCTATGTGGTGCATATACTTCTAAGTATTTATGTAGTGTAAGAGTATAATAGTAGCTGTATATAATAACAGTCATTGTATATTTTTTAAACTTTCTAAGATTTCTTTTCTATATACACAAGCTCGGTGAAATTATTATAGCCAAAATACCACTGTTTGTCTTTCATTCAATTTACCTGCACTTCATAAAAATGCTTAAATATTACTTCATCATCTTTCAGTTTCCATTTCAGTATGTGAAATCTATAAACTAATTCTTGAATATTTTATGAAGTAATTCTGATTTTTGCAGGTGTTGCTAGCCATTAGGAATATTTAGCTTAATTTGGAACAGAATTCTGTATCTTTTGCTTGCTTTTTCATTTTTGAAAAACAGGTTATAGTAAATCCATCTATGTATAATCCTTCCATGTCTTTGTACAGTAAGGTTCAAAGGGATGAAAGTTAAAGTCACGATATCCTGATCGAAATGCAGAGAATTGTTTTTACAGATAATTCATATCGTTGTGTATATGTTATGTGTCCCCTCAGTAAAATTCTGTTTTATGGAATGTTTGAGTAGGATCAGCAGTCACAGTTAATAAAAAAGGACTAATAAAGAATACCCTTTCCTGACTTTGTTGTTGCTGTTTTTGAGGAAGGTTATTCTACAGTGCCTTTTTATTTGTATGAGAGTAGTCTGTTTCTAAAAGAAGCAGTAAGATTGCTAAGATCATGTTTTAAAATACTTTGTGGTATGGTCATGGTGGTATGGTCATGGTGGTATGGTCATGGTGGTATGCTGCCAATTGGTAGTGGAACAAGAGGGAGCTTAAATCTTTTATGCTGACATAATGTTGGTCTTAGGTGGTTTAAGTCTCTCCTTCAGCAGATTTGTGCCTGTAAAATTATTTGCCTTAGAATGAGTAGAGCAGACATTTGGCTGATCATGACCTATGGGATAGTATCAGACCTTGTTTCTCAAAAGTAGAGTCCATGGACAGAAGTCTCTTTGAACATGGGGTTGTCCCTGACTCTGATACAGACTTGGGGGTATGGGTGAGGATGGGGTTCTCAGGTTCTAGGGCACCAGTGACCTAGACTTTAAAAATATATACCACCATGACCACAATGAACCTAAAGACCTATAACAGCCCTCCTTTAGTATACTAAAAAGGTAATTTTTCATGAAATTTCCTTCCCACTCCCTTTACTTCTGATTTTTATCCAGCAGTGTAAAGTTGGTCTGCCTTGCACAGGTGACCCAGAAATCTTCGAGGCAAGAGACAGCTGCTCATGGTCAATATGTGTGAAATGCCTTAAGCGTGTGAGGCCTGGAACAAGACCCAGGAACACAAAGATGGCTCCCAGGAACATGCAGTTTTCTGCCATATGAGTGGCAATCATATTATTAACATAGCAGAGAAGGGGGTTTGCCATCAAGTGTCTCACAAGGAAGAAATTTTAAAGAAAACTGTAGCATGGTCTAGTTCAAGACTGAACGTCACTCTCTCCATTTATTGTGGTGAATATATTACTTTTAGAAATTTTTGCATAATATTAAAGAAATACAAATAAGAACATTTATTAGTTCACTTATACCGTAGATCTTTTCCTTTCCAGATTCTCAGTCGTGAACTGAATTCTTGAGATTAAGGTGATACAGTGATATATTACAATTTATACTGTTGTTTTCTTCCTCCCTTTGAAAGGCATGTTAGGCTTCTTATTAGAGAAAAGCAAGCAGACACTCTTGGCTCAGGATCTTTCACTGGAAAATAAGTTTTGACTTGAACCGGATTTAAGCGTCAGCTTGACAATAGATAGGCAATTGCCGAATGCTCCAGCTAAGGATAAGCTCAGCTTTCGCTGTGTCATGACTGTCCTTGAAGTGTTGTGCGGTCGTGTCGCTGCTGTGCACCGTGCTTAGTGAACGCTCTGGCCCTTTGCTCCACAGGAGAACGACTCGGGCCCTTTGGACACAGTGGGCGCTGTGGTTGTGGACCACGAAGGGAATGTGGCTGCCGCCGTTTCTAGTGGAGGCTTGGCCTTGAAACATCCGGGGAGAGTTGGGCAGGTAAGGAACACTGAGGTGTTTAAACTAGCCTCACAAGTTGAACGTAGAATTTGCTAGCTCACAAGTTTTTGAACCAGTAGAGACATTTTTTTTTTGTCTTTAGAAAAAACAAATGGTATTGTTCTTAACACTTAGGTAGTATGAATCATCAACTGCCTGTTTAGGATCTTTTCTAAAATGAAAACCCACCTCAGAATACTAGGGTTCTTACTGATCTTTATAACCAAACAGACATAATTGTGTGTTGGACTACTTTCAGTAGGCTGGGTACTGGCCTGGGTATTTATCAGACATGTAATAAATGCACTGAGTCCCATGTTCATTCTTTGTAAATGTCATTCTCTGTAGAAGTGAGCACCTGACTGTATGACTGCTTGCTTTTCAGGTGGGAAAATGGTTTCAGAGTTGCATTTTATATTTCCTCTATTCAAGGAACAGTAGCATTTTGACTCTAATCCTTTCTCTGATTAAGCATTTCAGCGGTTTTATAGACTAACTGGTATTTCAAGTCATCAACACATGATACTACTCACGAAATCGAGGTATGAGGGAGGCTGAATTTATGTGCAACTGGCTTTTTGCGAGCTCACTTGTACATCTTCTTCACCCCCAACTCCCCATCTCCAGCCTTTAGCACTAAATTAAGAATGAAATTTAACAATCCATTTGATCTAATAATCTTTCTGAGTGTATACCAACTTGGCACATTACTTACTGGCTTAACAAATATTTGTTGAGTGAACAAACAAATTGGATGCCCTCAGAGTCTGTTGGCTTCCCAAGTGGCGCTAGTGGTAAAGAACCTGCCTGCCAATGCAGGAGATGCAAGAGATGCAGGTTTGATCCCTGGGTCAGGAAGGTCTCTTGGAGAAGAAAATGGCAACCCACTCCTGTATTCTTGCCTGGAGAATGCCATGGACAGAGGAGCCTGGCAGGCTGCAGACCATGGCATTGCAAAGAGTTGAACACGACTGAGTACACAGCACAGCAAGGCAGCACGGCACAGAGTCTGTTAAAGTGTCACAGTTGCGTGAGGCGTGTGTGAGCTTAGTACCGGGATCTCACGTTGCCTCTGGAGCGCTGCTTGGCATGCCCTTTGTGCTTTGTATCTTGTGTTTGAAGAAGAGTCCACGTCACAGTTGCTTTGGATGCGGTGGGTAGTGAGTGCTCAGAGCAGGGTGATCTGATTCATGGAGGACATCTTTGCAAAGCCCCTGGTGACATTCTGTGACCTGCCCTTTATGGCGGACAAACCACTCATAGTGCTATGGTGGGAAGGGGAGGGAAGAATAATTAATTTTGTGCTACTCTTTGCCTGCCATGCAAGGGGATTTATGGAACATGATTACTCAACATGTGTAAACGCTTTGAACTCAGTATAAAAAGTCTTTGTCTGGTCATGGTATTTTTCCACATAATAAAGTCTTGTGTATTTGTCAAGTTTGGAATAGGAAAACCAAGCTTGGCATATCAGATCTGGATGCCTTGGTAGAGAAAGAGAGAGAAAAGCCAGCAAAGCCGCCTTCATCGCATTGCCATTCCCATGACTTTTTCACTGGTTTTTGTTTGTTTTGGTTAGCAAAATAGCAACAAGAGAACCAAGGATAGTTCTGGACTGTGTTAGCAGGACATTACACCCAGCAATCTTGAAGCTATTCTGCCGCACTGCACATGGAGTTGTCTTGGAAAAAGAAATACTGTAAAGCTTACACGTACATATTTGAAAACTGCTAAGAGAGTAAATCTTAAAAGTTCTCATCACAAGAAAAACAGTTCTGCGACTGTGTATGCTGACAGAAGTTAACGGATGTTAACTGATCATTTTGCATTCTATGCAAATATTGAATTATTAGTCTGTTTACCCGAAACTAATAAAATATGTGTCAGTTGTACCTCAGTTTAAAAAAAAAGCTTACATATTAATTTGCCCCACGTGACTGGTTTATGAATGTACAGTTTGTGAAGGCTGAAAAATCAGGAAATGGTGTGAAGGAGAGGGTAAAGTTGCTTACATGGAAAGCAGTTGCTTAATCGGGTTATATTGCTCAGATGGAAGAGAGGCAACAAGCCTGGAAACGTGGAAGCATCATATGAGAGGTAGAGGGCTGTCCTTCTTAACAAGCAGAATAGAATGAAACAATACATAAGCAAACTGTCTTTGAAAAGCAAAGACTCATATTTTTAAAAATGTGCTAAAACTAGGTATTCCTGTATACATTTTAAATGCACAAAAAGCTATTAAATTTTAGCATATTACACATTTTACCCTGCTATAGATATAACAGTTCAGATGCTAAAGTGGCAATTTGAAAGAAAACTTCATTTGCTTCCTTCAGTTCAGTTCAGTTCAGTTCAGTTGCTCAGTCGTGTCCGACTCTTCACGACCCCATGAATCGCAGCACGCCAGGCCTCCCTGTCTATCACCAACTCCCGGAGTTCACTCAGACTCACGTCCATCGAGTCGGTGATGCCATCCAACCATCTCATCCTCTGTCGTCCCTTTCTCCTCCTGCCCCCAATCCCTCCCAGCATCAGAGTCTTTTCCAATGAGTCAACTCTTCGCATGAGGTGGCCAAAGTACTGGAGTTTCAGCTTTAGCATCATTCCTTCCGAAGCTTATACTAATTAGAATTTACAAATGTGACATGAAAAAGGAATTATTATGTTCTACTGTCCTCCAAACCCTACCTGACCCACATGAAAACAGGCGGTTGAGTTTAGGGGTTGAGTGTGGATTTGGGATTTTGGTAAACTTTATTCTAACCTCACCTCCCCACTTACCAGTCCCCTCACGTGGACAGGTTACTCAACGCCTGAAGTTCTATTTTCCACAATTGTAAAATGGGGATAAATAGCTACCTCAGAAAGTTCTAGAAGATTAAATGATACCATGCATTTCAGTCGCTTATCACAGTCCCTCCTAGTAACGTGGCAGTTGCTATTTATTAATTGCTGGCTGTGTGGAGCAAGAGTGTTAATTCCCGTGATCCTACAACACTGTGAAGTGCATGTTACTATATCCTTATTTTATAAAAAAGGAAACAAAGACCCAGAGAAGAGTAAATGATAATTATACTATCATCATTTGCATGACCTACTTTTACTGCACGACAGTAGCTTTGATAACATTTTACTACTAAAAAGAAGGAAGCTTTTTGTTTTTAAAGGTCTGCTTAAGTTTGTTGTGTTTTATCTAACAGAGTGGATAGGAGAGGGACAGTCTCTGATTCTTTTTTCTTACCTGTCACTATCTCAGCCCAGCCTGTTTCAGAAAATGAAGAAGGAAGACAACTTTAGGTCATGAAATTGAGGAGAGATAGCATAAAGGAAATTTGCTGAGAAAGGAGACCAAGAGTAAGATAAACATTCTTTTCATGACCTCCACTGGGCTTCCAAGGAGTGTCCTTGTGGTCTTACTTACTACTTTTTGGGTGCAGAACTCCAGGTCAAGATAGTTGTGAGAAATGGAAAGGGGACCGATATCCAGGGTTTTCAGTGAAGGAAGGTTGGGCCCTTTCAGTGAGGCCGCGTGTTCTCTGAGGCCCTGGCTGACCCAGCACCCATCCTAGGTAGGACCGGTTGAATGGCTTTAGCCCACAGGTTTGCCAGTTTTTCCTGAAATCTATGAGCTGAATCACTTCTGAAGGACTTTCAGTTGCCACCCTCACCCAGCTGTCTTGTTTATTTTAGAAGCATGGTGTTTTCACAGGCAGTAATAGATTTCCTACTGTCTGCCATATTAGGGGTGTTGCATTCAGTTCTTGTTTCTGCTTTTAAGAGAGGTCTTCTCAGTGACAGCGACGGGTGACAACTGGATCACACGAACATGGTCAGATTTCATCTCCCTTATTCTGGACTTAGGGTCATTTCTCAAGGAGGGTCATTAGGGAAGTGGAGTGGGCGTGTGCATCTCAACCTCTTGGGGAACAGTTCACAGATTCCCTGGTGGCTCACCTGGTAAAGAATCCGCCTGCAATGCAGCAGACCTGGGTTTGATCCCTGGGTTGGGAAGATCCCCTGGAGACGGGAACTGCTACCCACTCCAGTATTCTGGCCTGGAGAATTCCATGAACTATATAGTCAATGGGGTCGCATAGAGTTAGAGATGACTGAGAGACTTTCACTTTTCACAGATTCTTTGAGAGAGAAAAGAGGAATCAGGGCATTAGAAAAGCCAAATTTGGAGAACTCTTAGGGGGAGGTTAAAGTATTTCTCGAGAGTAGACCCAGGATTGGTGGGTGGAAGTTACAAGAAAGTGGATATTCCTTAAAGCAATCGAAGGAAGAACTGCCCACCAATGAAAAGGGTCCGAAATGGGTATATTTTCCCACATGAAGTGGTGAAGTTCTTGGTATCAGAACTGCCTGGACTGTTTCCTGAAAACCCCTGTTCTATGCAGAATATTGGAACAAATTAATTCTGAAGTCCTTGTAAAAGGAATAAACCATCATAGAAAATTGAAATCTGTCTGGTTACCATTCTCTGTCTTAGCTTCCACTCCTCCCAAATAAGTTCCTAGAATATAGCAGTGCTATTTTTGTGGGAGTACCTTTTTCCTTCATCAGTTCACCGAGAATACTGAATATATTGTTGTAGAATTTTTTTTTTTAACACTGAATGTTTCAGAGTTTTTCTGTAATGGTTCTTAAAACTCAGTGTTTTGGAGTTTTTTTTCTGTAATAGTTCTTAAGTATCTTTTTTTTTTTTCTAATTCTTTTTTTTCTAACCTTTGCAGTAAATTCCACATGTTGCTGTGCCAATGTTTATTTAGCCATTTCTTTACCGCTAATATTTTGCTCTTATCAAACAGGTGATCATAAACATTCTTGACCACGCCTCCTTGTATTTCTCTGCAATAACCATCTAAGGGTTTTTTGAATTCTACTTCTAACTAAGGAATGGAAAAGTCAGCAATTGTGATTCCCCTTGCAAAGGCAGAGAAATCATAGTAGATATTGAAGAGGGGAATCCAGACATTCTGGGTGGCACACCTGGAAACGAAATGGGAATGATTATCACACACTTTGTAAAAACACAGTCGTGTTTTGTGTTCCTGGTGGTTTCATACACAGAAAGTTGTTCTGCCACCTCACAGAGCGATTAGCTTGAAGAGGCCTTTTTGTTGCCTCTCTTTCTATCTGCCAGAATCTAGAGCAGTGGTGAGCATATACTGGGCCCTTTGGTGCATAACAGTTGGATTTCCTCTTGTTCTATCCTGAAGGAGGAGGAAAAAGGCACTAAAGCCTGAAGCAGGGTTTACTGGAGGGTGGCAGGGGGACCACCTGAATTCCAGGCCTGGTTAACAATGCTGATTCCCGGGACAGCCTCCAGACCATCAGGAATATAGCTAGGGACCCACGGTTATTAAGCTCCCCAAGTAATCTGACTGACACACACCTAGTTTGAGAGGTTATTTCAAGGGTCCAGAAGAGCCACACCCAACAAGCCTACAGCAGAGGGAAGATTTTTTTCTGGGAAGGAAGAAGTTACTGTTGATAAGATTAAGAATTTTTTTTTCTCTTTTCTGAAAATTTTAGATTAATCCTTAGTTGAAAATAGTTTTGATAGTGTTAGGACCATTGTCTGGATAGGTCTTACTCAACCTCTGGTTATCACGCGTGTGCTATACATCATTATTAGATGAGGCTTTATTAGATGGGTATAATTTCTGGCTTCTGTTGAAAGCTAGCAATTATGTATAATGTTCTTAAAATGCTGTATTCATATTTATCTACCTTTTTTTCCCCCAGGCTGCTCTTTATGGATGTGGCTGCTGGGCTGAAAATACTGGAGCTCATAATCCCTACTCCACAGCTGTGAGTACCTCAGGTATTTGCTGCTTTCATGACCATTTTTCATTACTTCAACCTCGTAGGTCATTTATTGATTGAAAACAGCGTTTTTATGTAAACACAAAGTCTGTGCTAAGACACCTCATGGATCAGAACTTTGATGCTTGAAAGATCTTCGATGCTTGGGAATGTTTTAGAATTGTTTCACAGTGTAAATGGTTTGCTAACATTTTCAATACAACTTTGGGGTTAACTAAAATTTAATTATATTTTTAATGGATTTTTTTCCCTCTAATGACTCATGATAGTGCCAAATTTGGGCCAAAATGATATAAAAGTAGCAAGGCATTGAAAAGACTAAGATGTCATTTCTTGAGTAAAATGTTGACATAAATCTTACAAGGTGTATTTCAAAATGTATATCATGGCATATACTTTTGATAAAATGTAGCTCCTCTTTTTGTATTTGTATTAGAAGAGTCTTTATCGTTCAGAAATGTGTGTGTGTGTGTGTGTGTGTCTCGGGAGAGTGGATTTGGGTGGGCAGAATGGTTGTTGTCTAAATCCAGGTTTTCATATGCTTGTGCCAGATGTACTTGAAGCTCATGATGTGGCTGACATGTGCGGCTGACAGAATAATATTGGTTCACCCGCTTTGCTGTGTCATCTCTCAAGTCCGAATCCTAGGGCTTTGTGCTGGATGTCCTCAGGCTTTCTTGGGAAGGTGGGTGGGTATGGCTGCCTCCTTCCTTTCTCTCTCTGGTTTCTTCCGCGTTGTTTTCTGCCCCGCCACACTGCCCAGCCACCCAGTCCAGTCGCCCTCCTGTATTACTTACTCCTGCCTCTCTGGGGTCTCTACTGCTAGTGTATATCCTGGACCTCTCCTGGTTTGTCCCACTCCCTTGGCCTGCTCCGTCTTCTTCCCGCTGCTAGTAGCTCCAGGCGTGGGCCTCTGCCAGCCTTTCCTCGTCTCACTGTGGGCTTCCTCTCGGTGACCTGATGCTGTCTCAGTGGTTATCTCTTAGAGTGCTGGCTTCCATGTCTGTCCCTACTCTGGACTTCACGCTTGAAGTCCACCTTAGTCCTTTCTGCCTTCCTGTTGGACACATCCCTGTGGGTGTCATGTATGCACATGAGGTTCAGCAGCACAAATAAACACCTTTCTTCCTTATTCCTGCACTGTGGCCGCCTTTCTCCTGTGTTCTTTGCCTCTTTTATTGCCATCACTATTTTGGGTCTCCCTGGTGGCTCAGCTGGTAAAGAATCCACCTGCAGTGTGGGAGACCTGGGTCCGATCCCTGGGTTGAGAACATCCCCTAGAGAAGAGAATGGCTACCCACTCCAGTATTCTGGCCTGGAGAATTCCGTGGACTGTGTAGTTCACAGGGTGGCAAAGAGTCGGATGTGACTGAGTGACTTTCACTTTCCATAACCTATTTAGTCAGACTTGAATTCTTGGCACCGTTCTCAAACTTGTATCTTCTTTCCATTTCTTCTGACCTGACCCTGTTAGTTCAGACCCCTCAACTGCCCACCTGTTGTAGCAGCTTCGTGACCTTGATCCTTTTCTTGCATTGGTGGAAATATTTGATTTTGAGCCACTGAGGTGAAGTCCAAACACAAATTAATGTTGAATCTAAATCATACTAATATTATAGACCAAAAATTGTTTTCTAATTTGAAGAGATGAGCAAAGGTAATCAATCATATGAGTTAATTTTTAGTTTAATATTGCTGGTACATGAAAATCTTTACACATAATACTTAGGAATTAGTATGCCATAATTAATGCATAATTATGTATGCATAATTAAGTATGGCCCATGTCTATGGAAAATTGTGGTCTTTGAATAAATCAAAGTCTAAAACAGGTGATTCATTGTTTCATTTTCATTTTCCTAAAGAAGTATCAGTTGGTATCATGTGTGGTGTTTTTATTTTTGGTCAATATGTAGTTCAGCAAGTTGGTTTGTTGCTTTTTAAATGTTACTCTTATGTCTGCATGTTAGGAGACCTGAATTCTACTTTAAGCTGGAATTCTGAGAGCCTTCTTGACTGTGTCACTTTGGGAAAGAAATTCAGTCTCCTTGGGGTTGTCCATCTCCCTTCTTTTTTGAATTGGTGATATGAAAGTTGGAATAGGAGTGTACTTTATGGGTTTGAGTCTATTAAGTAGAATGCAATAAAGGGGTAAGCTTAAATTGTAAAAATAAGGTCTTTCACCCTTCCCCTTGAATATTTCCTTCTTTGTTCATCTCATATCCACTGAAGATAGTTTTATATGATTAAAGATAACTTTAGGTTTCTAGTCTAAGATATCTAGTGTAGATGTTTAGCTTTGATGCCCAGCCTATCATGTTATAGCCTTCTTAAGTTTAAGGACTAAGATCTTAATGACCCAGATAACCATGATGTTGTGGTTATTCATCTAGAGCCAGACATCCTGGAATGCAAAGTCAAGTGGGCCTTAGGAAGCATCACTATGAACAAAGCTAGTGGATGTGATGGAATTCCCACTGAGCTATCTCAAATCCCAAAAGATGATGCTGTTAAAGTGCCACACTCAGCATGCTAACAAATTTGGAAAATTCAGCAGTGGCACAGGACTGGAAAAGGTCAGTTTTCATTTCAATCCCAAAGAACAGCAATGCCAAAGAATGTTCAAACTACCACACAATTGTGCTCATTTCACATGCTAGCAAAGTAATGCTTAAAATTCTCCAAGCCAACAGTATGTGAAATAAATATTTCCAGATGTTCAAGTTGAATTTAGAAAAAGAGGAACCAGAGATCAAATTGCCAACATCTGTTGGATCATCGAAAAAGCAAGAGTGTTCCACAAAAACATCTTCTTCTGCTTCATTGACTATGCTACAGCCTTTGACTGTGTGGATCACAACAAACTGTGGAAAATTCTTCAAGAGATGGGAATACCAGACCACCTTACCCCTCCTGAGAAACCTGTGTGTAGGTCAAGAAGCAACAGGTAGAACCAGACATGGAACAATGGGCTGGTTCCAAGTTGGGAAAGGAGTAAGTCAGGCTGTGTATTGTCACTCTACTTACTTAACTTCTATGCAGAGTACATCATGTGAAATGCCAGGTGATGAAGCACACACTGGAATCAAGATTGCCAGAAGAACTATCATTAACTTCAGATATGCAGATAACACCACCCTTATGGCAGAAAGTGAAGAGGAACTAAAGAGCCTCTTGATGAAAGTGAAAGAGGAGAGTGAAAAAGTTGGCTTAAAACTCAACATTCAAAAAATAAAGATCATGGCATTCAGTCCTGTCACTTCTTGGCAAATAGGTGGGGAAACAATGGAAACAGTGACAGACCTTATTTTTTTGGGCTCCAAAATCACTGCAGATAGTGACTGCAGCCATGAGATTGAACGACATTTGCTCCTTGGAAGAAAAGCTATGACCAACCTAGACAGCATATTAAAAAGCAGAGACATTACTTTGCTAACAAAGGTCTGTTTAGTCAAAGCTATGGTTTTTCCAGTAATCATGTATGGATGTGAGAGTTGGACCATGAAGAAAGCTGAGTGCCAAAGAATTGATGCTTTTGAACTGTTGGAGAAGACTCCTGAGAGACCCTTGGACTACAAGGAGATCAAATCAGTGAGTCCTAAAGGAAATCAGTCCTAAATATTCATTGAAAGGACTGATGCTGAAGTTGAAGCTCCAGTACTTTGGCCACTTGATGCGAAGAGCTGACTTATTAGAAACCCTGATTCTGGGAAAGATTGAAGGCAGGAGGAGAAGGGGATGACTGAGGATGAGATGGTTTAATGGTATCACTGACTCAATGGACATGAGTTTGAGCAAGCTCCAGGGGATGGTGAAGGACAAGGAAGCCTGGAGTGCTGCAGTCAGTGGGGTCACAAAGAATCTGACACGACTGAGGGGCTGAACAACAAGTCATCAGCCAACAGAACATGAGGATAATAGAGCAAGTCTCCAGTTCTTTCCATCTGTGATTGCTTCACTCTTACTTCTCCTGGGGCTGTTGCTATGAGGTTGACGATGGAAACACATGGCCGAGTTGGCTGAGTAAGTCAGAAGAAAGGTGGAACACAGAATTTTGCAATTTTTTGGTCAAAAAAAAAAAAAAAGGACATATGCCGTAGGCTGTTGCAGAAAATCCAGAGACCTGGCCTACATTTTAGTTTTATAGTTCTTGGTAGATGATTAGTGAAAGACAGTGGGAAGATAGCTAGTTATGGTCAAGGTAGGACTCTCCTAAGGCCAGACAGGTGATGTGGTTATTAGCCTGAGGGATAAACTCCAGCATCTTGTGGGGAAGAAGTTAGAGGGCAGGGGCTCACCTAGCAAACTCTGACTAATGTTCTGGCATCTTGGAAATTTGCTGAGCTTGAGAGGGAGCAAAGGAAATACGTAGGTTCTTGTTCAGATTCTTGATTCACTGGCTGAGACATCCTAGCAAGTAGCTATTTATACAACACGAATAGCATTATCTTAATATCCATGAGGATTTAATGAGCTGACCTATGATCTCTAGAACTTATTCATCTTGCATAACTGAAACCTTGTGAATTTTAAATGGCAAGTCTCCATTTTCCTCTTCCCTAAACTCTGGCTGTCACCATTTTACTCTTTGCTTCTATGAGTCTGACTATTTTAGGTACCTTATTTAAGTGGAATCGTGCAATGTCCGTCCTTCTGTGACTGGCTTATTTCACTGAGCATAATGTCTTTTGGGTCCATCAGTATTATCGTGTGTGGCAGGATTTCCTTCTTTTTAAAGGCTGAATAATATTCTTATATGAATATACCACATTTTCTTAACTTGCTCATTTGTCCAAGGGCATTTGGGTTGTTTCCACATCTTGGCTGTTGTGAATAATGATGCAGCTCATGTGGGAGTGCAGATACCTCTTTGAGATCTTGATTGCAATTCTTCTGGATAAATACCCAGAAGTGGAGCTGCTGGACCCTGTGATAGTCCCATGTAGTTTTTTGAGGAACCTCCATATTGTTTTCTATAGCAGCCGAACCACGTTCCTACCTCCTATGTATGAGAGTTCACATATCTCTGCATCCTCACCAACATTTGTCTCTTGTCTTTTTGGTAATATCCATTTTAACAAGTGTGAGGTGATATCTTGTGGTCTTCTGTTGCACTTCCCAGATGATGAGTGATGCTGAACACCTTTTCATGTACCTAGTGACCGTTTCTGTGTCTTTGGAGAAATGTCAAAGTCCTTTGCCCATGTTTTAATATTGATCTTTTTTTTTCTTCTGCTATTAAGTTGTAGGAGTTCCTTGTCTATTTTGGATATTAATACCTTATCAGTTATGTGGTTTGTGAGTATTTCCTCCCATTCCATCAGTGTCCTCTTCATACTGTTGCTTATTGCCTTAGCTGTGTAGATTGACATAGACCTCCTTGTCTATTTTTGCTTTTGTTGCCTCTACATTTACCATTATATCCTAGAACAAAATATACCCATGTAAGACACTTACACTAGAGGGGGAAGAGACTGCCAGTTATATTATGACACATGGCTTTGTCATCACTTAACACATGGCTATTACTTTGCAAGTATTGCATTGGGGGTGTTCTCCCAACAAGAAATATTTGCTTCCCTGATAGCAAGGTCGTGCTTCTTTGCCATTTCCATGCATTCCTATGTATGTAATCACTTTTTGTTTGAATTCTGTATCAGATTGTAGTCCTTTTGAAGACATTGAAAATGGCAGTTAAACTCAACACATGGAGTTCCAACATGGAACGCAACTCAGCAGAAGGGTCAGCAGGGGTTAGCAGATGGGAGCAGCTGACCTCCAGAGGCAGAGCTGGCTGTGTCCCAGCTGCTGCCTGCAGCAGAGCCGTGGGAAGATGCTGTCAACTGCAGTGTGCCTCCTGATTTCTGAAAATTTAAAATGTGAAAAAAGAGCATGCCCTTCTTTTATTCTCAGCGTTTTTTGTGAAAATAAACAGTTTGAAGCTTTCTTTAAGCAGTGGTGTAAGCTCCTGAGAACAGGGGCTCTGTGAGTATATTTGTGTTTCCTGAGTGCCTGGCATAGGGCTTTGCACTTAGTAAATGCTTCATAGACAGAATTTAAAAATGCGTGTGTATGGGCAGCAATATTATAATCATCAGCCTTGTTAAGAGACTGGAACACAATTATTCCAGCCACTAAAAAGAAAGGTAGTTATGTAATGTGGTGGAGGTTCTAATTATTGCATGATGGCAATCATATTACAGGAAATAAATGTATGAAATTAACATGTTGTATACCTTAAATGTATACAATGTTACATGTCAAGTATATTTCACTGAAAAAGAGAGAAATGTGTATGTGATTCTTCCCTCTCATAGGATTCTAAGGTTATCCACCATGAAATTTCCTTAAACAGCATTTTTAAATTTGATTTAATTTGCCAGAATCGGATTCACACATAATTTTTCAGTAACACATCAGATGTGTAATATAAGATACATCTGTGGTCTTTCTCTGGCTATGGAAGGGAAGAGCAGATCGAGGATTAGAAGATCAGAAGGAGGGAAAAAGCAAGAGATTAAGTTTATGCTCTGGCTGACCTTAACATTGGTCTTCTGTTACTTGTCTGTGCCGTCTGGTTTTTTTCTTAAAGAGAAATAGCAAGTCCGGGGGTTTTGTGGCAGCTGACTAGCGATCAGGAGACAGCGGCTGCAGTCTCCCTTTTCTGGTGTTCTGTCATGAAGAACAGTCTGCTACCCTAGAGGAAACCTGGTGATTTCTGACTTTCTGGGTTCTTTGATTTTCCTGGTCTTAGCTGTTTCAGAAATCAGAGGGTGGTGAGGGTGTGCCCCTGGCTTAAGAGTAGGTTTAAAGATGGATGGGACAAAAAAATGTGAAGAATGAGACCAGGCTCCTGCTTTGATATTAATATTTCTGAGCCAGTGATTGGAGTCTCCTCTGCAAGGGTGGGGAAGTATGTCAGTATGTGGCCCCTTCTCGACTCTTTCTCCTAACTACCAGCCACAGGTCTGCCCCTGCCCCTCGGTGGGAGGTTTC
>NW_011494768.1:2710987-2739067 GCF_000754665.1 Bison bison bison
GGGAGGTTTCCTGTGTGTCTGTGCTTCCCAGATGCCTTTGTCAGGAGGGCACAGGGCTGGCTTGCCTCTGAGGGTGGAGTCCCAAGAGCCAGTGGGACCTCACTGGTGAGACATCTACGTGTGTCCTGGAGTTTGTGGTTTCTGGGGCCCAGGAGGGATGGGGAGGCAGGCAGGAGCCCATGCTTCTGTTTCCTTCTTAGGAGCATCTCTTATTTCTCTTTAGTGCTCTGTCTTTCACAAGCGCTTTTCGTGGCTCAGTCTCTTGATTATCATGAATAAAAGCCCTGTTCTACTCTCTACCCTGGGTGCAGATCACCTAGGGGTCCAGCCTCCTTTCCAACTCTTTTCCCTATTTTGTAGCAGCCTTTCAAGGTGAATCTTCAAGGAGTTGCCTGTATTTCATGTCTATTATTTTACTTAGTCTTTTCCACTCATTGAACTTTATGATTATTATTTTTTTTTTTTTGGTAAATATTTATTTATTTATTTTTGGCTGTGCTGAGTCTTCACCCCTGAGCAGGCTTTTCTTTAGTTGCGGTAAACAAGGGCTCCTCTCTAGTTGGGGAGTGCAGGCTTCTCACTGTGGTGGCTTCTCTTGCTGCGGAGCACAGGCTCAATAGTTGGGTTCACGGGCTTAGTTGCTGCATGGCATGTGGGATCCTCTCGGATCAGGGATGGAACCTATGTCTCCTGTGTTGGCAGGTGAATTCTCCACCACTGAGCCAGCAGGGAAGTCCACTTATCGACTCTTGTATATACTTTAGTTGGGCCTCTTCCTCCCTTCTACCAGTCTGCTCTTGTCAAGATTTTCAGTCGCCTCCAAAGCCCAGTGGTCATCCGTTAGTCCTGTAAGCAGTGTGTGACACAGTTGCTTGAATGACTCGCTCCCTGGAAAATCCGATTTTTGATAGACTCCCAGAGCATCCAACGTGAACGGTTTTCTTCCCAGCTCACTGGCTGCTATCCTCCGCCTCCTTCGTTACTGTTCCTCATCTCCCTGACCTCTCAGTGCCCTGAGGCCAGCCCTCTGCCTTTTCTGTGTCTTTGAATACTCGCTGCCTCAGTGTTATCCAGTCCAATGCAACTCCCACCTTTTAATCTCTACCTTGGGCTTCTTCCCAGAACTTGGTTTTTTAACTGCTTCTCAAAGCACCCACCTGTTGTGTGTAAATAGGCAACTCAGTTCAGTTCAGTTCAGTCGCCCAGTCATGTCTGACTCTTTGAGACCCCATGAACTGCAGCACGCCAGGCCTCCCTGTCCATCGCCAACTCCCAGACTTTACCCAAACTCATGTCCATTGAGTCGGCGATGCCATCCAACCGTCTCATCCTTGGTTGTCCCCTTCTCCTCCCGCCTTCAGTCTTTCCCAGCATCAGGGTCTTGTGCAGTGAGTCAGCTCTTCACATCAGGTGGCCAAAGTATTGGAGCTTCAGCTTCAGCATCGGTCCTCCCAATGAATAGCCCATCCAACTATGAGCTCTTGATGTTGCCCTTCCCTCCCCCACCTGCTTCTCCACACAGCAAAGAGCACCTGCAGCCTCCCATTATCTCAGGCCAAAATCTTGGAGTCATGACTGACCCTCTCTTCTTTTATCTCACCCAGTCCACTCCAGCAACAAATAATACACTCCTCTCTAAGTGTATTTAAATACACTCCTCTCTAAGTGTATTTAAAATCCATCCACTTCATAACACCCTGGGTGCCATCAGCAGCTTCAGGGTGCTGTCATCTCTGATATGAGTTGTTGCAGGAGTGCCCAGCTGGCCCCTTGTTTTCTGCTCCTTTTCCCCTTTTATTCAGTTCTCAGTAACTCCTCTAGCAGTTGATATTTAAACCTAACTCAAATCGCGTGTCATTCCTCCTCTTGAACTGGCCAGCATGTCCCATCTTAGAGCAAGGCCACAGCCTTTACTCAGGGCCGATGAGGTGCTGCCCACCTTCCCCTCAGGCTGCAGCTCTGGCTTTTCCTGTCTGCTCACTCAGCCGCTTCCTTGTGCTCGGACTTGCCAGGGACACTCCCACTCAGGGCCTCTCTGCCTGCATCCTTCCTTTCCCTTTAACTCTCTACCCTGAGTGTCTTGGGCTACTCAGGAAGCACTACTGATAAAGAACCCACCTGCCAATGCAGGAGATGTAAGAGATGTGGGTTTTCTCCTACACTGTTGGTGGGAATGCAAACTAGTACAGCCACTACAGAGAACAGCATGGAGATTCCTTAAAAAACTGGACATAGAACTGTCATACGACCCAGCAATCCCACTGCTGGGCATACACACCGAGGAAACCAGAATTGAAAGAGACACGTGTATCCCAGTGTTCACTGCAGCACTGTTTACAATAGCCAGGACATGGAAGCAACCTAGATGTCCATTGGCAGATGAATGGATAAGAAAGCTGTGGCACATATACACAATGGAATATTACTCAGCCATTAAAAAGAATGCAATTGAATCAGTTCCAATGAGGTGGATGAAACTGGAGCCTATTATACAGACTGAAGTAAGTCAGAAAGAAAAACATCAATACAGTATAATAACACATATATATGGAATGTAGATGGAGAAGGCAATGGCCACCCACTCCAGTACTCTTGCCTGGAAAATCTCATGGACAGAGGAGCTTGGTGGGCTGTAGTCCATGGGGTCGCAAAGAGTCGGACACGACTGAGCAACTTCACTTTCACTTTTCACTTTCATGTGTTGGAGAAGGAAATGGCAACCCACTCCAGTGTTCTTGCCTGGAGAATCCCAGGGATGGCGGAGCCTGGTGGGCTGCCATCTGTGGGGTCACACAGAGTCGGACACGACTGAGCAACTTCACTTTCACTTTTCACTTTCATGTGTTGGAGAAGGAAATGGCAACCCACTCCAGTCTTCTTGCCTAGAGAATCCCAGGGATGGCGGAGCCTGGTGGGCTGCCATCTGTGGGGTCACACAGAGTCGGACACGACTGAAGTGACTTAGCAGCATGGAATTTAGAAAGATGGTAACAATGACCCTATATGTGAGGCAGCTAAAGAGACACAGAGATAAAGAACAGACTTTTGGACTCTGTAGGAGAAGGCCAAATTCAGACTTAAATTGAAGAAAGTTACTAGACCATTCAGGTATGACCTAAATCAAATCCCTTATGATTATACAGTGGAAGTGAGAAATAGGTTTAAGGGACTAGATCTGATAGATAGAGTGCCTGATGAACTATGGATGGAGGTTCATGACATTGTACAGGACACAGGGATCAAGACCATGCCCATGGAAAAGGAATGCAAAAAAGCAAAATGGCTGTCAGGGGAGGCCTTACAAATAGCTGTGAAAAGGAGAGAAGCAAAAAGCAAAGGAGAAAAGGAAAGATATAAGCATCTGAATGCAGATTTCCAAAGAATAGCAAGAAGAGATAAGAAAGCCTCCCTCAGCTATCAGTGCAAAGAAATAGAGGAAAACAACAGAAAGGGAAAGACTAGAGATCTCTTCAAGAAAATTAGAGATACCAAGGGAACATTTCATGCAAAGATGGGCTCTATAAAGGACAGAAATGGTATGGACCTAACAGAAGTAGACAATATTAAGAAGAGGTGGCAAGAATACACAGAAGAACTGTACAAAAAACATCTTCACGACCAAGATAATCATGATGGTGTGATCACTCACCTAAAGCCAGACATCCTGGAATGTGAAGTCAAGTGGGCCTTAGAAAGCATCACTAGGAACAAAGCTAGTGGAGGCGACAGAATTCCAGTTGAGCTCTTTCAAATCCTAAAAGCTGATGCTGTGAAAGTGCTGCACTCAATATGCCAGCAAATTTGGAAAACTCATCAGTGGCCACAGGACTGGAAAAGGTCAGTTTTCATTCCAATCCCAAAGAAAGGCAATGCCAAAGAATGCTCAAACTACCACACAATTGCACTCATCTCACATGCTAGTAAAGTAATGCTCAAAATTCTCCAAGCCAGGCTTCAGTAATACGTGAACTGTGAACTTCCAGATGTTCAAGCTCGATTTAGAAAAGGCAGAGGAACCAGAGATCAAATTGCCAACATGCGCTGGATCATCGAAACAGCAAGAGTTCCAGAAAAACATCTATTTTTGCTTTATTGATTATGCCAAAGCCTTTGACTGTGTGGATCACAATCAACTGTGGAACATTCTTCAAGAGATGGGAATACCAGACCACCTGACCTGCCTCTTGAGAAACCTGTATGCAGGTCTGGAAGCAACAGTTAGAACTGGACATGGAACAACAGACTGGTTCCAAATAGGAAAAGGAGTACATCAAGGCTGTATGTTGTCACCCTGCTTATTTAACTTATATGCAGAGTACATCATGAGAAATGCTGGGCTGGAAGAAGCATAAGCTGGAGTCAAGATTGCCGGGAGAAATATCAATAACCTCAGATATGCAGATGACACCACCCTTATGGCAGAAAGTGAAGAGGAACTCAAAAGCCTCTTGACGAAAGTGAAAGTGGAGAGAGAAAAAGTTGGCTTAAAGCTCAACATTCAGAAAACGAAGATCATGGCATCTGGTCCCATCACTTCATGGGAAATAGATGGGGAAACAGTGGAAACAGTGTCAGACTTTATTTTTCTGGGCTCCAAAATCACTGCAGATGGTGACTGCAGCCATGAAATTAAGACGCTTACTCCTTGGAAGAAAAGTTTTGACTAACCTAGATAGCATATTGAAAAGCAGAGATATTACTTTGCCAGCAAAGGTCCGTCAAGTCAAGGCTATGGTTTTTCTAGTGGTCATGTATGGATGTGAGAGTTGGACTGTGAAGAAGGCTGAGCGCCCAAGAATTGATGCATTTGAACTGTGGTGTTGGAGAAGACTCTTGAGAGTCCCTTGGACTGCAAGGAGATCCAACCAGTCCATTCTGAAGGAGATCAGCCCTGGGATTTCTTTGGAGGGACTGATCCTAAAGCTGAAACTCCAGTACTTTGGCCACCTCATGCGAAGAGTTGACTCATTGGAAAAGACTCTGATGCTGGGAGGGATTGGGGGCAGGAGGAGAAGGGGACGACAGAGGATGAGATGGCTGGATAGCATCAGCGACTCGATGGACGTGAGTCTCAGTGAACTCCGGGAGTTGGTGATGGACAGGGAGGCCTGGTGTGCTGTGGTTCATGGGGTCGCAAAGAGTTGGACATGACTGAGCGACTGAACTGAACTGAACTGAGGAGAAGGCGAGGGTGGGATAATTTGAGAGAATAGCATTGAAACATGTATATTACCATATGTGAAATAGATCACCAGTCCAAGTTTGATGCATGAGACAGGGCATTCAAAGCCAGTGCACTGGCATGGCCCAGAGGGATGGGATGGGGAGGGAGCGGGGAGAGGGGGTCAGAATTGGGAGCACATGTACACCCGTGGCAGATTCATGTCAGTGTGGCAAAACCAGTACAGTACTGTAATTAGCTTCCAATGAAAATAAATAAATTAATTTTAAAAAAATGCAACACACACACACACAGAGATGTGGATTTGACAGGAGAGCCTGGCAGGCTGATGGTCCATAGGGTCATAAAGAGTCAGACACAACTGAAGCAACTTAGCTCACATGCATGCACCTGAGTATCTACGCCCCTGCCTCTGCCTCATCAGCTCTTGATTCAGGTGATTCACCTTCTCACAGAGGTCTTCCTCAACCACCCTGTTTTAAACATGTAAATCTTCCCTCAGTAACATCCCCCAGCCCCCTCCCACATTTTATTTTTTCCCATAGAATGTATCATGTCTAACATACCTTTTGTGTCTTTATTTTATCTTTGTAGTCTTCTTCTCTCTGCTACATGAAACTCCATGGAGGTAGAGATTTTCCTCAGCTTTGTTCCCTGATGTCTGAATGGTGCTCATCCGACAGAGTCTTTGATGCTTTTTGAATGAATTGATGTGAATTGATATAAACAAACAGATATACTGGGGTGTGTCTTAGCTCAGACTGCTATAACAAAATACCATAGGCCGTGTGACTTAAACATTTATTTCTCCAAGTTCTGGAGGCTAGGAAGTCCAAGATCATGGTGGCAGCAGATTTGGTTCCTTCTGGCTTGCTGCTGGCCATTTTTTTGCCATGTCATCACATGGTGGAAAGAGAGAGAGAGATAGAGGCAAGGACAGAGGAAAAGAGGGAGGGAGGGAAAGAGAGAGAGAGAGGAAGAATGGACATGAGTGAGCTACCATCTCTCTTCCTCTTCTTACCGGGACACTAATCCCATCCTGGGGGGGCCCACCCTCATGACCTCATAAAACCCTAATTACCTCCCCAAAGACACCACCACCACCTTGGGGTTAGGGCTTCAACATCACCTTTCTGGGGGCACAACAGGTGGAGTGGTTTAGGTCATGCCCAGCTGAGTCAGGGCTGAGAGGAGGTAAGTACAGAGTTGAGAGTGGTGTGTTCTGATGAAAACAGAGATCCCTGAAGAAGAGGGGTGAGTCCAAGGTGTGTGGGTCTTAACCTGGGGTCTTATTGGGTGCTCTCTGGATGGTCTTGACTAAGTATTGAAGTTTTCTTTTGTATAAAGAGGGGGACCCTTTGAAGAGGGAGATGCTCATTCTTTTGGAAAAGAGGTGAAGATGGAACTTTTATCTTTTAGGTTGCTCTGGCGTGATGAGCCATGTTTCAGACAGAGGGGGCTGGTTCTTCTGGGTGGGGCCCAGACTCTTCAGCCCACTCTAGCTCCTTTACCTGCCTTGCTAGGGAGTGTTCTTTCTCACTGATGTGGCTGACAGTGTGGCTTCTTGGAAGCTTCTTGTCTGTATGAAACAAGCTTTCATAATCTGTTATTATGAAAGCATAATAAAAAATTAAAAACTGAGACATTACTTTGCTGACAGAGGTCCATCTAGTGAAAGCTATGGTTTTTCCAGTAGTCATGTATGGATGTAAAAGTTGGACCATTAAGAAAGCTGAGTGCTGAAGAATTGATGCTTTTGAACTATGGTGTTGGAGAAGACTCTTGAGAGTCCCTTGGACTGCAAGGAGATCCAACCAGTCCATTCTAAAGGAAATCAGTCCTGAATATTCTTTGGAAGGACTGATGCTGAAGCTGAAGCTCCAATACTTTGGCCACCTGATGTGAAGAACTGACTCCTTGGAAAAGACCCTGATTCTGGGAAAGATTGAGGGCTGGAGGAGAAGGGGATGACAGAGGACAAGATGGTCGGGTGGCATCACTGACTCAATGGACATGAGTTTGAGCAAGCTCTGGGAGTTGGTGATGACAGGGAGGCCTGGCGTGCTGCAGTCCATGGGGTCACAAGGAGTCAGACATGACTGTGCAACTGGACTGAACTGAACTGAATCTTTTGCACTGAAGATTCTTAGAGGGCAGACACTTAAGCTGAAGTAATTTGGGATTTAATATGTAAATGTCTTGAGAAATCTTTTTGTGTGATTTATGACTTCTAGATGTGAGCATAGATAAAACCCTAATATGTTTGTAAACATCATCCTCTTAAGACCACTTGACTCTTTGGACTGATTGGTTAGTCTGGGTGGGGAGGAAATATTGTTCATTTACAGATGACAGAGTTGATAAATTCCCAGCACACTTCCCAAAACTAAAGTAGTTATGTGGGATGGGAATTCTACTCCAGGACCATCATTTACTCTAATTAGGTCACTTCATATCTGATGAACTATTAATACATTATTTCCTGCTTTTGGTTCTGAATGTTGCTAGGTTATTTCTTAGGAAGCCAGATTCGTGTGACAGCTTTGGTATCGTGCATTTTGGATGTTTTATTAATAAACGAGTGGACTTTTCCCTGATTGTGAAATAACACTTGGTCATTGAAAAGAATTTGGAAAATGAAATTTTAACGTTGCTATGCTGTGATAGTGTGTTAATATTTTGGGTAGATTTTTGGTAGATAGAACAAATGACTGTCGTTTAGCTTGTTAGTCTTTGCCCATTTAATATTCTGTAATGAATATTTTTATGATACTGTAGATGTTCTTCAAAACTTAATTTTAGATGTGAAGGGTGTGTTTCCCACAAACATGAGCTCAGGCATTTTGCTCTTATGTAAGAAGACTTGTAGCTGCCCTCAAGCTATAACACAGCAGCTGTTTTATAGGCTCTTATCCTGTGCTGTGTAGTGTTTGGCTGTGATACAGGAGAAGACAGTCCCCATTCTCAAAGGGCATGAAGTCTACGGCCTTACTTGTTAACACAGGGAAGTTTCTTGCTAGTCTAGAAATACATTAAAATAAAGGCTTGCTGCGCTGAACCGGGCTCTGCTGTGTCCACACAGCTGAGGGATGCTCCCTGCAGAGCCTCCCAAGTGGACCTTGGCACACCTGGCCGCCTGGCTCCTTTTGCTGCCTTTAGTACCTCTTCCTTCTTGCCATACACCCTCTCCCCAAAGGCCCACCAAAGCCAGTTGCTTTTAAACAGCACCACCAGGACATTCATCTAAGCCCCTAAAATGTCTCCAGTGCTGCAGGAGAGCTCAGGACTTCATGAAGAAAAGTAGGTCTTTCTGAAAGAGACTGTACACTTAGGTGATGGTAGATCAAGTGAACTCCAAGATGTTCTTTTACTGTTTGCACTTTCTCAGATTTTTTTTTGAGGCGGGGGGGTGGGTGGGCCAGAGACTTATTTTGCATCGTTTGTTATTTGCTGAAAGAACAGACTTGTAATTTGAAGACGCAAGGTAAAGCAATGGTAGAAACAGAAGCATGAGATCTAGTGATGGGTTAAAGTGCCAGCGCTCTGATCCTTCGTGTAATTCTCCCTTTGATTGTTCTCACTTGAAAGAATGCCTTTTCCTTCCCATTGTCGAGCACTACCTGCTGTCAGTCGGAGAGGGAGGAAGTCGAGCAGCTTGTCAGAGCCTTTCTGAGCCGCCTTCATATGGTTCGCAGAGACAGAGCTGGGTTTTCATTTCTTCTTTCATTCAACAGGAGTCCCTTTCATGTTTGCAAATTGAAAACGCGTGTTTTGCAGTGTGGGGCGAGGATGTGTGTGCCCTCTGGCACACCTGTTTCTCATTTCCTGACTTGAAAGCGCAACCCATCAAAAGGAGCAGAAAAACAATTTCTTTCTGACACGCTGCTCTGTGTTCCCTACTGGACCGAAGGCCTTCGCAGCTTTGCCATCTTGGTTCCCTCTGTAGAAGGTTCTCGTTAGAGGCAGAGTTCACTCGATGCTGGCAGCACCTTTTATAGCACAGGGCCGTTTGGGGTATGATTTTGTTATGGTGGTGGTGGTGTTCTTTTGCTGCACAGGAAATTTACTTGAACTAAGATTGATTTTAAAAAATACACAGAGAGGTCTTAAACATTTTTAAATATTAAATTTAGCTGGGCAGCATCTTACGTTGGAAGCATCTATGTAAGCCGACCAGTGAACCAGTTGGCCAGGAAAAGGGCTTGGTGGAGCATACAAATGTTTAAATTCCAGAGCACTGTTTAACATAAATCAAATATTTCCAAAGCATTACTTCAGATTTGTGTGTACTTTAAAGTCTTGCCAGCTTAAATGACTGTGAGGCACAATATGTTGACTTTGAGTTTGTAAATTGATAATTTGTTGCTATGAAGGTTGTACATGGTATAACTCATCACTTTCTGAAGGTACATAGTATGTCTGATGTTGCAAGCTGTTACGTTTGAAAAAAAAACTATGCTCAGGAATTCAGGCCTTGAGCTCTCAGATGCTTGGAACTTTGGTTCCTCTTAAGGTTTCCCTGGATATTTTCAGAGTGAGGCACATGGTTCTTTAGACCCAAACTTGGTTTAGGTTTTCTACTTCTGAGAGTCATTTGGGATAATAATTTTAACGATGTATCTTCAGAAACAGTTTCTCAGGATCTTTTTTTTTAACACTCATTCTTCCCACAGTTTAGCATGTATGAATCACCTGTTAAAATCCAGAGTATGGGACTTCCTTGGTGGTCCGGTGGTTAAGAACCAGGGAAATGAGGATCCCACGTGCCACGCAGCATGACCAAAAGGAAAATGCAGATTACGATCCAGTAGGTCTGGGAGAGGCCTGTGAGTCTGCGTTTTTCTTATGCTCCCAGGTGGTACCAGTCCTGTGGTCCATTTTGATGGACAAAGTGGTGCTGTTGCCAGCTGTGCCTTGCCTGTAACACTCATCCCATACACTTTATGTCTCATCACGTTTTAGTGGTTCTAAAGCTAAGGCAATGTGGTGGATATCCTTGACCTTTGGTATCTCTGAGAGCTTTAATTGATCGTCAGCACATGACCATATGGGCCTGCATGGATAGGCACCACTGAGGAGGGATTATAGCGCTGGCAGAAATGATATTTATGTTTTCTGACTCATCTGGGATACTCCTAACCTTGATACAAATTAACTAAGGTTCTTGTTGCAAGCAGAGGTGGATATAACAACCCGCCAGCTCTAAAAGGTGTGGCTAGAGGGGTTAGATGGAGAAGAAAATGGCAGCCCACTCCTGTATTCTTGCCTGGACAATCCCAGGGACAGAGCAGCCTGGTGTGCTGCCATCTATGGGGTCACACAGAGTCAGACGCGACTGAGGGGACTTAGCATGCATGCATGCATTGGAGAAGGAAATGGCAACCCACTCCAGTGTTCTTGCCTGGAGAGTCCCAGGGCCGGGGGAGCCTGGTGTGCTGCCATCTATGGGGTCGCACAGAGTCAGACGCGACTGAGGTGACTTAGCAGCAGCAGCAGCAAAGAGCTTAGAAAGATATAATCCTTAAACAGATGTATTTCAGTTTAACCAGCTCTGTCCATGGTGGCTGGTTAATTTGGGCCAAAAGGTTTATTGGTGAATCATGGAGAAAAAAGTGGAGACACTTAAGTGTAAAATGCAGGAACTGTTGTTTGTGTTTTTATTAGCTTGCTTTTATATACATGTCTTGGTCCTCGTTACTGCATAACAGCATGATTCAGCCTACAGTATAACACATCATGACTGAAGGATACCTTACATTTTAATTTTCAGAATATTTTTATTCGTATCAAGAAAGAGTACATTTGTTCACTGTATTTGTCTTTGGCTTTGATGAAAAATTTTTTTTACAAGCATTGGCTAGTAGAAAACATGGATAATCATTTTTAAAAATCTGAGTTAGACAGAAAGGAATTAGAGATTTTTTTTTTACATTCCTCATTGGCATTTCAGGTCTCTTGACTGGAAGAGAAGGTGTGCTCTGAAGGTGGTTGGGATGTCATGGGCTTGGAAATCAGACTTGGGTTGGAATCATAATGGAGGGAGCAGGTTGGAAGGGTGTGTCTACCTGTTCCCACCAGGACTGGAGCATCTTTCTTTATGGAGGAGAGACGTACAGATATGTTAATTGCCATGGATGTTATCACTTTGTATCAGCGCACCTCCTGCTGCTCGGGATTCAGTGTTGTATGTTTTGTAATACTGTTTTCTGCATCTATTTCTCTATATTCTAGCCTCACGTGACAGTGCTTTCCTGGTTCTTCATAATTTCCTGGTAAATTATATGTGTTGTAATCTATCATAATAGTCACTGTTTACTAATATTGATGATAGAACATTCTGCTAGGATGATGTGATGGTGTGTTCCTGGAAATACGGAATATTTGCCCCATGTCACTAAGACAGATAGTAAAATTTATGTCAGAGGACAGTAACGATTTAAGATTTACTGAAATTTCTTTTATCTGACTTCTTCCTTATCCTTGAAGTTTAGATGTGCCTCTGCTTTACTTGTTAGGCTTTCTTTTGAATGTTAGCATAAATTTGGTAGGATATAGAGATATAATATTCTTTTTTTTTTGCTCTGGTCTCTCTCCAAAACCATTAGCTTTTATTAAAGGGTTGGAGCCTACATATTTAATTTCACAGGCATACATATTGATTTGTATTTGAATACAGTTTTAATATGCATTAATAGTAGTTCAAAATATGTAAGTAATTTTTTATGTAATATCTACTGTAGAAGACTTCATAGTCTTATATAAAGTAAAAAAGGATCATAGGCAAGAAACATTACACTCTACCCATGTTATTGTCATAACCCATCTTCCTATTTGGAGGATAATTGCTTTTCAGTGTTGTGTTGGTTTCTGCTGTACAACAATGTGAATCAGCAACAAGTATACATATGTCCCCTCCCTCTTGAGAGATGCAATATTAATGGAAATATTTTTCCATATATTTGTCTTACATGTTTTCATTTATCTGAGTTGTCTTAGTAGTTTTGATTTCATTTCACATCTTAGTAAGAGTTCCTTCTTTGGAGCCTTTCACCTTAGTGTTATAGCCTGTTTATACCTGGAATAAGCATACGCACAGCAGACTTGAGTTTCTGTATGGCCCTGGGCTTTCCTCAGAACAACTTTGATAGGTGAAACCCTGCCCCTGTCATCAAATTCATGGATATTTTTCAGAACTCACTATGTGCTTTGCAGAGGTAAGTTTTATTTTGATCTTCTTCATGTCTGGGGCAACTCTCCTTAGCAAGTCCTAGATATCATCACCTACTTCATTTCTTTATATCTGTCATTGTAATATAAGCAATTCAGCACAATATCGTGAAAAAAAGAGTGCACATTTCTATTTCTGCTCCTACCTGGAGCTACTGTGGCTCAGATCATGAGCTTCTTATTGCAAAATTCAGGCTGAAATTGAAGAAAGAAGGATATTCAAGGGATTAGATGGGGCTGACAGTACCTGAAGAACTGTGGATGGAGGTTTTACAAGAGTAACTAACCAAAACCATCCCAAAGATAAAGAAATACAAGAAGGCAAAGTAGTTGTCTGAGGAAGCTTTACAAATAACTGAGAAAAGAAGATAAGCAAAAGGAAAGGTTGAAAGGGAAAGATATTCCCAACTGAACGCAGAGTTCCAGAGAATAGCAAGAAGTGATAAGAAGGCCTTCTTAAATAAACAATGCAAAGAAAGAGAGAAAAGCAATAGAATGGAAAAGACTAGAGATCTCGTCAAGAAAATTGGAGATATCAAGGGAACATTTCATGGAAGGATGGGTATGATAAAGGACAGAGACAATAAAGACCTAACAATAGCAGAAGAAATTACGAAGAGGTGGCAAGAATAACTTGTTTGTGTAGAACTATATAAAAAAGGTCTTAATGACCCAAATAACCATGATGGTGTAGACACTCACCTAGAGCTAGACATCCTGGACTGCGAAGTCAAGTAGGAAGCATCACTACGAACAAAGCTACTAGAGGTGATGGAATTCCATTTGAGCTATTTCAAATACTGAAAGATGATCCTGTGAAAGTGCTGCACTCAATATTCCAGCAAATATGGAAAACTCAGCAGTGGCCACAGGACTGGAAAAGGTCAGTTTTCATTCCAATCCCAAAGAAAGACAATGCCAAAGAATGCTCAAACTACTGCATACTTGCACTCATCTCACACGCTAGTAAAGTAATGCTCAAAATTCTCCACGCCAGGCTTCAGCAATACGTGAACCATGAACTTCCAGATGTTCAAGCTGGATTTAGAAAAGGCAGAGGAACCAGAGATCAAATTGCCAACATCTATTGGATCATCAAAAAAAGCTGATTGGTTCCAAATTGGGAAAGGAGTGCATCAGGGCTGTATATTGTTACCCTGCTTATTTAACTTATTTTCGGAGCACATCATGTGTATGCCAGGCTGTATGAACCACAAGCTGGAATCAAGATTGCCAGGAGAAATATCAATGACCTCAGTATGCATATGATACCACTATAGTGGCACAAAGTGAAGAGGAGCAAAGAGCCTCTTGATGAGGGTGAAAGGGAGAGTGAAAAAGTTGGCTTAAAATTCAACATTCAAAAAGCTAAGATTATGGCATCTGTTTCCATCACTTCATGGCAAGTAGGTGGGGAAAACATGGAAACAGTGACAGATTTTATTTCTTGGGCTCCAAAATCACTGCAGATGATGACCACTGCCATGAAATTAAGACACTTGCTCCTAGGAAGGAAAGCTATGACAAAACCTAGACAAATTCTTGAAAAGCAGAGACATCACTTTGTGACAAAAGTCTGTTATAGTCAAAGCTGTGGTTTTTCTAGTAGCCAGGTACGGATGTGAGAGTTGGACCATAAAGAAGGTTGAGCGAGTGAGTGAGTGAAGTCACTCAGTGGAGTCTGACTCTTTGTGACACTATGGACTGTAGCCTACCAGGCTCCTCTGTCCGTGGGATTTTCCAGGCAAGAGTACTGGAGTGGGTTGCCAAATTTTATTCCCCAGAAAGGTTGAGCACCAAAGAATTGATGTCTTCAAACTGTGGTGCTGGAGAAGACTCTTGAGAGTACCTTGGACTGCAAAGAGATCAAACCAGTCAATCGTAGAGGAAATCAGTCCTGAATATTCATTGGAAGGACTGATGATGAAGCTGAAGCTCCAATACTTTGGCCACCTGATGTGAAGAGCCAACTCACTGGAAAAGACCCTGATGCTGGGAAAGATCAAAGGCAGAAAGAGAAGAGGGTGATAGAGGATGAGATGGTTGGATGGCATCACTGACTCAGTGGACATGAGTTGAGCAAACTCCAGGTGATAGTGAAGGACAGGGAAGCCTGGAGTGCTTCAGTCCATGGGGTTGCAAAGATTTCGACATGACTGAGTGGCTGAACAACAACAGATGACTGGAGCAACATGAACGAAATCAGGATTCTGTTAGCACAGAAGGAAATCACAGTTGTGTGGGTTAATGCCAGGATCCGGCCTCTTGATATCAACTGATACTTGATATCATTTGGTGATTATCAATAAGGATGATAACAGCAGCTATCATCTGTTGAGCACTTGCTATGATCAGGCACTGTGCTAAGTGCTTTGTACATAATGATTACAATTTTCAAATGAGAAAACTGAGGTTCAGAAAAGTTAAGCAGTGCCTGAGTGCTGAAAGAATCTAAATAGTCTTTACTTAGTGACAGTAGAGAAATGTGAAAAAAGAGCGGGGCCAAACTGAAATATAATCATCCACTGTCCTACTAGAAATCGTGAGGTGTAGGTGTTTAGAGAGTTAAAAATGTATACTTATCACTTAAATCTGTCCTTACCAGAGCCATGCCTCTTGCCATTATTTTTGGCTAACAGAAATTTGGCTGTGGAAATAGATGTTTTTGTTTTGAAAAATCAAATGCAGTAGATTAAAAAAAAAAACACCACACCACCACAGAGTTTGTTTATGTCTTCATTTCACTCAAATTGAATAGATGAAATGGGATCTGGCTGTTTCATATTGTTTATGTTCTGCTTTGCTTCTTGGTTCTGGGGCAGGATTCCTGGTTCTGCTTGAATTTGTTTCCTTCTCAAATATCATTTACAAGATGATTGTGGAAATTAATAAAGAGAAAGTATTTCTGTGCAGTAAGCACTGTATTTGTCCTACTGTGACATAATACAATGCTATTTTATTAGCATTATAAAATACCTTTCAGTGTGTGTTCCCTGAACCTCAGTCTACTTTGTTCTTTTTTAGTCCAGAGGGAAGGAAAGTGATTTACATAAGTAACCACTGTAATATTTTAAATGAAGGGTCATGTAAGGGTCTCACTTCTTTTCATTTCATTTAATATAAGGGCAAAGTGTATGCTTGATCTATGTTTTATTTATGTGTAATAAAAGAGCCTACGTGAATAAAGTACATGAAATCAAGGTGAAGTTGGTTTTACTCAGTGAAACTATTATATAAATGGCAGAGATGTGTGTGTGTGTGGCGGGGGAGGGGGGGGCGTGCATGTGCATCAACAGAGATGATTGCACAGAGGACTGGGGAGTGATGTTATGTCCTCTGATGGATTGTTGTTCAGTCGCTAAGTCATGTCTGACTCTGCAACCCATGGACTACAGCACGCCAGGCTTCCCTGTCCTTCACTGTCTCCTGTAGTCGGTGATGCTGTCCAACCGCCTCACCCTCTGTCATCCTGTTCTGTTGCCCTCAGTATTTCCCAGCATCAGGGTCTTTTCCAGTGAGTCTGCTCTTCACATCAGGTGGCCAAAGTACTGGAGCTTCAACTTCAGCATCAGTCCTTCTAATGAATATTCAGGACTGATTTCCTCTACGATTGACTGGTTTGATCTCATCTCCTTGCACTCCAAGGGACTCTCAAGAGTCTTCTCCAACACCACAGTTCGAAAGCATCAATTCTCTGGTTCTCAGCCTTCTTTATGGTCCAACTCTTACATCCATACATGACTACTGGAAAAACCATAGCTTTGACTAGACGGACCTTTGTCAGTAAAATGCCGTCTCTGCTTTTTAATACGCTGTCTAGGTTTGTCATAGCTTTTCTTTTTTTTTTTGTCATAGCTTTTCTTCCAAGGAATAGCTGTCTTTTAATTTCATGTCTGTAGTCACTGTTGACAGTGATTTTGGAGTCCAGGAAGATAAAATCTGTCCCTATTTCCACTTTTTCCACATCTATTTGCCAAGAAGTGATTAAGCTAGCTTTTTCACTCTCCTCTTTCACCTTCATCAAGAGGTTCTTTAGTTCCTTTCCATTTTCTGCCATTAGGTTAGTATCATCTGCATATCTGAAGTTATTGATATTTCTCCTGGAAATCTTGATTCCATCTTTTAATTCATCCAGCCCAGCATATCGCATGATGTACTCTGCATAAGTTAAATAAACAGGGTGATGATAAGCTTTGATGTACTCCTTTCCTGATTCTGAACCAGTCCATTATTCCATGTCTTGTTCTGACTGTTGCTTCTCAACCTGAACAGGTTTCTCCAGAGGCAGATATGGTGGTCTGGTATCCCCATCTCTTTAAGAATTTTCCAGTTTGTTCTGATGGGTAGCTTCTGATTTTCATTTCAGCCATCATATAGAATATTTGGTCCTTAATTAGGTGAGGTTACTCAGTCTGAACTAGCAGTCTGTAGTTGTTTAGCTGCCTATTTGCTGCTTAACAAATCACCCCCAAATTTTGTGACTTAGAAGAATAATCCTCTTCTTATGATTGTATGTGTTAACTAGATCTCAAGTGGATCACCCTTTTGCTGGTTTGGTTGGTGGTTCTCGTGTGGGTAGGGTTAGATGGTGGTTTACCAAGGTGTCCATGGTGGCTTCCTCACGTGGCTGGTGCCCAGGCGGGCACAGCCAGAATGATGGGCTCAGCTGGTATGCCCAGGTGCTTTGGCTCTGCTGTCTGCCCATGTTGTATTAGGACTAATTCTGGTCTAACATGGCCTCTTCCACAAGGCAGCTGGATTCTTACATGGTTGCTTAGGACACTCAAAGTGCAAAAGCTATCAGTCCTCTTTATGGTTTAGGCCTGGAACTTGCATTGCATTAGGTAAAGTTAATTACAGGTTCATTGTGTAAGGGGATTATGTATGGGTATGAATCCTGGGCGGCTTTGTTCATTGGTAGCCATCTTTGAAGATTAGCTACCTTAGTAACTTTTTTTTTGAGTAACCATTCTTCTTTTGAGAACATAAAAACTATAGACCTTCTCCCTAGAAGCATGCTTGTGACTACAGTTACCTGCATAACTATACATACAATTCTAGAAAAATTGCATGGAATTCCTAGTTGGAGACTCCATAATGTCCATGTAAGTACCCCTATTTTAACTTATAAAGTTTAGGAATTCACTAACTTCTAAGCTAGTGATCTAAATAGTAACTTAATTATATTAAACAGCTTCATATAATAAAATTCTATTCTGTGGTTGCTTTAGTCTCTTAGAATGACCAATGAGTTGTTAATTCCTGTTTTTTATTGTTTGCTTTTTGCTGTTTTAAAAACAGTGATTTTCTTGTGTTTAACTGTTGTATACTTGTGTATTTCCTTACCAAAATTCCTAGAAATACTCCTTAAGACTCAAAAGGATTGATTATTTTTAAGGATATTGGTGGGTATTGACTAATTGTATCTTTTCTTATTAAGAACTAAGTTTTTTAAAATGGCAATATTGGCTACATATAAAATACTGTATTACATAAGTAAGTTATGAAACAAAATGAAATTAAATTCATTGAACTTATCATTAGGTTACAAATGAACGTTAGTAATAGTATCCATGTCTACTCTTTCCCAAACCCTTGCCTGTCCTCCAGAAGTAAAACTATTATCCTGAATTCTGTGTATCATTTTTTAGCTTAAGAAAAGTTTAATCACATGTGTATACATCTCTAACCAGTATATTATTTAGTTTTATGATTTTTATTGAGCCATAGGAATATGGTGTTATATGATATACCGTCCTCTGTGACTTGCTTTTTTCAGTAAATATTATGTTTCCATAGTATTTGTTCATATAGTTGTTCTATAAAATAAAAATATATTTTAACTTTTAACACTTTGTATGTTGACAAACTGGTACTTTTATTGTTATAAAATATTCTTTATCTCTAGATAATCTTTGTTTTGGTGTTTACTTTGCTTAACATTAATATAGTCAAATCAGCTTTCTTACACTTACTGCTTGTCTGGTATATTATGTTCCATGTAATACTATGTTTACTATTAGCCTATCATGTCTTTATATTAATGTATGTTTCTTATAAACAAGCTGGGTCAATACCCTTTTAAAGTTAATCCGCATTCATAATCTGAGCCTTTTACATATAGAGTGCTTAGTCCATTTACACTTAATGTAATTATAGATATGCTTGGACTAAATCTACCATCCTGCTTTTTGTTTTCTATTTGCTCTTTGGTTTCTCTGTTCTTCTTTTCCTATATCCTTTGGTTTGATTATTTTTTTAATATTTCATTTTCTTT
Organism: Bison bison bison; assembly: GCF_000754665.1. Taxonomy (NCBI): domain Eukaryota; kingdom Metazoa; phylum Chordata; class Mammalia; order Artiodactyla; family Bovidae; genus Bison; species Bison bison. The sequence goes on from NW_011494768.1 coordinate 2,729,674, forward strand.
TCCTCTATTAACATTTTATTATACTTTTGTGTATTATGTTTTTTGTGGTTGCTCTAGATATTACATATGCATCATTAATTTACCATAGTCTGTGTAGAATAATAATATATTACTTCACAAATGTGAGATTCTTTTAACAGTATAAATCCATTGTTTGTTTCCTGGGCTTTGAGATCTGGCGTATATTACAATGTTCAGTTCAGTTGCTCAGTCATGTCTGACTCTTTGTGACCCCATGAACCGCAGCACACCAGGCCTCCCTGTCCACCACCAACTCCTGGAGCTTGCTCAAACTCATGTCCATTGAGTCGGTGATGCCATCCAACCATCTCGTCCTCTGTAGACCCCTTCTCCTCCTGCCCTCAATCTTTCCCAGCATCAGGGTCTTTTTAAATGAGTCAGCTCTTCACATCAGGCAGCCAAAGTATTGGAGTTTCAGCTTTAGCATCAGTCCTTCCAATGAATATTCAGGACTGATTTCCTTTAGGATGAACTGGTTGGATCTCCTTGCAGTCCAAGGGACTCTCAAGAGTCTACTCTAACACCACAGTTCAAAAATATCAATTCTTCAGTGCTCAGCTTTCTTTCTAGTCCAACTCTTACATCCATACATGATTAATGGAAAATCCATAGCTTTGACTAGGCGGACCTTTGTCAGCAAAGTAATGTCTCTGCTTTTTAATATGCTGTCTAGGTTGGTTATAACTTTTCTTCCAAGGAACAAGCGTCTTTTGATTTCTTGGGTGCAGTTACCACCTATGGTGATTTTGGAGCCCAAGAAAATAAAGTCTGTTACAGTTTCCATCGTTTCCCCTTCTATTTGCCATGAAGTGATGGGACCCGAATGCCATGATCTTAGTTTTCTGAATGTTGAATTTTAATCCAGCGTTTTCACTCTCCTCTTTCACTTTCATCAAGAGGCTCTTTAGTTCTTTGCTTTCTGCCATAGCTGTGGTGTCATCTGCATATCTGAAGTTATTGATATTTTTCCCAGCAATCTTGATTCCAGCTTGTGCTTCATTCAGTCCAGCATTTCTCATGATGTATTCTGCATATAAGTTAAATAATCAGGGTGACAATATGTAGCCTTGATGTACTCCTTTCCCGATTTGGAACCATTCTGTTGTTCCATGTCCAGTTGTAACTGCTGCTTCTTGACCTGTATACAGATTTCTCAAGAGGCAGGTCAGGTATTCCCATCTCTTTTAAAATTTTCCACAGTTTGTTGTGAGCCACACTGTCAAAGGTTTTGGCATAATCAATAAAGCAGAAGTAGATGTTTTTGTGGAACTCCTTGCTTTTTTGATGATCCAGTGGATGTTGGCAATTTGATCTCTGGTTCCTCTGCCTTTTCTAAATCCAGCCTTAACATCTGGAAGTTCATGGTTCATGTACTGTTGAAGCCTGGCTTGGAGAATTTTGAGCATTACTTTCCTAGCGTGTGAGATCAGTGCAATTTTGCAGTGGTTTGAAGATTGTTAGGCATTGCCTTTCTTTGGGATTGGAATGAAAATTGACCTTTTCCAGTCCTGTGGCCACTGCTGAGTTTTCCAAATTTGCTGGCACATTGAGTGCAGCACTTTCACAGCATCATCTTTAAGGATTTGAAATAGCTCAACTGGAATTCCATCACCTCCACTAGCTTTGTTCCTAGTGATGCTTCCTAAGGCCCACTTGACTTCACATTCCAGGATATCTGGCTCTAGGTGAGTGATCATGCCATCATGATTATCTGGATTGTGAAGATGTTTTTTGTACAGTTCTTCTGTGTATTCTTGCCACCTCTTCTTAATATCTTCTGCTTCTGTTAGGTCCAATACTGTTTCTGTCCTTTCTTGTGCCCATCTTTGAATGAAATGTTCCTTTGGTATCTCTCATTTTCTTGAAGAAGTCTCTATCTTTCCCATTCTATTGTTTTCCTCTATTTCTTTGCACTGATCACTGAGGAAGGCTTTCTTATCTCTCCTTGCTATTCTTTGGAACTCTGCATTCAAATGGATATATCTTTCCATTTCTCCTTTGCCTTTTCCTTCTCTTCTTTTCATAGCTATTTGTAAGGCCTCCTCAGACAACCATTTCGCCTTTTTGCATTTCTTTTTTCTTGGGGATGGTCTTGATCACTGCTTCCTGTACATTATCATGAACCTCCATCCATAGTTCTTCAGGCACTCTGTCTATCAGATTTAGTCCCTTAAATCTGTTTCTCACTTCCACTGTATAATTGTAAGGGATTTGATTTAGTTCATACCTGAATGGTCTATTGGTTTTCCCTACTTTCTTCAATTTTAGTCTGAATTTGGCAATAAGGAGTTCATGATCTGATCCACAGTCAGTTCCCGGTCTTGTTTTTGCTGACGGTATAGAGCTTCTCCATCTTCTCTATATGTGTGCTGAAATTTATTTTAATTACATCACATCTACATTATTGTAGATTGTTTACAGCTATGTTTTGGCCTTTTTTTTAACTCATAAAATGCAGTCTCTGGTTTGATGCAAAATGAAGTCTCCAATTTTGACATTAATTCCCTTGGGGTTAATTTAGTGATTGTTTTTAGAATGTCATAGTTAAGATTGGGGGCTATCTCCGGTCCTAAGTATTGGCAGCAGAATTTGTTGTGCTGCTTATCTGTAGCTAACTACTACTTTGATCTTAATCATGGATTCAGGCTTTTGAGCTTTCTTTGCTTGTATTTTCTTTGTTTGTGGGATGGTATTAGCCTTATTTCTGTAGTGGTGTACTCTCTTGGAATAAGCATTTTACTTGGAGTTTTAAGACTTGCATTTTAGAATCTTAGTTCTTCCACTTCATGTTTCTTATTTGTCAAATTGGGATGACAGTACCTTCCTTTTGCAAGTGAATTGTAGGGCTTTACAGTGATGATGTTCTGACAGTGCCAGGTGTGCAGTAGTTGATCTCTTAACAGTGAATCAGTCACTTTTTATCTTCCCCCTTAAAAACAAGTAGGTTAGAAAAAACAATCTAAATACACTATTTCATGAATTAACAGCTTTTTAAAAAGGGTTTTTTTAAGTGGTTTGTTTATTATGAGCCTCTTAACTTAATTTTAACCAGAAAGTTATTGACATTCCAGAAGTATTTCCAGCTATAAATTTTGTCCCAAGGAATTTGAAACCATTTAAGCCTAAGCCATTTATGTTTTCTAGGGCGGAACCTGAGATGCAGAGGTCTTAAGTGACTCATTTCAGGTTCCATGGGCAGAGGTGGTTCCCCTCATTTCCGCAGTGGAACAGAAGTCCAGAGGGGAGATGTACAGAAGCATTAGCCAGACATGGAATCGGTGCTTGCTGCTCCTGCGGCAGCCACTGCTCTAATGAAATTCTCTCCTGGAGAGTAGTCTGCCCTTCACACACGTGGAATGTTTTCCAGACACGTGCAATAGTGGTGATAGAATTTTATGGGCTCCAACATAAGCCAAGGAACCCCACTTCTGTGAGGTGGTTTTCTCTGAATCTTTCTGCTGCCTGGCACCGTTTGTCCCCAGTGCCCTGATGAGCGTGTCGTGTTTAGATAACTAAATTGGGAAAACTTAGAGCAGGAAGCAGGATCCTGTTTCATCATCTGTATTGAGGCTAACAGTAAATGTCGGATATGTCCTCACATTGAGATGGGACACTGCTGAAGAGCAGGGCCCAGAGAAAGATGGAGCACCTCAAACTTCAGGGTGGGCACCTCTGTGTTGTCAGCCACAGACCCCTGGCTCTCTGATGTGGCAAACTGGATAAAGGCTTTTCACACTCATTTTTTTTGGAAGCTCTTTTTTTGTATGCAGATATTTGCATTCACAAAACTAGAATTCTTTCCATTTATGTAGTAGATAGATCTTCCGTGGTTTGATTATACATTCTCAATAAAATAGACATGAATATCAGTTCAGTTCAGTTCAGTCGCTCAGTCGTGTCCGACTCTTTGCCACCCCATGAACCGCAGCACGCCAGGCCTCCCTGTCCATCACCAACTCCCGGAGTTCACTGAGACTCACGTCCATCGAGTTGGTGATGCCATCCAGCCATCTCATCCTCTGTCGTCCCCTTCTCCTCCTGCCCCCAATCCCTCCCAGCATCAGGGTCTTTTCCAATGTCAACTCTTTGCATGAGGTGGCCAAAGTACTGGAGTTTCAGCTTTAGCATCATTCCTTCCAAAGAAATCCCAGGGCTGATCTCCTTCAGAATGGACTGGTTGGATCTCCTTGCAGTCTAAATATCCAGGATTAAGTATATTTAGCATACACACTAAGTATATTTAGCATATGCATTAAGTATATTTAGCACTGTGCTCTAGATGAGAGATTTTCCTTTTTGTCATTGTTCTCATATATTTTTCTGTATTTTAAATAATTATGAAATGTTAAAGCATATATCAGCTGCATCCTGGTCTGTAGGAGATGAGGTCTTTAAGAGATAATTGTTAAATTGCTTTTTCTGTTGGTTATTTATTGTTTATAAGAAAAAACCTGAGTTGTTTTTGATAGATTACTGTAGATAGCCACCGGGTGCTGATGGGGGAGAGGTTAGAGAGAACTGAACACTGGGGGGACACCAAGTGTGTGTTGGTGCCCACGCCCGTTGGGCCAGACTGGCTCACACATCTTCACTACTCACTCCATCTCTTTATAAAGCCCCTTATGTTTTCTTCTTGTATATAATAGGTTCCAGGTTTGATAACTATGGGAACACTGTGAAGAGTGAAATCACGTGTGTTCTATCATTTTTAAGGCAGCCCTCTCTTTAATTTCACAAGACAAGCTTGAAAACCAGAAGTAACCCAACTCCAAAATTGGCCGTAAATCCTCTGACAGGGAAAAGGTGACGTACCACGTAATAAATTCCTTTGTTGAAAAAGAGATGTTGCAATAGTGGAAACTAAAGTCCCAAATGTTTCCTTTTAAATTTGGAAAGATCTTTCCTCATTACTTCTCTGTCCCTGTGGACTTCTAACAGGGGATGTGTTGAAAGATTTTCAGATGCCCACTCGCCACAGCAAGAGTGAACAGCAGCATTTATAAGATGACATAAATACTTGAAAGTCATCAGCAAGCCTCGGAGATGCGTGGTGTGCCAGGAGCAGTGACTGTGAGCTTTTGTGGCCCCTGATCCTGCTCTGGGGTGCAGGCAACCTGGAAATGTGGGTTATTCTGTCCTGTGAATGCAGCTTCACTCACCCCTTCTGGGGACTCTTTTGATCAGTACTGAGGTTAGAGTTGTTTGGAAGAAATCTAGAGTCTCCAGAAGGCGAGAAGGTCTGTAAGATTAGGAGTTATACTTAAAAATCCTAATCTCCTGTTGAGGTCCTCTGGGGGAATTACATCCAAATCCTCTACTGTGTAAATGCTGCATCAAAACCCTGCGTATGAACACTGCTTTACACACTGGACACATAAGGGCCTTTGAGCTTTCATTTTGTAATAATCTGGCTCCATTCCTACCACTGCTGCCACCACTAAATGAGACAAAGATAAAACAACTGAAAATTATCTTGAGATGCAATGAAGATGTGTCTTGAGTGTCACCCAAGAGTCGGTAAGTTTTTGTGTGTCTCTGTCCTTAATGCATGGAGAAGGCAATGGTACCCCACTCCAGTACTCTTGCCTGGAAAATCCCAGGGATGGGGGAGCCTGGTGGGCTGCCGTCCATGGGGTCGCACAGAGTCGGACACGACTGAAGCGACTTAGCAGCAGCAGCAGCAGCAGCAGCAGTCCTTAATGCAAATGCTTTTCATTGTGCTACTTAACCTTTTGGAAGTAAAACATGGTTTGACAATATGACTATTGGACTCTTACGTTACATGTTTTTAATTATCTTATTAATAATTTGATGGATACATCTATCAATAATGCTGAGGTAAAAATACCAAATGGATAAAACACCTGGATGGAGGTTGGATAAAATAAAACACCTGTAGCATTCATTCATGAACTCATATACAGGACAGTGAAGTGTATGAGACCAAATCTCATTACAGGAGACCCTGCCTTGCCCTTTACCATCTTACCTGAAGAGAAAGTATGGTGAATGCAGGAGTGTAACATTGATGTTGGGCATTGAACTTCTTGGAAAAAAGCGATAGGCGTTTATTACAGAAATTGGGAAAAATAAGAGGAGTACATATTGAATGAAAAATCACGTATAATCCATAATCCCTGGAGAACCACTATTAAAATGTTTCCTACCAAGCTAAGTGAAATCTTCATCATATTATTTGTTTTGTTCTGATAATGCAAGGTTTAACCACATGATCATTTTGACCCTTGCTTGAGGGCTCAGCTTTCTTGGAAACAGCAGACTTCAGAATTGCAAGTTAAAGGCTAAACTCCTTTTTAACTATATTCTAGGCTCTCAGTGATGGTTGTCAGGCCAGCTGGGAATCACCTTGTTCTAACAGAAACAAAATACAGAGAATAGGATGAGGAGAGACAGAAAATGATAGCTAATGGTTTTTCTTAAGGCAGTCAGTATCCTCACCGCAGCGTGAAGTGCTTTTTCAGTGCCCAGCCTCACACCAAATGTTCCATGCGTGTTCTCTCATTTTGTCCTTGTGAGGTAGTTATGACTCCTATCTTCCATTTTTACAGTTGAGGAAACTGAGGTTTAAATCATCTGGATTCAGACATCAGTCTGACTGTAGAATAGAAAAATACTGACCTCCTACTTTGCAGGAACTTGTGGCCTTAAGGTAGGTGTGTGTCTGGGTGAGAGAGACAGAGGGAGAGGGAGAGAATGAGAGAATGAATACATGGAATACAGAAGGTCTCTGAACAAGACCACAGTTCTCAGGTCTTTCCTTTAGTAAAGATACAGAGAAGTTCTTTTGTAACTTGGCCAGTGTTAACTAGAGAAATGATGACATTGATGGAAATGTCAAGATGAGGAAAAAATAAAAATACTTCATTAATTCTTCTAGATTCTAAACAAACCCACACATAAGCGCTCTAACAATGGCTTCCTGGAAGTGATTTCACGTGGCTCAGAGAAGTGGTCATCCTTTACACAGATAAAAGGGGCTCTTAATTATCTAAGACTCCATTTTCAGGCACCATAAGGATTTATTTTAATCAAATTACTCATATTTATTCAGGCAAATTAAAAAATTTGGTTGATGGTAGAAATTAAATGTATCATGAATTTTCCGAAATAGCTCAGTTAATAAAGTCTTTTTTCATGTCTTCTAATGGTGTCTGATAAATACATTTGCATAAACTTATCAAAAATTGACTCAATGCGAAGTTGTATAATTGGGTGAAAGAAGTGGTCTTCTTTTGGTGCAAAGTTTGCCAAGCCATTTTCTTTCACCAGTAAATGGCTCTTTATGTAGATTAGGAGTGCATTTGGTCCCGAGTGTCCATTGGCAGGTGAACAGATAAGCCAGATGTGGTATGTGCGTATGGTGGAATGTTATTCAGCCTTGAAAAGGAAGGGAATTCTGAAACCTGTTTCAGTAAGAAATGAGCCTTGGGGACATTATATTAAGCAAATTAAATCAGTCAGAAAAGGACAAAAGTGTATGATTCCACTTACGTGAGATACCTTGAGTAGTCAAATTCATAGAAATGGAAAGTAGAATGATGGTTGCCAGGGTTGGGGAGAAGTGGGGTATGAGGGGTTGTTGAATGGGTGCAGAGTTTCAGTTTGGGAAGATGGAAAAGTGCTGGAGATGGATGGTTGTGATAGTTGTACAATCTGAATAAGAATGCCACTGAATTCTACACTTAAAAAATGATTAAATGGTAAATTTCATGTTTTATATATATATATATATAAAACCAATATAAAGAAAAAAAAGTAGAATGAATTTGGGCTTAAAGAAGAGAACTCAATTGTAGACGTTTAAACAGTTTGCTTTTTTTTTTTTAGCTTTTGTGTTAAATCCCGCTTAACACAAAGCCTCAGAGGAGCCAGGACTGACTGGACTACTCAGCAGTGCTGTGTGGTGCCTGGGGCTGTCTTTTCTCTCCAGCTTTTCTCAGCGGGTGGGCCTTCTTGCTCATGAATGTCACCCCATGGTCGCAGGATGAGAGCCGTGCCTCAATTAGCTGTGCAGATGCAAGCATGGGAAGTTGGGTTTACTCTGATGTCCCAGAGACATTTAATGTAGTGCTTCCTGAATATCCATATGCTCCTCTGTATTTCACAGCCCTGTTGCAATTGCTGAGACATTGTGGCTATTTCTGGCCAGTGGACTAGAGTGGAAATGATATGTGTGACCTCCAGGCTAAAGCTGTAAGATGGCCTTTAGTAGCCCTTTCATTCTCCTGGTGGGAATATGATCCAGGAGGTGCTGTTATAGATGATGGAGCCTCCATCAGCCTGGGTTTGTTCCCGGGTGATTATCTGAGGCTCACTCTCTGGTGACCCAGGTATAACTTACAGCATTAATGGCAAATATTTTTGTTGTTAAGCTACTGAGATGTGGGAGTGGTTTGCTTTTGCAGCCTCTTGTAGTTATTCTGGCTGATACTCCAGCATAGGCTTTTGCCAGTTAAGTTTGATGCGTGAGCGAGACTTGACTTTCAGGAGTAAGAGAATAGATACACGTTAATGAAGCATGGGATTTTAGTTGGATAAGGTGGGGGTGAGGATCTGAGAGCAGTGAGGAATAGTTATAAAGCCACGGAATTAATGGAATGGCACTTTTTGGTGAAGTGGAGGGAATGTTGCAATTACAGTGGTCAAGAGTTGAGTTGGAAAAATATGAGGGGTGGGGTAATTGCAACTGAGACTGTGGAAGAGTTAATATTACTGATTATGGCATTGTCATAGGAGTGATCATATGACACAGTGTGGTTAATCAGAAGAGAGGATATCAGAAAATCCAGAAGCTAAGATATTGAGAGATTTATCTAGGTAGATGCTAAAATCAGCAAGAATTATGAGAAGGTGTGGTGTCGGGCATAGTAGAAGTAAGCTGGGAGCTTAAATCTCAAAGGAATGAGTTTGTAAATTTGAAACTGTGTTGATCCTCAGTCTTGAATGGAAGTGTAACTAATTCTAGGTTGACAAGTTGTTTTGTTTGTTTACTGCCTTATCATCTTTAGCTTTAAGATATTATTCTTCTGGCCTCTTCTGTTGCTTGGGAATATGTAACTTACCCGTTAAGGTAAAAAATTTTTTATAGATCTTCTTTTTCTTTGATTGAAAGTGAAAGTGAAAGTGAGAGTTGCTCAGTCGTGTCTGACTCTTTGCGACCCCATGGACTATATTCTCCAGGCCGGAATACTGGAGTGGGTAGCCTTTCCCTTCTCCAGGGGATCTTGCCAACCCAGGGATCAAACCCAGGTCTCCCGCATTCCAGGCAGATTCTTTACCAGCTGAGCCACAAGGGAAGCCCCTTAAAGGAATTAGCCAGGTGTATTAAGTTGATGGGTGTTGGGACAGGGGA
>NW_011494768.1:2739167-2740593 GCF_000754665.1 Bison bison bison
ATCAGTCCTTCCAAAGAACACCCAGGACTGATCTCCTTTAGGATGAACTGGTTGGATCTCCTTGCAGTCCAAGGGACTCTCAAGAGTCTTCTCCAACACCACAGTTGAAAAGCATCAATTCTTCGGCGCTCAGCTTTCTTCACAGTCCAACTTTCACATCTATACATGACCACAGGAAAAACCATAGCCTTGACTAGATGGACCTTTGTTGGCAAAGTAATGTCTCTGCTTTTGAATATGCTATCTAGGTTGGTCATAACTTTCCTTTCAAGGAAATGCTAAAATTTTTATTATAATTTTTTAAAAATATAAAATGTTTGTCAACCACTATTCTGTTATCACCACTTCTTTGTTTGGCAATCCCTCTGTTTTTGCATATGCTCATTCTGCCTTATAAGTCTCTCAGTGTGTGTGATTTGTGATTTTTTTTATTGTGAATTCATCTTTAGTATGGGTTGTTAGAGGCTGAGGATCCCCATGAGAGAGGAAATGTGTTATAATTCTGATGTCTTTGGGTGTGGGAGTCTCCGGAATAGAAAGCCCACCAGGAGAGAGTGAACTGGAACTAGTCTACAAGTTGGGATTAATGGGAGAGACCTGGCCATGGAGACTGGCTCTCTGCGGGCTGTGGGGATGTCTAGGGGCCTCCTGTATCCAGGGTTTCCATCCAAATCCCCAGGTTTGGTCTGTAAAGCACTCAGTCAAGGCACAGGCATCTGGACTGGCTAGGGTGGCCATTCACTGAGTATTCAGTAGACAGTCATGGGTCCAGCACCTCTGGGCAGATCTGAAAACAGTAGCAGCGCCTCTGCCTACTGCTGTGTGCTCTGGCGGTAGCACCAAGTAGGTGCTCAGAAACAATCTGTTGTGTGCATGGATGGAGAAGAAGTGGAAATCAAGTTCATATTTTGGGGACTGATAAGTACCAGACGGGAGTCTGCTGCCCAACCTTTGCCCTAGACTCCTAGCCAGATGGGAAGAACATGGAGAGATAATACTAGTGGTGGTTTTGTAGATTCCTTTGGGATTTTTTCTGTGTAAACAATTATATCATCTACAAAAGAAGCAGTTTTTACCTTTCCTTTCTGATCTTTATGCTTTCTACTTCATTTTGACAGAGTGCAGTGGCTTGAAGTATTGTTGAATGAAAGTGATAAAAGCAGATATCATTGCCTTTTTCCTGATATTCAGTTCAGTTCAGTTCAGTCACTCAGTTGTGTCCGACTCCTTGCTACCCCATGAATCACAGCACGCCAGGCCTCCCTGTTCATCACCAACTCCCGGAGTTCACTCAAACTCATGACCATCAAGTTGGTGATGCCATCCAGCCATCTCATCCTCTGTCGTCCCTTTCTCCTCCTGCCCCCAATCCCTCCCAGCATCAGAGTCTTTTCCAATGAGTCAACTCTTCGCATGAGGTGGCCAA
>NW_011494768.1:2740693-2742030 GCF_000754665.1 Bison bison bison
GCATTCCAGGCGGATTCTTTACCAGCTGAGCCACAAGGGAAGCCCAAGAATACTGGAGTGGGTAGCCTATCCCTTCTCCAGAGTATCTTCCCGACCAATGAATCGAACTGGGGTCTCCTGGATTGCAGGCAGATTCTTTACCAACTGAGCTAATTTTCTTTGATTAGTTTTTAATATTTTCTCTTTGTCTTTGGTCCAGAGTTTCACTATAGTATATTAATGATGGATTTGTTTTTATTCATTTTCTTTGGATCTCTGTATGTATCTTCGATTTAAGGATTTCCTTATAACTTAAATTCTTGAATTTCTTATTTATTATTTCTTCAAATATTAATGCCCCTTCCTCATTTTTTCCTCTTCTCTTTCGAAATGCCTATTAATATGTTGGATTTTCTCGTTTTACACTTCAGGCTTCTTAACTCATTTTCCTTCTCTTTATCATTCTAGGCTGCTTTTAAGTTTTTTCCCATGGGTGTATTTTCTAATTCTCTCTCTTGCATTGAGTTTTAAACAGTTTTTTTTTTTTTAATCTGTAAAGTTTTATTTGATTCATTGGAAAATCTGCTCACCTCTCCCAATCCCTGGCTCTCAGATTGCCTTGTTTTGTTTTTTTGATAATGATCTCCCTTTTCATCTTTGTATGATAGGTTTTTCCATTATCAGGCTTGTCGAACTAAGATCAGTGGGCCAAATCTGGCTATGGCCTGTATTTGCATGCCCAATGAGCAAAAAATGATATTTAATTTTTAAAAGGGTTGTTACAAAAATAAAACAGTATTTAACAGGAATCATATGTAGCCTTCAAAGCCTAAAATGTTTCAGTTCAGTTCAGTTCAGTCATTCAGTCGCATCCGACTTTTTGTGACCCCATGAACTGCAGCACGCCAGGCCTCCCTGTCCATCACCAACTCCCGGAGTTCACCCAAACCCATGTCCATCGAGTCAGTGATGCCATCCAACCATCTCATCCTCAGTCATCCCCTTTTCCTCCTGCCCTCAGTCTTTCCCAGCATCAGGGTCTTTTCAAATGAGTCAGTTTCAGCTTCAACATCAGTCCTTCCAAAGAACACCCAGGACTGATCTCCTTTAGGATGAACTGGTTGGATCTCCTTGCAGTCCAAGGGACTCTCAAGAGTCTTCTCCAACACCAAAGTTCAGAAGCATCAATTCTTCGGCACTCAGCTTTCTTCACAGTCCAACTCTCACATCCATACATGACCACTGGAAAAACCATAGCCTTGACTAGACGGACCTTTGTTGGCAAAGTAATGTCTCTGCTTTTGAATATGCTATCTAGGTTGGTCATAACTTTCCTTTCAAGGAGTAAGCGTCTTTTA
>NW_011494768.1:2742130-2742582 GCF_000754665.1 Bison bison bison
TTTTCGATGATCCAGTGGATGTTGGCAATTTGATCTCTGGTTCCTCTGCCTTTCTAAAACCGGCTTGAACATCTGGAAGTTTACCATTCATGTATTGCTGAAGCCTGGCTTGGAGAATTTTGAGCATTACTTTACTAGCGTGTGAGATGAGTGCAATTGTGCAATAGCTTGAGCATTCTTTGGCATTGCCTTTCTTTGGGATCGGAATGAAAACTGACCTTTTCCGGTCCTGTAGCCACTGCTGAGTTTTCCAAATTTGCTGGCATATTGAGTGCAGCACTTTCACAACATCATCTTTTAGGATTTGAAATAGCTCAACTGGAATTCTGTCGCCTCCACTAGCTTTGTTCATAGTGATGCTTTCTAAGGCCCACTTGACTTCACATTCCAGGATGTCTGGGTCTGGGTGAGTGATCACACCATCATGATTATCTTGGTCATGAAGATCTTTT
>NW_011494768.1:2742682-2743507 GCF_000754665.1 Bison bison bison
TCTTCACAGTCCAACTCTCACATCCATACATGACCACTGGAAAAACCATAGCCTTGACTAGACGGACCTTTGTTGGCAAAGTAATGTCTCTGCTTTTTACTATGCTATCTAGGTTGGTCATAACTTTCCTTTCAAGGAGTAAGCGTCTTTTAATTTCATGGCTACAATCACCATCTGCAGTGATTTTGGAGCCCCAAAAAATAAAGGCTGACACTGTTTCCACTTCTATTTCCCATGAAGTGATGGGACCCGAATGCCATGATCTTAGTTTTCTGTATGTTGAGCTTTAAGCCAACTTTTTCACTCTCCTTTTCACTTTCATCAAGAGGCTTTTTAGTTTCTCTTCACTTTATGCCATAAGGGTGGTGTCATCTGCATATCTGAGGTTATTGATATATCTCCCAGCAATCATGATTCCAGCTTATGCATCTACCAGCCCAGCGTTTCTCATGATGTACTCTGCATATTTCTTAAATAAGCAGAGTGACAATATACAGCCTTGACATACTCCTTTACCTGTTTGGAACCAGTCTGTTGTTCCATATCCAGTTCTAACTGTTGCTTCCTGACCTGCATATAGGTTTCTCAAGAGGCAGGTCAGGTGGTCTGGTATTCCCATGTCTTGAAGAATTTTCCACAGTTGATTGTGATCCACACAGTCAAAGGCTTTGGCATAGTCAATAAAGCAGAAATAGATGTTTTTCTGGAACTCTCTTGCTTTTTCGATGATCCAGTGGATGTTGGCAATTTGATCTCTGGTTCCTCTGCCTTTCTAAAACCGGCTTGAACATCTGGAAGGTCACGATTCACGTATTGCTGAAGCCT
>NW_011494768.1:2743607-2746749 GCF_000754665.1 Bison bison bison
TCTTTTAGGATTTGAAATAGCTCAACTGGAATTCTGTCGCCTCCACTAGCTTTGTTCATAGTGATGCTTTCTAAGGCCCACTTGACTTCACATTCCAGGATGTCTGGGTCTGGGTGAGTGATCACACCATCATGATTATCTTGGTCATGAAGATCTTTTTTGTATAGTTCTGTGTATTCTTGCCACCTCTTCTTAAAATCTTCTGCTTCTGTTAGGTCCATACCATTCCTGCCCTTTATTGAGCCCATCTTTGCATGAAATGTTCCCTTGGTATCTCTAATTTTCTTGAAGAGAGCTCTAGTCTTTCCCATTCTGTTGTTTTCCTCTAGTTCTTTGCATTGATTGCTGAGGAAGGCTTTCTTATCTCTCCTTGCTATTCTTTGGAAATCTGCATTCAGATGCTTATATCTTTCCTTTTCTCCTTTGCTTTTCGCTTCTCTTCTTTTCACAGCTATTTGTAAGGCCTCCCCAGACAGCCATTTTGCTTTTTTGCATTTCTTTTCCATGGGCATGGTCTTGATCCTGTCTCCTGTACAATGTCACAAACCTCCATCCATAGTTCATCAGGCACTCTATCTGTCAGATCTAGTCCCTTAAATCTATTTCTCACTTCCACTGTATAATCATAAGGGATTTGATTTAGGTCATACCTGAATCGTCTAGTGGTTTTCCCTACTTACTTCAGTTTAATTCTGAATTTGACAATAAGGAGTTCACGATCTGAGCTACAGTCAGCTCCCGGTCTTGTTTTTGCTGTCTGTATAGGGCTTCTCCATTTTTGGCTGCAAAGAATATAATGAGTTTGATTTCAGTGTTGACCATCTGGTGATGTCCATGTGTAGAGTCTTCTCTTGTGTTGTTGGAAGAGGGTGTTTGATATGACCAGTGTGTTCTCTTGGCGAAACTCTATCAGTCTTTGCCCTGCTTCATTCCGTATTCCAAGGCCAAATTTGCCTGTTACTCCAGGTGTTTCTTGACTTCCTACTTTTGCATTCCAGTCCCCTATAATGAAAAGGACATCTTTTTTGGGTGTTAGTTCTAGAAGGTCCTGTAGGTCTTCATAGAATCTGATATTAGGGAGAAACAATTCAGTGTTTCACAACTAAGTATGAAGTTAGCTGTAGGTTTTGCACATGTTTTTTATTCCTGGAAATTAATAATTGAATTTAGAGGTTTGATCAGGTTGAGGTGTAATTTTTTTGGCATGGGGCAAGACTATAAAGGTGTAATTTTATCAAGGGACATATATCTGATTATATCTTTTTGTGATATTAACAGCCATTGATGATTGTTGCTTTTATCAATTATTACATTATGGATTACAAATTGTTTTATTCTAATTTTGTTGACTTCTTCATTTATTAACCAGGACAGTGCTATGAAGAGAATTTTCCTTTATAAACATTCTGACCACCCTACTATGGAGTTCCTATAGGAACGCCAGAGAAACGCTTGATTGTTTTCTTTCATTTATTCATTTTCAGAATAGTTAATTGGTTCCACAGCATCTTCAAAGGTGTTTTTTTAAAACATAAGCTGTGAATTCACTGTTTGTTTCATTAGTTCATTTAGTTGTCTTTCTTATTGATGCTAAAAAAGTGTGTACCATTTTAAGCTCTTTAAGAATTCGTTATTTATCACTTTTCCTCTTGGTTTGTTGTTAGGTTTTCATTCTTTGTATAACCCATGTTTTCTGCTAAAATATGAGGAAATAAATACACTCTTGCTTGCATGATTAAGAACAAAAGGAAGATGTATTGAAAGACTTATTTCTAATATTAACGGATAAAGAATGGACCTATTAGCCTCTGAATCACACTTCAGCTGTATGAAAGTGAAAGTCACTCAGTCGTGTCTGACTCTTTGTGACCCCATGGACTGAATCCTGCAGGCCAGAATACTGGAGTGGGTTGCCATTCCTTTCTCCAGGGGATCTTCCCAATCCAGGGATTGAACCCAGGTCTCCCTCATTGCAGGCAGACTGTTTACCAGCTGAGCCACCAGGAAAGCCCTCAGCTGTATGCCAGCATGTCATAAGAAACCTTAGAAATTTGTGCATAAAACCACAGAAATCAGAATTTCTTTGTTTGTTTGTTTTTTTAATATAAATTTATTTATTTTAATTGAAGGTTAATTACTTTACAATATTGTATTGGTTTTGCCATACATCAACATGAATCCGCCACAGGTTTGGAACCTACAGGAGAACAAACTTTTAATGTCAAGGCTCTTATGTTAAAGGTGATATATGTCAGAAAAGAAGTGATAATTTTAAGTTTCTTGGAAAATAACCAACCATTGGAAAACCGTATATATTCCTGTATAACATGAGAGGAAAAAGTCTCTCTGCCACATACTGTATATTTTTGATGTAATGTTAACTTCATGTGGTTTAGCTGTTTGACTTGAGTCATGTGCACATAACCTTCTGAATACCCAATTAGCTTATAATATGACAATTTCCTAATAATTATTATTGTTCTAGAGTATAACATTTCACTGTTCAACATCAAATATATATACAAAGGGAATTAAATTTTATGGAGTTTTAATAAGTGTCAAAAATGGTTTCTTTTCTATTAGCTTTATTTTAATTTTTCCTCAATTATAAAAATAATAGTGCAAAGCTTTAACAAAATAGGGATCACCATAATCCTACCTACAAGTTATATATTAAATTGCATACCTAGATGAAGGTCTTAAGTATAGATACTCTCAAGGAGATATTGAGATCTTGAAAGAGATTTATATTTACTTTACCAAAAAATATGGGAAAGGTATTTCTGGCAGTCAGACTAAAACTCCAATACTTTGGCCCCCTGATGTGAACAGCTGACTTATTGGAAAAGACCCTGATGCTGGGAAAGATGGAAGGCAGAAGGAGAAGGGGGCGGCAGAGGATGAGATGGTTAGAAAGCATCACTAAGTCAATGGACATGAATCTGAGTAAACTCTGGGAGATAGTGAAGGACAGAAGAGCCTGGCGGGCTGCAGTCCATGGGGTCACCAAGGGTTGGACACAATGACTGAACAACAACAAAGATTTCTGGCAAAACATAGGTGATTTAAAAAAAAAAAAAGCATGACAGGTTTTGAATAGTTTGTATTTTTGACGATGAGTGTGTAATGTACGTGTATACAT
>NW_011494768.1:2746849-2749646 GCF_000754665.1 Bison bison bison
TGTATACATAATATACACACATGTGTATATGCGTATGTGCATGTGTATATGGGGACGCAGGGAGGAGGGAGAGGAGGAGAGGTCTACATATGGAGAGAAAACTTCTGAAATGAATGGAACTATTTTAAAAATTGCAGGTTATATTTTTACAGTAGATTTATTGCCTAATGTCTGTCAGATACACACTAGCCAAACAGAACCGTGTGTTACATCAGTTTGTATTGGTTTAAATTTCGTGAACTTAAGAGCTTTTGATTAAAATATACATACTATTACATATGAAATAGATAGCCAGCAAGAACCTACTGTGTGGAAATTATACAACAGTTTTTTGTGATTATTCAGCAAAGGAAATGAAACAGAACCCTCAATAGTTCCTAGGTAGAGAATCTAAATTCCTGTCTTATGTGAATAATTCGTATGACAAAGGGGAATTATTTTTATTTTCTTCATTTCCTTTCAAGATTAGACAGTCCTGTGTTTCTTTAGTTTCTGCCAAATCTCATGACTGAAGTTACTAAATAGATTACGCATAGAAATCATTTCATCCATCAATGAATTATTTTCCAACATAACTACTTCTTTAGTGGTGCATATGGGCATCTTAGTGCTACTAAGACAAGAAGGATATTTAGTACTGCCTTTGCTCAACCGTTCTTGGTTTCTTTGGATTTCTAGGGTGTGGGGAGCATCTCGTGCGCACCATACTAGCCAGAGAATGTTCACACGCTCTCCAAGCTGAAGATGCCCACCAGGCTTTGCTGGAGACTATGCAAAACAAGTTCATCAGTAAGTATAATGTCAAAAAAATATAATTTCCTTCTAAATAGAGATTGTTTTGCTGAGCTGTGAGCTTCATGAGTCAGGTATCATGTTTGTATTGCTAGACCAAAGTCCAGGGCCTAGCATGGACTTAGACACTCAATTCACATTGGTGTGAAAATAAATTCCATCAAAATAGCTACTACTACATAAAATTTACCATCTAACCAATAGAACGCCCAAGCTGTGAAATGTTGTCCAAGATTAGAATGATATACAATAGAATAAAATTCTATTAAAACAAAATTCAAAGGACTACCTCCTTTAAATCTTTTCTGTGATGCAACTTGACTCTTTTTATAGTTGTCTAGGGTTGAGTTGAAATCCAGCCTGGCTCCATTTGCCGTTGTGAAGCTACATCTGGTTGGAAGAAGGGATGCCTTGTCTAATCTGTGGAAAGATTTTCTGTAGCCTACCAATTTCCCTATAGATATCTGTTATTTTGTTTAAAACTATTTGACTCTGGATTTTCCCATCTTTTTAACATTGAACTTACCTCTATGAAAGGCTTATGAAATTGTATAACAAATATTAACCATACTTCTTCTATGCTTTATATAAAATGTTAAAAATAAGTTAGAGTAAGAAGCCATAACGCATAAACTAGGGAAAGACTATCACAGGGTTTAATCTGGAGGGCATCTCCAAGTAGAGAATCAAGAGGATAATACGAGGTGCAAATTATATGGTGAGGACAATACAGACAGGTGTCTAGGAAAAAAATCACCCTGAAAGGACTCACTGATGGCAGACTCCTAGAACTGGCCCAGGAAGCCAGAAAAAGAGGGGAAGACAGGACTGTGGGCACAGAGACAGAGATATGACAGTGGGGTTGGCATGGCAGGGGCTCGGCACCTACATAACTCTTAGGTAGAGCAAGTGTTCCCGACGGGCAGCAGGGCTGCATCAGCCAGGGATCAGGGCTTTTCCCCCCAGTTTTCCCACAGTGTCCAGGTGTCTAGTCACACCCCTTCCCCAACCCTACCTTTAGGGTGCTGGTGTGGGTCTGGCTAGCAAGGGTTGCCCTGATCTATCTTGTCAGAATTTAGGCTTTACCTACTCAAAACACTTTTCATCTCAAAGCGATCTCTGCTTAGAATTTATGAAAGTCCATTCAAAGGACCACATATAAGCATGCAACTGATGGGCTAGATAGGGGGTTCCAGGGATGGGGATAAAACTGAATTACTTCCTCAGATTTATATGCATGGTCGCTCAGCCCTTAGTAAGTATCATGCCCTTTTAGGGAAGATTTTAGCGTAGAGAGAGAAAGAAAAACAGATTATAGGCAAAAAAGAACTGGATTTATCTGAAGGAAGAAGAGAGTGAATAACTATAGAAAAGTTTCAATATGAAGAGATTCTGTAACAGGTGCTTTCTTCCAGTCATATGACCTGAGGTTATGAAAACGTAAATAATGGTATGAACTACATGCATACTGGTAAGAATCACCTGATAACAAATTGTGAGCTGAGGAATGTGTTAGGAACGGCCTTTGAGGTCTGCCTTATTTTTCAGAAAAAGGTTGATGGCATTCATGTTACTCCATCCTCAAATGTATCAGCATCAGACTCCTCTTTTTGTTCTTTTGCTTTAAGTTACCATCATGGAATGCTGGGTTGAAAGAAAACCAAATTCTTGGCCTTAACAACGTATATAATTTATGTAATTTGCTATTAGTTGTCCAGCTATACCAGCTGTATTCTCAGAACAATGGGAAGGAGTGCTGAGAGGTGAACAGTCAGCACTTAGGAGAAGTTCACATCCTGGAAACCCTGTGGTTATGGCACATGTCCATTTCCTCCCTGTTGAGAGTGACCTGAAGCGCTTTCCTGCATCCGAAACCACGGATTCACTAGCTAGTTGTCCATCTCCAGGTCTGAGCTCCCCTCCTTTCTCTTCTGATACTTTGTTACCCTCGCCTTTTGTATAACTTTTGAAACTACTCAGAGTTAGGTTGCAGTACTCTGTTTTC
>NW_011494768.1:2749746-2753672 GCF_000754665.1 Bison bison bison
TGTTTTCCCCACTCCATCCCATGACCTCATGCATATTGAACCCCGTCTGAAAAATTCCAGACTCTCGGAAAGGAGTAAGAGACTTCAGAGCTCAGTTTATCACCTGTGCTCACTAAATCGTGAAGCAACCTATTTTACAAGAGTCCAGTGACTTGCCCAAACTCAGCCGGTTAGTCAGTGGGTGTTGGTTTTGCAAGATCATGCTGCCCCTTCCTTTTATAAGTAAAACATAATGTGGAATAGCGAAGACTATTCTGAGAGTTAGGACAGCTGGGTTCTGCTCTTAACTGTGTGTCTGACTCACTGGATCTAACAAGTTACTTAAGTTCTGTTTTGTTTTCTTTAGGGGAAAAAAAAAAGTTAAACAAGAGACAATTTCTAAATTCCTCCACCATGCTAAATTTTATGAGTTCTCTACTAGATTACACTTGTAAATATGAGGTGTAATCATATTTTAATATGAATTTTAATCAGTTTATTTGGAGTTGGAAATGGGATTGGAAAATAAAAAATTTCTGGGACCACTTGAGAATTTTCAAGAAGCATAGATGATATTTACAAAATGTTATAACAAAGTAAATTGATTTTACTAGAAGCCTGGATGAGAAGCAAGGGGGTCAGGTTCTTTACTATTTTATGAAATTAGTTGTTTGTTTTAAAAAAGTCTCTTTGTCCTTAGTTTCCTCATGTGTAAAAGAGGGGTCTAGCTCAATGGTCCCCAAAGTCCTTCCTAGGTCCAAAATTCTGTTCGGTTCCTGGTTTGTTCACCAGCCAACCTAAAATGTGTGTGTGAAAGTCAATTTAGTCTTTACTTGAAACTATAAATTGAAACCATTATAGGTGGGTTGAAAGTTTCTGTCTAAGGTGATTTGGTCAAAATCCTCTCTAGTGATGTTTGTGGCAAGCTTGACACCACTTGGTTTTGTGGAAAGGCATCGTGATACTCTTCCTTTCTTGCTTCCTTTGTTTTCTCTTAAAAAAAAAAATTTCACAAATAATATATCTGGAGATTCTCATGACAGTATATACATATGAATATTTTATATGATGCTCAGGACACATTTATCTAAGCCCCTGGTAGTTCTTCAGCTACAGTTCAGATCTTCCTACCCAGGCACTGGTTCCCGTGGCCCTTTCTGCTCATGGGGCTGCCCCCATCCGTGGTGCTTTCTGTGTGACTGTTTATTCAGTTGCAGAGGCAGTTGTTTATCGTGTGACCTCACTCTTCTGATGGACCTAAGAAGAGCTGTTGGTTTTTCAGTTTGTTCCGCTTTTTACTTGTTAGTGTAGAATGATGACCTCTAAGCTCTGTATATATTGCACCAGAAACTGGACATCTCCTCCATACTCTTTTCCCAGTGGTTGTTATCACATTAAAAACATTTTTTTTCCCTAAAATCATGGATTAAAAAAATGGTTTCCAGTTGTAATTTATCTCTTTTCTGATGAGTACATTTTCAAATATTACTTGGCCTTTTGTGTGTCTATGAATTATCTGCTCACAACTTTAGACCACTTTTCTGTTGTACTGTTTGGATGATTTTCTTTCAGTTGACATTTAAACTTTTATTAATGGTAAAATTGCCTTAAATAAAATATTCTAAAATGACACAGTAATAATCATCTGTGCAGAATTTTAAAATAACCCTGTCTTTTTGAGTAGTGGTATGTTTGATATCTGTGACCTTCCACAATAATAAGGGATTTTTTAAAAAGTAATTTTACGCTATGATTAAATAATGTGTTTTTATGTATTTTTTCTAAAGTAGTCAGTAACTCATTAAAAGATTCCCCACCCCCCCTTTTTTGCAATGTGAAACCCCTGAAATTATTTTAAATGTAGGGTTCTTTGAAAATTGATTTTTGATAAATAAAACTTTACTGTGATAGAATGAATAGAGTAAAATTGAAAGACATTTTGAAGATTAAAATGTTTTTGTTTCCACTTACGTTACCTTTAATGCAAAGACCAGAGCTTTGGTTTGACTTAATATAGGAAGCATAAAAGAGAGTAACCAATTTGTGCCATTTTTCAAAAAACCACTGTTTGTATAACACACAAAACCCATAAAAAAAAGGTACTGTAAAAATAGTGCCTTAATAATACTTCATACTAACCAGTTGATTATAGACTGAATGCTTAGTTAAGTAGGGAAAAGAAATAAATAGATTTCCTTTTTAGTTGTGCTTTTTAAATTATACACACACACACACAGTCTCTTACAATGTTTGGATGTGACTTTTCCTATTCATGGTTGTTTTTGAACAAACTTGGTTTTATGAATTGTTCTTTTTTCATGCAAACTCCGGCTGAACATGTGGTATGTGAACTTCAGGGTGGCATTATAACTTCCTGCCCAGTTCTCTACAAGTAATGTCATAAGTGAAGTGAAAGTCCCTCAGCTGTGTCCAACTCTTTGCAACCCCATGGACCATACAGTCCATGAAATTCTCCAGGCCAGAATACTGGAGTGGGTAGCCTTTCCTTTCTCCAGGGGATCTTCCCAACCCAAGGATCAAACCCAGGTCTCCTGCATTGCAGGCGGATTCTTTACCAGCTGAGCCACCAGGGAAGCCCAAGGATACTGGAGTGGGTAGCCTATCCCTTCTCCAGGGGATCTTCCCGACCCAGGAATCAAACGGGGATCTCCTGAACTGCAAGTGGATTCTTTACCAACTGAGCTATCAGGGAAGCCCTAAGTAATGTCATAGTACATTTTTTAGTTGGTTTGGCTCTCTACTAAATATGATCATTGATGAAATGTTATCTGTAAGAATCAAATTTCTGTATGAATTTTTAAGCTAAATTGTTGATATCATCAAAATACAGACTAGGTGACTATTACTGAAAAATTCTATGTGGTGTATAGTATTATGATTTTTTTTTAAAGAAGGGGTTTTGCTCTGTGTTCCTTTATGTCATTCCTTGGGGGAATGTGCTTACACTCTTTCTGACGTCCTAGGTTTGCTGTCAGCCTATGATGATGCCAGAATGCCATCAATAACTGGGTTTGTAGGGAGTCCACTTCTGTGATTTTCTGCCCACTTGGGAAATTATATTTGATATATATTTTCTTTTAATGACCAACTTCTTAGGTAAAACCCTGATAATTTGTAAGCATTAGGTTTCATAGGAGGAGCAAAAGTATATTGTCATTATACATTGGAACTTCTTATCTGAAGTCATATATGATATTTCATGAGTTTTGTTATAATTTAGAAAACCATAAAGTATATACTGGTCTCTTTGCCAGTGCATCTTTGGATTCTTACAAGACTTTTCTCCATATTCTTCATGCATGTTTCTTCTTTTCAAGCCCTAAATTCTTCTTCCTCAGAGAACTTATTTTTTGAAATCTATTAAAAAAGATGTTTTTCTTTCATTGTCATAAACATTGTGATATATATAGCCTGTTGTACTCTCATGTCCAAATTGTAAAATAAAACAATAAATTAGGCATCCCTAAAGCATTCTATTCAGTTCAGTTCAGTTGCTCAGTCGTGTCCGACTCTTTGCGACCCCATGAATCGCAGCACACCAGGCCTCCCTGTCCATCACCAGTTCCTGGAGTTCACTCAAACTCACATCCATCGAGTTGGTGATGCCATCCAGCCATCTCATCCTCTGTCGTCCCCTTTTCCTCCTGTCCCCAATCCCTCCCAGGATCAGAGTCTTTTCCAATGAGTCAACTCTTCGCATGAGGTGGCCAAAGTACTGGAGTTTCAGCTTTAGCATCATTCCTTCCAAAGAAATCCCAGGGCTGATCTCCTTCAGAATGGACTAGTTGGATCTCCTTGCAGTCCAAGGGACTCTCAAGAGTCTTCTCCAACACCACAGTTCAAAAGCATCAATTCTTCAGCGCTCAGCTTTCTTCACAGTCCAACTCTCACATCCATACATGACCACAGGAAAAACCATAGCCTTG
>NW_011494768.1:2753772-2770388 GCF_000754665.1 Bison bison bison
CAGGCTTTCTTCACAGTCCAACTCTCACATCCATACATGACCACAGGAAAAACCATAGACTTGACTAGACGGACCTTTGTTGGCAAAGTGATGTCTCTGGTTTTGAATATGCTGTCTAGGTTGGTCATAACTCTCCTTCCAAGGAGTAAGAGTCTTTGAATTTCATGGCTGCAATCACCATCTGCAGTGATTTTGGAGCCCCCAAAAATAAAGTCTGACACTGTTTCCACTGTTTCCCCATCTATTTGCCATAAAGTGATGGGACCAGATGCCATGATCTTTGTTTTCTGAATGCATTATTTACCACTAATTGTTGGGCCCTAGGTTTTTATACTGCAGAATTTTGGACATATTTTTGCTTAATAAATATTCATTGAAAGCCATGAATATACTTTGCTGGCTGCTGTGAAAACTGTGAAACATTCATAGATAAATACAACAGATCAGCCTTACTGTCAAGGAACTTGCATTCTATGAGGAGAAAAAAGTCAAATGTACAGTAAATAAAATGTAAGATGCAGTTTAAATGTGAAATGTAGGTTTCATACTAAAGTAGAGGAAATATAGGGACTTCATTCCTTGCAATTTTGTCAAATGGAGATCCTAGAAATTTTGACTGCAAATAATCTAATAATGTTGGACAAAATATTAATGACAAAATCACACTTTCAAATGAATGGGTTAGAATCTTTGTTTAAGATATTCCTAGTTACATGAAGCTTCCAGAGGCTTGACAGAAGTAAATGAAAATCCTTCCTAAAGAAGTGCTCTTTCCATTCAGGTCTCAAAGAAGTGCTCAACTGTGAATTCAAAATAAGAGCTAAAATTAAAATGAAACACACATGATGGAGAGTTACAATGAGAGAAAGTATGTCAACAAAAACTTTAACCAGACCACCAAAGACTTTAGATATTAGAGCCACTAGGTAGAGAATATGAAATAAGTAAAAATTTTAGACATTGCTGTTTTTCAATAGATACAGTCATTTTTAGAAACATATTTATCAGTCTTATAAAAAGTGGAACATGTGTGTGTCCCACAACCCAGAAATTCTAGTCCTATATTCACATGCCCGGGCTGACACACACAGCAATATGTACAGGATTGTTTTTTTCTTAATAGCAGGAAATGGAAACCACTCCAATGTCCATCAACAGGAGAATGCTGTGTGGCAGTGAAAATGAATGGATCTCAGAGAACACACATCCTTATGAAAGAACCTTAAAATCATAATACTAAGTTAAAAATGCAGTTTGCCAAGGACTGCAGTCAGTGTTGCCACCATGAATATAACTTTGCAAAACCAGACACTATTAAGACATGCATGCATAGTAAAACTATGTACGAGAGCAAGAAGTTATGGAAAAATAATTCAGGATGGTGGTTTCCTTTGGGAGAGAAGACCTGGGGAGTCTAAACAGTATTAATAATGTTGGATTTTTCTAGTTGTTTGGTAGATCAATCAACATTTGTTCTATTTCATGTGTTCTGTTAATATGCTACATGTATCTTTTTATGTTTTATGAAAAACTTCATAATTAAACCCTTAATATGTTAAGTAGGAAAAGCAGAGTTCAGAAGAAGCAGAGGAAGAGGTGTCATATCTAGTAGATCTAGGGGAATGTCATGAATGAGGTTCCTTCAGGAGGGAGATTCTTGGACTGGGTTTGTGAACAGCAACTAATCTAACTTAACAAGTGGACAGAGTATATTAGGGAGAGTGGTGTAATGATAAATGAAAAAGAACACCCCCAAATTGGACTTACTGTATTGGAGAGAGCCACATAAGGCTTTGGCAATGGAGTGCAATGGTAGGACATGGGATGGATCGGAGGAGGGAGGCCCTGTAGGTGAAACTGCTAATGTGAAGGCTGTGGCAAGTAGAGAAGCAGAACTCGAGTGGACAGAAAGGAGAATCAGGAGCCAGAGACTCTCAGCGAGAGGATCCTTGAGATTCTTGATGGATGACTGAATGGGACAAATGCAGTGAAAGAACCATCGAAGTAACTAGAGTTTTGATTCTCTTGGACCTGGACTTACAAGGGCAACAAGACATGATAAGAATGTCATGCATGGAACATTGAACACATGGAGAGAATGGGGTTGATTTGGACTGTTGTATTGGCATAGAGGTGTTTGTAGACAAGACAGTCAGTTGGATATGTGGGCCTGGAGCTTGAGAGGGAAGTTGAGACTCTGGACTTGCCCTTGGAATTTATGGAATTCATGGCATCTTTCACAGAATGGATGATCCAGCTGAGGAGGCCAGATGTGCTTGTATGTCCTTTCCTCAAAGAGGTCTTTCCTAACCACCCTGCCTACAATTTTAACTTCTCTTACTGTGGTTTGTGTTTCTTCTTGACATTTACTTTATCCTGTACTTTATTATTATTGTCTCTCCTAAGCATGGCACAAACTCTGAGAGCAGAGATTTTGACTGTTATTCTACCCCACACGCCCTGCATTGTGGTATCCTCAGCAGCCAGAAGAGTGTCTAGCAAAGAGAACATCTGTGGAATGAATTAAGGAGAGGGTGAAAACCTTTAAGGTGTCTGCCTTCAGAATGGGTTGAAAGACTGACCTGTGAGGAGACAGGAAAGAGAGGGAGAAAAGATATGACGAGGAGGACACTCATCTTGAAGCCAGAGACATTGAATTTTTTGAGGTAACCAAGGAGTTTCCATGTGTTTAGAGATATAAAGGAATATCAAGAAAAAGCTGGTAGGCCAAGTCAGTAGGAGGGTATGAGTCAACTTTCAAGCATGTGCAGTGGCAGGGTAAGAAGAGAACGTCTCTCAACAGTTGGGAGAGAAAGAGGACCAGAAATGATGGTCTTCCAGCCAAGGTCTTTGGTGATAAGCTGGATGGTCGAGAGTTCAGTAGATGACTGACATCTACAACTTTGCATTTCAACTGTGCACCAGTAGCACACAAACTTACTGAAGATTGATACTTTGCCTTTCATCTTTTTTCTCCTTTAACTAGAGTGTATCTCATGGAGGATCAGCAAGCTGCAAAATCAGTCAGAATGTTCTTCCCAAGTGACCGTAGATACATATACAGAATATTTTAAAGTGTATAGTCATTTTACAAATCAGGATAAATTTAAGTAAGTGGGTGGATAGGGACAAAAGGAAAATAGAAGAAAGATAGCAAGTGACTACAAGGTTGACAGTCACTTTAGAAATGAATGTGGTTTTCTCAGGGCCTTCAGGAATGTTCTTTAGGAAGCTGATGGCAGAATTGAAAGAGGCAGAAAGCTTGTGCTGTAAGGCTGAGAGGAGGGAGAGTAGGAAGAGTGATTGGTTAGATTATACTTAGTGGAATTGTTGAAAGTTGTAAGAATTTGACACATAATTTTCTTTCTTTGGCTAGAGCGGGTGGTTAAAATTCCCATTTATTGACCCAGGTAATCATCATTTGAAAATAAATAGTTCATCTGCTTATTAAATTGAAATTAGCACAATTTCCAAGAAGCCCAGAGATTGCTTCCTGTGGTGTGGCTGAAGTGCTGCTCCTGAAGGGGAGTCTTGGAGAAAGCTAGGTTGTCCTGTCCTGGGGAACTCAGTCATTTTCCTCTTCCTCCTCTCCTGTTACAAATAAGAAAAAAAGAAAAACTTGTGATTGTATTAAATTACTAACAATTGAACAGCAGCAGATTAGCAAAATTAGCTTATTGGAATGAGTGGAAGTGGGTATCTGGCAACAGAGCTGTGACTTTGCTGGGCTTTGTGCATTCACAACCCAAGCTGGTTTTGTCCCTGTGGCCTAGGTTTCCTGTTTACACAAGAGCTCTAGCCTTCTCTTAGAGCCTGGAAATCCCATGTGTTTTGGACACTTGGTGCTTTTTAAATAGCAGAGGATGATGATGTCAACAATAGCAAATGTGTTCTTACTCAAGCCTTTTGGGAAACAAAGAAAAGACCATTTAAATTTCCTACCAAATTTTGATAACTGGAAATAATTTGGTAATAGTATTTGGTTAGAAAGCAAGTAATAAGCACAGTACTGAAAAAGGAAAAGAGCAAAACAGCTCTGTAAACAGTGTCATGTTACTCTAAAAAAAAAACCTACCAGTTTTGTTGCTGGTATATTTGTTTTCAAAGTTGGCCAGATTTAGGCACCGTGGACTTGATTATAAAGGTTGGTGCCATCACAGAATTGGGAGCTGCTGAGCATTCACAATAGGTACTTTATTTTGAATTTTTGTTAAAAGATGTTTATGAAGTATTAGGATTTAATTAAAACCACTCAAAGAATGTGTTTCATCCCATGCTGAAGAAAAAAAAAAGAAAGAAAAATAAAGATCTTTGTTTCTATACTAGAGTTTTCTTTTCCTCCAAAGGGTACTGATTAGGTGATCAAAAAAGGGTTTTGTCTGTTCCTTTCGCTGTGAGCATGTGGAGAAAAGCCACTAATATTAATAGTTACAGTAAACTTGGAGCACATAATTATAATGTTGCAAGAAGGAAAGGAAAGTTCAGTCATACGAAGCTGAAGGCTGAGTTGTACATATAACTGACTGATTAGTTTGAATAGGGCTTAAGTTACATTTGGTGGATGTGGGTAAAATAAGGAAATCCATAATTATTATAATATTTATAATAGATTTTAGAGTTGTTTTTATGGTTGTGAAGTCGCTTCTCCTCATCGTAACCTAATTTTTCTTTAAAAGCCATTAGATATTTGAGAGTAACCATGATTTTTGAGCCTGTGGAAACCACATATTTGTGAAGACCGAAGTACATGTAAACAACATTATTCTGAACCTCCTGCGAGTGTGGTGAAGCCCAGTCCATTCATTAGCATTAATTGTGGGCGGCTCACACTGACAGCTTCTCAAACAGTCCATCTGAGGCTCAATGACACTGATGACTTTCTGGTATTTATCTCACTTCTGGGTTGATTTTTCAGTTTCAGGTGAGGTTAAGCTCAGATTATGGGCTTCTCTGGTGGCTCAGCAGTAAAGAATCCACCTGTCAATGCAGGAGATTTTGATCCCCGAATCAGGAAGATCCCTGGAGAAGGAAATGGCAACCCACTCCAGTATTCTTGCCTGGAAAATCTCATGGACAGAGGGGCCTGGCAGGCTACAGTTCATGGAATTGCGAAAGAGTCGGATACAACTTAGTGACTGAACCACAACAACAAAGCCCTTGTTGGTCTCCTCATTTGCAAATGTTTTCTCCCAGTCTGTAGGTTGTCTTTTTGTTTTGTTTATGGTTTCCTTTTCTGTGAAAAAGCTGATAAATTTGAATAGGTTCCATTGGCTTACTTTTGGTTTTATTTCTACTGGCTTGGGAGACTGACCTAAGACAACATTGGTACAATTTATGTCAGAAAATGTTTTGCCTATGTTCTCTTCTAGGAGTTTCATCTCTTTACTTATGTTTTTAACCCATTTTGAGTTCATTTTTATGTATGATGTGAGGGTGTGTTCTGGCTTCATCGGTTTACATGTGTCTATCCAGCTTTCCCAACGTCACTTCCTAAAGAGATTTTGTCTTTTCTCCATTGTATTGATGCATTTTTGCCTCCTTTGTCCTAGATTAATTGACCATAGGTGTAGGGATTTATTTCTGAGCTCTTTGTTCTGTCCCATTGATCCATAGGTCTGCTTTTGTGCCAGTACCACCCTGTTTTGGTTACTATAGCTTTGTAATATTATCTGAAGGCTGGAAAGTTTATGCCTCCAGCTTTACTTTTTCTCCCTGGCAATTCTGGGTCTTTTATGGTTCCATATAAATTTTAAAGTTTAGGATTATTTGCTCTAGTTCTGTTAAAAGAGACACAATAAGAATATTGTGGTTAAGGAAGAAGATATCCTTGTTCTTAGGAGGTATCTTCTGAGTATTTAAGAAGAAGAGTTATAACGTTTGACACATTTCAATGGCTCAGATAAAAGTATTTGTGAATGTAATGCTTTTGCACTGAAGGCTAATGGTGACTCTGTAGGGTAATTGACTTTCTTTGTAGGAAAGCTTATGATAAAAAAAGTTACAAATCTTTGAGACTTAAGTTATATCTGAACTGTTTACTATTTAGCAAAACTGAGGGAACAGAACTGGTTTGTAGATCCTGAGAAATTAATTAAAATTGTAACGTAGTTCACTAAATAATTGAAAACTTATATTTAAAGAGAAATATACAGGAAGTAAATATTTTTAAGTTTTGGATGTGCATTTATTTGACAGGAGGATTAAATTTTAATAGGAAGCATATAAACATAAGTATATAACTACTTGGTTAATGCTTCACTTTTGGAATTGTGAAAAGCCCTCAGTATTTCTAGTTTTCAGCTTATGCTTCAAATCTAAAATGCATTATATTGTCACATTTTAAAATATTCTTAAGGCAGGCAGTAAAAAATATAAACTGTCAGGGGTCACACTGTATTCATCGCTTCTACAGACTAACTTTTGCACCCTGTCCAAGTACACACTCAGAGTGGCACGCACTGTGAGCTGGATTGTCCTGTAGTCGTTCTCAACGTCCTTTGCCCTCCCATGCCTCTACTACTTAGACTATAAAAACTATTTACATTTTGAGACTCCCTTGGTTATTGTATGGCTGAGAGGCCATACAATATGCATCAAACCGACAAGATACAAGCAAGTGTCTGCTTAAAGTTTTCTGGGTGAGCTTTTTGTCTTCTTGATAAAAAGGACTGCCATCACCTCTTTTCCTTTCTTCCCTTCCTGAATGTGAATGTAATACGTGGAGTAAGAGCAACCATATTGTAGCCATGAGGAAATGGGAGACTCATAGAAATCATGGCCCTGACACTGTACAGCTGTTGCTGCGTATGTGAAAGCACTTTGCTCTAGACTGCCTGTTTGGTGGGAAAAGTAACCCCAGGTTGCTGAAGTCACAGCAGGTCTGGGTTTCCATCGGTCGCTGCACTTTGTGTCTTTTGTGGCAGGAAGAATCTACTCTGAGGGGAGCAGTGCGAGAGGAAGGCTACTGAAGTGAAAGGGAAGTTCAAGTCTCTAGTCTGTTTTAGGATCTTTGATGATTCATTTTCTCTCTTTAAAAGTTACTTATAGTGGCTTAACCAAGGACTTATCTTCCCTCTTTAAAAGCCACTTAGCATGACTTACCAGGAGATTAATTTTTCCTCTCCTAATAAGACATCCGGAGAACCTGTGCGCCAGCCCCACATTCCTCCACATTCCTGGCCCTCTCCTCTGGCTCTGCCGCCCATATCGTGTGGCTCTTCCCATTCCCTGAGGTCACAGCAAAAATACTGTGCCACCTGTGAATCACTTTTTCTTTTTAGAAAGTTTTTCTTTTCAAGTTGAAGTATAGTTAATTTATAATGTTGTGTTAGTTTCAAGTGTACAGCAAAGTGATTCAGTTATACATTCTTTTTCAGATTCTTTTGCTTATAGGTTGTTATAAGATACTGAGTATAGTTCCCAGTGTATATATGTTAGCCCCAAACTCCTAATTTATCTCTTCTTCTTCCCCACTCCCTTGTATCCTCTTTGGTACACACAAACTTGTTTCCCATGTCTGTGATTCTATTTCTCTTTTATGAATAAGTTCATTTGTATCATTTTTTAAAGATTTCACATGTGAGTGATGTCATATGATATTTGTCTTTCGTTGTCTGACTTACTACACTCAGTATGACAAACTCTAGGTCTGTCTGTGTTGCTGCAAGTGGCATTATTTTGTTCTTTTTTCAGGCTGAGTAGTACTCCACTGTATGCATGCACCGCATCTTTATCCATTCATCTGTCCATGGACATCTACGTTGTTTCCATGTCTTGGCTGTTTTGAATAGGGCCAGTGTGAACTTTGGAGTGCATGTATCTTTTCAGATTAGAATTTTCTCCATATAAATGTCCAGGAGTGGGACTGCAGGATCATATGATAACTGAAACCTTTTTAAAGGACTTTTCCTGAAAGGTCCTCCCACTCAATTCTTTTTGGGTCTTCTTGATCAGAACTGTGTCCTCTGGTCACTTTTAGCTGCAGAGAGACTGAGAAATTTCTGAGCTGTCCCTTCAATAAAATTGGACTCATTTTAGTTGGAAAGAAAGAATGGATACTACGTATACATCTCCTGTCGGCCACAGGGGTTGGATTAAATGATTCTTGGTCTAGATGGTCCTTTCTAGCTCTTGTAATTATAAAGTCTGTTTAATAAATTCTTGGAGAATTGGTGATTAAAACTTTAATGCACAGCAGCAGATCTAATAACCTAGATTGGGGTTTGGCAGACTGTGGTCCACAGGTCAAATCTTGCTAGCTACATGATTTTGTAAAGAGAATTTTATTGAAACACAGCCCCATTGATTGTTCTACATACTGTCTGTGACTGCTTTTACCTTATACAGCAAAGCTGAGACTGTTTACTGTCTGGCCTTTTATAGAGAACGTTTGCCAATCCCTGGCCTAGATGATCCAGAAGAGACCTTCCATCTTGGTAGTTACAAAAACATTAATTTATTCATTCAATGACTATTTGAGCATACACCACATTTTAGACATTATACCAGACCCTGGGTGTGTGGCATATAGCAATGAATAAAACAAAATCCATACTGTCATGGAACTTCCATTTTATCAAGTCAGGCGGACAAACAAATAGTTAAAAATATAGTCTATGCTATAGTAATATGAGCTACAGAGACAATGAAGTAGGAAAGGTGGATAGTAAGTACAGGAAAGGAACTTGTGGTTTCTAAAGAGACTTTTGAACAAAAACCCAAAGGTGAGGAACAGAGCTGAGTGGCAAATGAAGGGAAGAACATTCCAGAACGGCAGGTGAAAAGGAGGCCGCAGTATGTCTGGAGAGGTTGAGAGGAGCAGGGTGATCTGAGCAGAGTGAGTGAGGGGAAGAAGGAAGAAGGGCTGGGGATGAGCTCAGAGGTAGCCTGGGCCAGCTTGTTGGGACTTATAAGCCATTGTAAGATGGGAGCCATGGAGAGTGTTGCGAAGAGGAACAGCACGGCTTGACTTAGGTTGAACACGTCATTCTGGCCACAGTGCTGACAGTGAACTGCGGGGCAGGAGTGGAACACGGGAGACCAGTTGGGTCTATGAGGCTGGACTGAGTAATAACAGACAGTAGTGGCTTAGACTAGAACGATGCTGGTCAAAGAGAAAGCAGAGGGTGAATGTTGGTAGCTTTCACAGGCAGAGCTAACATGATTTGCTAATCAGTTGATACAGGGTGAGGGATAAAGAGAGTCAAAGATGACTTGGGTTTTGGCCTGCGCAACTGAAGGGATGGAGTTGTTGTTTGTTGATGTGGGGGAAGCCTCCAGGAGGATGAAGTCTTGGGGGAAAGACCAAGAGTTTCAGGTGGTGCTTACGTTGCAGGAAGGGGGACCCCTTCCAGGGCCCCAAAAGGAGTTGTTGCCTAATACTTAGAAATGAATTGTCTGAGGAGACACACTTGCTAACAAAGCAAGAGACTTTAGTGGGAGAAGGTGCCTGGGCAGAGAGTGGGAGGGTGAGGGAACCCAGGAGGACTGCTGTGCCATGTAGCCCACAGTCCCAGGTTTTATGGTGATAGGATTAGTTTCCGGGTTTTCTCTGGCCGGTCACTCTGACTCAGAGTCCTTTGTGGTGGCGCACGCATTGCTCAGCCAAGATGGATTCCAGCGAGGAGGATTCTGGGAGGTCAGTAGGGCACGTGGCATCTCCTTTTGACCTTTCCTGAACTCTTCCGGTTGGTGGTGGCTTATTAGTTCCCTGTTCCTTACTAGGACCTCCTGTTGTAAAATAATTCACACAGATAGTTACTATGGTGCCTGGCCAGGGTGGGCAATTTCAGTCAGTGTGTTTCCTCTAACACTTACTGAACATGCAAGTGGAAGTGTAGATTAGGCAGTTGCATATTTGAATCTCAATTTCAGGGGTGGGGGAGGCATGGACTCAAATAAACATGAGAATCGAGGGTGTGCTGATGACATGTTAAAGTGATGGACAATACCAGATCACCAGAGGAATGAATATGAATCAAAAAGGTACTGAATGGCTCTGGTATATTCCAGAATTAAAGCCAAGAAGATGAAGAGGATCCAGCAGGGAAATTGAGGAGGCACAGCTGATGCTCTTCCTGGAGAAAGTCTAGTAGTTTGTGAAATCTAAGAACTAAAAACTTTCAAGCAGCAAAGAGTGATCAGCAGGTTAAGTGCTGCTGGCGAGTAGTCAGTAACACGAAGGCTGAGGGATTGATCTTTGACTGTAGCCCCCTGTGAAGGTTGTGGGTAGCCTTGCAAAGAGGGTTTGGGTGCTCTGATGGGGATTAAAATCCCAATTTGAGTGGGTAAGGAAAGAGAATGAGAGCAGAGAGGTAGAAGACAGTGAGCACGAATCTTTCAAGAAATCTTTCCTTTCTTAAAAGGAAGAGGAGAATGGAGTAACAGCTGTAGAGGAAGGTGGGTTTTGTTTCATTTTGTCTATGTTTTGTTTTTCTATATAGGAGAAATTAAGAGCAAGTGATCTAGGAGAATGATCTAATAGACAGAAGAATGCTGTGTGTGTGTGGAGAGGGCTGACTGTGGAGGGGGTGGTGAATCTCTATTGTGGCGTCCAGGGGTGGGTGAGAAGGAAGGGACCTTGTGAATAGGCAGAGCTGATGACCTTGAAGGAACAATGAGCAGTTTATCTGTGGCCACCAGGAAGAAGTCCATGTGGCCAAATCAAGGGGCTGAGCGAGCTTGCCAAGGCTCTTTCTGGTTGTTACCATGTTTCTTAGGAAATTAGGAAGCCAGGTCAGCTGCAGAGTTAGGATGGAGGACGAGATATTGGAAATTGGAGGAGAAATGAGAAAGTATAAGTCTGTGCTTGGGAAATGTATGACGATTACAGGGCAGCATGGAAGCCCCAAATTGAGGATAGTGCTCATGAATTTACAGAGAACGCTTGACATGATTATGTGATTCTTCAGCCAAATTCAGCTTATGGTGCAGGCACAGGGTAGGGTTTAATTATGGTTGGCATTTGGTATTGGACATGAGTAAGCCGCAAGAAGAGAAGGCAATGGCACCCCACTCCAGTACTCTTGCCTGGAAAATCCCATGGATGGAGGAGCCTGGAAGGTTGCAGTCTGTGGGGTTGCTGAGGGTTGGACACGACTGAGCGACTTTACTTTCACTTTTCACTTTCATGCATTGGAGAAGGAAATGGCAACCCACTGCAGTGTTCTTGACTGGAGAATCCCAGGGACGGGGGAGCCTGGTGGGCTGCCGTCTGTGGGGTCGCACAGAGTCGGACACGACTGAAGTGACTTAGCAGCAAGCCGCAAGAGCTGGCAGATTCTGTAGGGAATTTGTGATCATGACAGACCACAGATGCTGGCCCACTTAGGAACCAAAGTGGAGATTGAGGGGCCGGGGACAGGTTGAGAGATCACTGGAGTCTGGGAACTAGAGGGTGCGCGCTGGAAAGTCAGGGGTAGTGGTTAGGGACATGCTCACTTGGCAGTCACAAGGACTAGGGTATGATAGGGAGAGTGGGTGACTGCCATCAAGTGCAGGACAAGATTCTTGGGCGAGAACAGGTCAAGGAATTGAGAGGTCAAGGAGTTGGAGGCATAGCCTCCACACCATGAAGTCACTAGGAACCATGGCAGGAGGGATGTCAGAGAAACATTGACGAGGACATCAGTCTTAGAGCAGTGATGGGGAGTGACCTCTAGGGGCCAGTAGATGAACTGCTGCATGGACGAATCTGATGACAGGAAATTCATCCAATTCAGGGTCTGGGGACAGCCTGAAGGAAGAAGGAAGATGACTCCCAACCCCACCTCGCCCGCTTGGACATGGCATGATATTTGATTCTTTTCGTGAAGCTCATTTACATTTGCATCCATTTCAGACCTTGTATTCCCCTAAGAAGTGTAGAAATGCCAGCTGTTTGTCACAATGAAGAGAGGAAGAGAAATGCACTGTTCTCTGAATCCACAAGCGTGAACATTGTATGTTGGCAAGTCCGTCTGCGCGTCCTCAGATCTGCTTTTCCTTTGCTGAGCTGTGGCATCAACTGACAGGGCCGTGAGACAGCCACGGGGCTCAGGAGTCCTGGGTGGGCACAGCGCGAAGTTCTCCTCTTTGGCCCAGAACTCGATGTGCAAACTTAGCTGTGGAATGAACAGCCTGAATGACTGGCTTTGCCTCCTTTCCTTCGGGGTGCTCACCATCAAAACAACACTGTTCACTCAGCTGTGGGCGTAGGTCGTGCTCTGCTGAAAGCGGCCCTGAGACAGGTGTGCCGCTTTGCAGGGTCTTGGGTTGGCCACTGTGTCCCGCATTCGCCTCTTGGCTGCACAGCTAGATGAAGGCTTTGCACCACCACTGGCCAGGCTGTCTTCAGCTGTCTGTCTTGGTGGAGACGCCTAACTGAAAACGTACAATTGAAACCATCCCTGGAGCCTCTCTGCAAAGTTAGCATTTTGTGGAGTCTCACGGTGGTGCTTCACTCCATTTCCATGTTGTTGGACAATTTTTGAGCAGAGGATCTTTTTCCTGTTTAGTGATGCTCTCCTTCTGAGAGACAGGCCCAGAAGAGACCTTGGTTCTGTGGAATTCCCCCAATTCTTAGAGTGACATTTCCATGTCTATCTCAGCTTATTAACATAACATCTTTATGAAAAGATGAGCATGTATCTGTGCCTCTGGACAAACTTGCTGATCTGTAGATGGAGTTCCCAGTAGCCTTAAGAAAAATATCTCCTCTTTATCCCAGATTATTATTGGCTGTTTATGAAGTGTTGATACTTTTATATATTCATCTATGTATATTTATACAGAAAAATTATATATAAACCATTTTCTTCATTTTAGTTTAAACCCTTCAACTAAACTCACAATGCGTTTTTTTTTTTTCCTTACAAAAGTTCTAGTAAAAACTCATTTTTGAACACAAAGCGTTTTTTATTGATTGATAATTTCCTAAACCCATCCTATTATATATACACCATTCTGTTTTTGAAATTTTATTTTTCTAGATCGTGCGGTTTCTTGATAGAAACTTATAGAACTCCATCTTAAATTTTTATCCCTCTTCTCGTATGTTAAGGACAAAAATACAAGTTTTCCTTGTGGGTTATGTTGCTCATTTCTTCCTACTAAGTACCTAACTTTTGTTTCTAGCCCTTGTCTCATTACAAAGCTTTAAAATTTTTAAAATCTTATTTTGTTATTTTATTAAAAGTTTTTTTTTTTCCGTAAGAGTTTCTTGGGTTTGATGGTCTTCTGCCATCCTTCTATAAATTAAAACAAAAGTGACTGACAGATTAATTTGGTCTTTCAATGCCACTGATGTCATATGAGTTCCATGGAGATACTTTCACAAATAAAAATTAAGGAAAGGAGTTAAGTTTTTTCATTACCTTTGGTTTCTTTCTAGCTGCTCTGTTATGATAAGATCTCACTCTCCAAAAATTGTTTTAAAAGATTAAAAAATTTACAGCTCTCATTTTTGCCTGTCAGTCAGCCTTTAGGTCATTTATGGTTTACTTCTGAAGTTCCTTTTTTTGTTTTATTTATTAGACCTCTAGTAAAAGGTTACCCACAGCCCAAGGCTTCTAGGCATATGTAGACTGTAAAAATTCACAATTAAATCAAACAGGGCAGCTAAAACTCCACACTGAAGGTGAAAAAAAAGTTCAGGGGTTTATTTAGTAAAGAAAGACAAGCTGAGAAATAGATCCTGCCAGCCACTAAGGTTAACATACGGGAGCTGTGCTGAGTGGCGCCAGGGAGGGCGCTCGGAGATGAACAAGACTGTGATGGACGAACCTAGGGCAGGACTCAGAGCCTTGGACCGGGGAAGGAATTTCACAGGAAGCACTGACTGCGCTGCGCCCAGGATTCCCCGCCAGCTGTCCTCAGGGCACTGCTGTGGATCCTGCGTGATGATGAAGGGACATGTAAATGACCTGATTGGAACGACAGGTCAGGGACAGGGACCCCTGGCATGTGTGCCAGTGCGGTACCTCGGCCCCTCCCGGGAGCAGTGACCTGGATGCTCTCCTTGGCAGACACCCGCCTTCCATCCCCAGTGCCTTTTCCTCCTCTCCGGGTTCTCTGAGCAGCGTGTGCTTGACGTGCTGGGGAGGCCGTGGTCCGTTCAGCTGCCTCTCTGGGCCCAGGGGCAGCGAGGCCGTCCAGGAGCCAGGGAGCCTCTGCACGCACAGGGAGGAGCTCTCACCTGGACCACACGAGTGTCCTCCGCACATTCCTGCCTCTCCTCCTGACCCTCCCCGAAGCCTGTCTGTGCTCCACAGAGCAGCCTGTTCTGGTTTCTTCTCTAGCCTTTGACGGTCCTCCGCTGCAGAGGGTAAAATGCAGACATGACCTCATGGCCTTGCGATGTGACTCCTGCCTGTCCTCTTGCCTCGGGCCTGCTCACTCACTCTCCTCCCTTGCTCATTAGGCTGCCCTCCTTTGTTTTCTTTCTGTTTTTCTAATTTTTCAGATTCTTTCATACCCTAGGACCTTTGCATACAATGTTTCTTCCTCTCCATTATTCCTCTTTCCTGTCTTTGTGTGCTAAGCCACTTCAGTCGTGTCCTTCTCTTTGAGACTCTATGGACTGTAGCCCACCAGCTCCTCTGTCCGTAGGATTCTCCAGGCAAGAATACTGGAGTGGGTTGCCACACCCTCCTCCAGGGGATCTTCGCAACCCAGGGATGGAACCCATGTCTCTTACATGCACCTCTTATGTCTCCTGCATTGGCAAGCTTTAGCTGATCCCTTTCTCATCAACTTTTAGTCTGAATTAAAATGCCACCTGCTGAGAAAGGCCTGAGCATCAGTCTCCATTCGTCCTCATCAGTCTCCGCCTCACCTCCTCCTCTGTTTCCTCTGTGGCAGCTGTAGTATCAGGTGTATATTTCCTTGTTTGACTGCCTCCTGCTATAGCATGTAGCCTTCCTGTGAGCCGGGACCAAGTCAGTCTTGTTTCCCAGTGTACACCCAGCACACGGAACAGGGTCAAGTGCATAACTCACGGGCACATGGTGAACCCTTGTCAACAAACGAAGGTAAAGCAACCGTGGTGTCCACACACCCTTAAAGATGATGGGTCACCTTTTTGTTGTTCCCCCACCTGTTTTTCAGTATGTGTGCATGCTAAGTTGCTTCAGTTGTGTCCACCTCTTTGTGACCGCATAGACTATAGCCTACCAGGCTCCTCTGTCCAGGGGATTCTCCAGGCAAGAATGCTGGAGTGGGTTGCCATTTCCTACTCCAGGGCATCTTCCCGACCCAGGGATGGAACCCATATCTCTTAAGTCTCCTTCGTTGGCAGGTGGGTTCTTTACCACTTAGCATCACCTGGGAAGCCCAGTTTTTCAGTATAGCATTTTTAAATTTTCCTTAAGTCCATTCCCATGTGCAACACTCCCAGCAGAAAAGGAACACTTATTCAGCTCTCAATGTGGGAACCCTGGATGGAGCAGTGCTTGCTTGACTTTTTGAAACAACTAATAATATTTTTGCTTCCCTGGTGGCTCAGTGGTCAAGAATCTGTGTGCCAGTGCAGGAGACCTGAGTTCAGTTCTTGGATTGGGAAGATCCTCTGGAGAAGGAAATGACAACCCATTCCAGTATTCTTGGCTGGGAAATCCCATGGACAGAGGAGCCTGGCGGGCTGTGGTCCATGGAGTTGCAAAGAGTCAGATATGACTTAGTTACTGAACAACAACAACCAAAATATAATTAGGGCTCTGTTCTTTGAAAGTTCTGTCCATGGTAACCACTGTCATCAGCTTGAAGCTCTTACAGATGACACCAGCTTCTTCACATTCTTGGGGACTCTCTGCTGACTCTTACAGCTGTCGCTTCAGCCTTCTCTTTTGCTGCCCCACCCCCCAGATCGTTCTCTTCCTCTGCTGTTCCCATTTCAGCAGGTTGACCAGTTTTGGACACTGGTTCCTTGGCATTCCCCCCACTACCCTGCCCATCGCTTCAGTTTAGCCAGTTCGGTTTGTTTCTTCTCTGTTGTTCTCCCACCTCGACCCTCTCTGCACGTTGTCCCTTGGATTACCAGGCCCCGCTCCTGTCCTTTTCTTTGCTCCTCTCACAAGCCCTCAGCTACTTAGTGTGACAGAGCCGCCCTCTGTGTCCAGACTCGGTTGCCCTTCCCCCATGTAGCCTGTGCAGGGCAGCGTCCCGCCACGAACTCACAGCCAGGCAGCTGTTCAGCCTTCCTCTGGGCCTCGAAAATCGAGCAGATATCGAGGGCCTGCCATTTTCTGAATATTCTGTGTTCTTGTGGCCTTTGTCAAGGTTCATCTGGCCCAATTAGTGAAGAGCTGTGACTGCTCATTCTAGTGCCTGCTTGGGGACATGATACTGATCCAAGTTCAATCCTTTGTCCAAGTTCAATCCAGATTTTCCCCTCTTTCCTCTACCCTGAGGCCCTCCCCTAATACAGTGTGTGTGCCCTTATCAAGTTCTAAACTATTTAACAAGAGGCCCTCTATTAGGATATTCATTCATCCATCAAACAAGTATTTATTGATCACCTGTTTTATGTCAGGCACTATTCTAAGTCATGGGTGGTGAACAAGATGTTCTAGTTGCCATTGCGTTCTAGTAGGCAGATATAGATATTTATAGTATGTATATAGTATATTTTATATATATAT
>NW_011494768.1:2770488-2777653 GCF_000754665.1 Bison bison bison
ATACACACTATATATAGTATATAATATACATTATATATACACTTTATATAGTATATTAAATATATACACACATATATTTGTAGTATATATATAGTATACATACAGTGTAGTATGTGTATTTGTATATATGAGTCTGTGTATAAAATTTAATATATACACATTGTTCTCTAGCTTTATCTAAATAAATTGTATCTTGCCATCTGGATTGTAAGTTTTTCAGAAACAGCTTTTATTTTTTACTGTTTTGTGTACCACAGTGCTTGGGTGGCTTCCCTGGCGGCTCAGACGGTAAAGCGTCTGTCTACAATGCGGGAGACCCGGGTTCAATCCCTGGGTTGGGAAGATCCCCTGGAGAAGGAAATGGCAATCCACTCTAGTACTGTTGCCTGGAAAATCCCACGGACAGAGGAGCCTGGTAGGCTACAGTCCATGGGGTCACAAAGAGTCGGACACAACTGAGCGACTTCACTTTGCTTGGGTGAATGCCGAATACAGAGTTAGTATTTGGTATGTTCACTGACTTCACTAAAAATGTAATACATAGACAGGTATTTTCAAGATATAAAGCCTCACACATGATTACATTGGTACAGTTTCTAACTGTGGTCTAGCCCTCTCTGTAAATGCCCTCTTGCATTAACCAGCATCTCCCTGTTATGGGTGCAAACTATAATAGTAACTCAGTGTGTACGGATACATGATAACCTCATTTAGAGTTCACAGCGTAAACACTGCAGTGTTTCTAGATCTAGAGTTGTGAACCCAAGCCCTAATAGATGATATTGATAATATGCATTCATAATTATCTAACTGTATGCCCTCTTAATACAGTAGCAAATGTAAAAAATACTGGGGCATCCAGAAACTTGATGGGAACTTCAGCATCAGTCTTCACCATAAGGGAAAAACCCTCCTGTGTGTTTACTCTGCTCTCAGGACTTCACTTTTAACACTGCTCATCTCCATATGTATCAGGGAGTTGGTTCCCACACCAGGCATTTCTCTGATTGTCAGGACATGAGCTGGTGTCCTGCGGTTGAACTCTATTTTTGATACTCTCTACCGATGAGATAACATCGCATCCCACAGGTTAAGGGTTCAGCCCCACGAGATCAGCCGCCCTGCCCCTCACATGCTAATCCCAAGTCCAGGCTGTCACCTGAGTTTCTGACCCACAGCTGAAAATTCTGAGATTCTTACCACTGCCTCCTTAGGATCTATTAATTTAATAGAGTGGCTCATGGAACTCAAGAAAACAGTTTACTTACTTAGTTACTAGACATTTCTGATATATAAAAAGATACAACTCATAAACAGCCAGGTGGAAGAGGTGCAGAGAGCAAAGAGTATGGAACTTTTATGTCTTCTCTGGCTTCACTGCTCTCCCAGTCACCCCACGTGCTTGCCAGCCTGGAAGTTCTCCAAACACGATCCTTTTGTTTTTTCATGGAGACCTTGTTACATAAGCAAGATAGATGAAATCATTGCCAATTGGTGATTAATTCAACCTCTAACTCTTCTCCCTGCCCTGAGGTGAAACCTGTGGGGCTGAAAGTCTCAACCCTCTAATCACTTGGCTGGTCCCTCTGGCAACCAGCCCCCGCCCACCCCCACCCCCCCCAGCCATTCTTAGGTTACCTAGAGGTTTTCCAAGAGTCACCACATTAATATAAACTCTGGTGTGGTTGAAAGGGGTTTATTGTGATTAACCAGAGACATTCATTTCACTTTTATTGCTCTGGAGCTCTTTCAGGAACTGGGAACAAAACTAAATATTAAGATGCACCTATTGGTCTTACACAGGAAATCACAGGCTTTTAGGATTTGTGTGCCAGGAATCCTGAATAAAGACCAAAATATATATTCCTTATTATATCACAATATCAGCATTTTATCAAGCTTTCCAGACAAAGACTGTATGAAGCCATTCTGCCACAGTAAGACAGATTTCTTTCCTTAAAAGTAAAGTTTACTAGAGCACAGCAAGTAGTTATTACATTAAACTGACTCTAAGATTGAGTCAGAAGCATTATCGGAAGCCTCAACGTCATATGCTTCAACACAGTCAGCAAGCAAGCTCTGACCTTACAGAGTAAAAGTAAGCAAAGCTGTACAGGGCTGTTGTCTTTTGGCAAACTTTGTGTGGTAACTGGTGGAGACAGTCCCCTGCACTCCTAGCTGCATATCTGCATTATGAATATCTGCATTATTTGGTCATGTGTGTGTTTACCAAATCAAGTGGGGATATTTGGAAAACTGTAAGACACTGATGAATGAAAGTG
Organism: Bison bison bison; assembly: GCF_000754665.1. NCBI lineage: Eukaryota > Metazoa > Chordata > Mammalia > Artiodactyla > Bovidae > Bison > Bison bison. The sequence continues at coordinate 2,772,771 of NW_011494768.1, forward strand.
AAGATGACACAAATAGATGGAAAGATATACCATATTCATGGATTGGAAGAATTAATATTCTTAAAATGAACAATTCTACCCAAGGCAATCTATAGATTCAGTGCAACCCTATCAAAATACCAGTAGTATTTTTCATAGAACATCAACAGATAATTTAAAAATTTGTATGGAAACACAGAAACCCTGAATAGCCAAAACAAGCATGAGGAAGAGGAACAGAGGTAGAAGTATCACATTCCCTGACTTCTGACTATACTACAAAGTTACAGTAATCAAAACAGTATGTTCCTGGTACAAGAAAAGGCACAAAAATCAATGATACAGAATAGAAAGCCCAGAAATAAACCCATACACTTAAGGTCTAGGACAGAGGAAAGAAGAATATACAGGGAAGAAAAGACACTCTCTTCTATAAGTGGTACTGGGAAAACTGAACAGCTGCATGTAAAGAATAAAGTTAGAATATTTTCTAACACCATATACAAAAATAAATTCAAAATGAATTAAAGACCTAAATATAAGACCAGAAACCATAAAACTCATAGAAGAGAACAGAACATTCCCTGACATAAATTGTAGAGTTTTTTTTTTTTTTTCTTTTTTGGATCTTATCCCTAAAGCAAAGGAAACAAAAGCAAAAATAAGCAAATGGGATCTAATTAAACTTAAAAGCTTTTGTGTGGCAAAGGAAACCATCAACCAAACAAAAAAGACAGCCTACTGAATGGGAGAAAAAAACAGTATTTGCAAATGATATGACCAGTAAGGGGCTAATATCCAAAATATATGAATAGCTCACACAATTCAATTTCAAAAAAGCACACAACTGAATTAAAAAGTGGGCAAAGACCTGAACAAACATTTTTCCAAAAAAGACATGCAGCTATCCAACAGACACATGGAAAGATGCTCAACATTGTTAATCATAAGAGAAATGCAAATCAAAACCACGAGATGTCACTTTATACCTGCCAGAATGACTATGAAAAAAGATCACAAATAACACATGTTGGTGTGTATGTGGAGAAAAGGGAACCCTTGTACACTATTGGTGGGGGTGTAAATTGGTACAGCCACTGAGGAAGACAGTATGGAGGTTTCTCAAAAAACTAAAAATAAGGTTGCCATATGATCCAACAATTCCTCTCCCAGGTATATATCTAAAGCAAACGAGAACACTAGTTAAAAATATATGCACCCCAATGTTCATAGCGGCATTATTTACACCAGCCAAGATATAGAAGCACCCTAAGTGTCCATCAGTAGATAAATGGATGAAGAGGATATGATAAACACACACTCAAGTACTAATCAGCCATAAAGAAGAATAAAATTTTGCTATTTATAATAACATGGATAGACCTGGAAGGCACTATGCCTAGTGAAATAAGTAAGGCAGAGAAAGACAGTATCTTGATATCACTTATATGTGGAATCTAAAAAATAAAACAAACTAGTGAGTGTAACAACAACAATGTCAAAATCCCAGACTCACAGATACAGAGAATAAACTAGTGGTTACTGAGTGGGAAGGGAGGAGGGACAGTATAGGAGTAGGAGATTAATAGGTACATTAATATGTAAAAAATAAATAAGCTACAAGGATATACTGTACAGCACAGGGAATATAGCCAATATTTTAAAATAACTAGGAACGGAGTATAACCTTTAAAAATCATGAATCATTATATTCAGTTCAGTCGCTCAGTTGTGTCTGACTCTGTGACCCCATGGACTGCAGCATGCCAGGCCTCCTGTCCATCACCAACTCCTGGAGTTTACTCAAACTCAGGTCCATTGAGTCAGGGATGCCATCCAACCATCTCATCCTCTGTGGTCCCCTTCTCCTCCCACCTTCAATCTTTCCCAGCATCAGGGTCTATCCCAATGAGTCAGTTCTTCTCATCAGGTGGCCAAAGTATTGGAGTTTCAGCTTCAACATTAGTCCCTTCCAATGAATATTCAAGACTGATTAAGTTCAACTGAAATTTATATATTATTGTAAATCAGCTATAGCTCAAAAAAAAAAAAGATTAAAAAAATACTGGCATAGTCCTCCTGAAGTAAAAGTCATTGCTCTTAAACATTAGTGCCTTGGATTATATTATAAATATTACATGGTGTCTAGCACAAATGGAATCTAGAATTCCATAAGTAATAACTTTTTCTACCCAGAATTTTTTTTTTTCATGAGAAGGCAATGGCACCCCACTCCAGTACTCTTGCCTGGAAAATCCCATGGATGGAGGAGCCTGGTGGGCTACAGTCCATGGGGTCGATAAGAGTCGGACACGACTGAGCGACTTCACTTTCACTTTTCACTTTCATGCATTGTAGAAGGAAATGGCAACCCACTCCAGTATTCTTGCCTGGAGAATCCCAGGGATGGGGGAGCCTGGTGGGCTGCCGTCTATGGGGTCGCACAGAGTCGGACACGACTGAAGCGACTTAGCAGCAGCAGCAGTATATGTATGAGGCTTCCCTGGTGGCCCAGCGTAAAGAATCTGCCAGCAATGCAGGAGACTCAGGTTCAATCCCTGGGTTGGGAATATCTACTGAAGGGGAAGGTATGGGAACCCACTCCAGTATTCCTGCTTTCAGAATTCCATGGACAGAGGAGCCTTGGGCTATAGTCATGACTAAAGCGACTTAGTATGCATTGCACTTATGATTGATTAGTGAACCTAAAGCTTTGCCAATCAAGAGTATTTTCACTTCACTCAAAAACAACTTGCCATCCATCCTCATAGAATTGAGGGTTAATTGTTTTGTTTTGATTTTGTCTTATTTTGTGTGAGTAGGTTGAGGATTGCTGAGAATGATTTTCTTGATTTGGGAGTAATATAGATGGCTACTATAAAGTACTATACGGTACTACAACTATAGCCTGTCATAGATATGATAGGATGGATCTGAAGAATAAGAACTGACCATGGAGAAAAAATTATTTGTTGACTTTTCATATTAAATTTACATCTCAGAAGACATTCTATAAATATACTTACTTGAACCTTTTAAACTATAGAGAGGCAAGCTTGCAGATTTTATTTAGAGGTTCCATGTCATATTTCCTTGTCTAAAAATCCACAGGGCCTCAAGTATTTGGAGGTATCAAGAATGTAACTAACTCCATCTTTAGGCTTTCTTCAGAAAAATTTATCAGGACACCCTGACTCTAAGCAAAATCACCAATAATTTTATTAAATTATGTTCATATGAAAACTCCAGTGAGAGGAGGAGACGGGAATACTAAAGAAGTCTATTTTTAAGGTCATATGAAACAATCACATGGAAGTAATGAGAATGTTGTGCAAATAATGACTGATGTGAAAATAATGTGAAGTGAAGGTCGCTCAGTCGTGTCCAACTCTTTGTGACCCATGGATTATACAGTCCATGGAATACTCCAAGCCAGAATACTAGAGTTGGGTAGCTTTTGCCTTCTCCAGGGGATCTTCCCAACCCAGGGATCAAACCCAGGTCTCCCACATTGCAGCTGGATTCTTTACCAGCTGAGCTATCAGGGAAGCCTGAATAAGCAGAGGCTCAGTCAGGTAGAATATACTATAAAGTTATGACAAAGTCATTGGTATCTGTATGGTAATAATTTCATTAATGTATCAGAATAATCTAGGTATCAGTTCAGTTCAGTAACTCAGTCATGTCCAACTCTTTGCGACCCCATGAACCACAGCATGCCAGGCCTCCCTGTCCATCACCAACTCCAAGAGTCCACCCAAACCCATGTCCAGTGAGTCAGTGATGCCATCCACCATCTCATCCTCTGTCGTCCCCTTCTCCTCCTGCCCTCAGTCTTTCCCAAAATCAGGGTCTTTTCAAATGAGTCAACTCCGCATCAGGTGGCCAAAGTATTGGAGTTTCAGCTTTAACATCAGTCCTACCAATGAACACCCAGGACTGAGCTCCTTTAGGATGGACTGGTTGGATCTCCTTGCAGTCCAAGGGACTCTCAAGAGTCTTCTCCAACACCACAGTTCGAAAGCATCCCATTCTTTGGTGCTCAGCTTTCTTCACAGTCCAACTCTCACATCCATACATGACCACTGGAAAAACCATAGCCTTGACTAGATGGACCTTTGTTGACAAAGTATGTCTCTGCTTTTGAATATGCTGTCTAGGTTGGTCAAAGCTTTCCTTCCAAGGAGTAAGCATCTTTTAATTTCATGGCTGCAATCACCAACTGCAGTGATTTTGGAGCCCAGAAAAATAAAGTCAGTCACTGTTTCCCCATCTATTTGCTCATATGCTGTGAAAGTGCTGCACTCAATATGTCAGCAAATTTGGAAAACTCAGCAGTGGCCACAGGACTGGAAAAGGTCAGTTTTCATTACAATCCCAAAGAAAGGTAAAGCCAAAGAATGCTCAAACTACCACACAATTGCACTCATTTCACACGCTAGTAAAGTAATGCTCAAAATTCTCCAAGCCAGGCTTCAGCAGTACGTGAACTGTGAACTTCCAGATGTTCAAGCTGGTTTTAGAAAAGGCAGAGGAACCAGAGATCAAATTGCCAACATCCATTGGATCATGGAAAAAGCAAGAGAGTTCCAGAAAAACATCTATTTCTGCTTTATTGACTATGTGAAAGCCTTTGACTCTGTGGATCACAATAAACTGTGGAACATTCTGAAAGAGATGGGAATACCAGAGCACCTGACCTGCCTCTTGAAAAACCTTTACAGGTCAGGAAGCAACAGTTAGAACTGGACATGGAACAACAGACTGGTTCCAAATAGGAAAAGGAGTACGTCAAGGCTGTATATTGTCACCCTGCTTATTTAACTTCTATTCACAGTACATCATGAGAAACGCAGGGCTGGAAGAAGCACAAGCTGGAATCAAGATTGCCGGGAGAAATATCA
>NW_011494768.1:2777753-2778418 GCF_000754665.1 Bison bison bison
AAAATGAAGAGGACTAAAAAGCCTCTTGATGAAAGTGAAAGAGGAGAGTAAAAAAGTTGGCTTAAAGCTCAACATTCAGCAAATGAAGATCATGGCATCCGGTCCCATCACTTCATGGGAAATAGATGGGGAAACAGTGGAAACAGTGTCAGACTTTATTTTGGGGGGCTCCAAAATCACTGCAGATGGTGATTGCAGCCATGAAATTCAAAGACACTTACTTGGAAGGAAAGTTAGGACCAACCTAGACAGCATATTCAAAAACAGAGACATTACTTTGCCAACAAAGGTCCCTCTAGTCTAGGCTATGGTTTTTCCAGTGGTCATGTATGGATGTGAAAGTTGGACTGTAAAGAAAGCTGAGTACCGAAGAACTGATGCTTTTGACCTGTGGTGTTGGAGAAGACTCTTGAGAGTCCCTTGGACTGCAAGGAGATCCAACCAGTCCATTCTAAAGGAGATCAGTCCTGGGTGTTCTTTGGAAGGACTGATGCTAAAGCTGAAACTCCAATACTTTGGACCTCATGCGAAGAGTTGACTCATTGGAAAAGACTCTGATGCTGGGAGGAATTGGGGACGGGAGGAGAAGGGGATGACAGAGGATGAGATGGCTGGATGGCATCACTGACTCGATGGACGTGAGTCTCAGTGAACTCCGGGAGTTG
>NW_011494768.1:2778518-2779445 GCF_000754665.1 Bison bison bison
CCTGGCGTGCTGCGATTCATGGGGTCGCAAAGAGTCAGACACGACTGAGCGACTGATCTGATCTGAATGAAAATGTGCCTTTTGTCGAAGGAGAGTCAAGAGAGTTAAAAACCAGTAGGGACACCAGCTATTAACAGTCAGGTGAATACTAGCCCTTCCTTCTCTTGACTTGGGATGAGGAATACCCTGGTGGTTAGGCAGGATTATATGTGGGATGCGTTTATTTACTATGTTGAAAACATCGTTGCCCCCAGACCCCAGTAGCTGTATTGCTGTTCTCTCACTTTCTTGGGTTTTTTTTTCCCCCTCAAATGTCTCATTTGTCATTTACGTATCATTATCATAGGACAGAAAAGCTGTCCCTGACCATCATAATTAAAACTGTGTATCCTCCGTGTTACTCTATCTCCCCTATGCTGCCTGGTTTTCCTTTCTACCACTTTTATCATTTGTAATGTTATAGATGACTTGATGTCTTAATCCAGGTGTGCTGCTCTAACAAAATGTCTGAGTGGTTTATAAACAAAGGGAATTTATTTTTTGCAGTTCTGGAGACTGGGAGTTGAAGATTAGGTGGCCCATGTTGTCATATGAAGCTCCTTTTCCAGGTTGCAGATGTGTCATTGTGTCCTCACATGGCCGGAAGGAACAGAGAACTTTCTTGGGCCTATTTTATAAGGACGCTAATCACCTTGATGAGAACTCTGCTCTATGTCCTGCTCACCTCCCAAAGGCCTCACTTTCTTTCTTTTTTTTTTATCCATTTATTTTTATTTTTTTCATTTTAATTATTTTAAAATTTATTTATTTAAAATTGTTTATTTGTTTATTTTAATTTTTTAAAAAATTTACAATATTGTATTGGTTTTGCCATACCTTGACATGAATCTGCCACAGGTGTACATGTGTTCCCCATCCTGAACCCTC
>NW_011494768.1:2779545-2785435 GCF_000754665.1 Bison bison bison
ATACATGTTTCAATGCCATTCTCCCAAATCATCCCACCCTCACCCTCTCCCACAGAGTCCAAAAGACTGTTCTATACATCTGTGTCTTTTGCTGTCTCGCATACAGGGTTATCGTTACCGTCTTTCTAAATTCCATATATATGCGTTAGTATTCTGCCTTACTTCACTCTGTATAATAGGCTCTAGTTTCATCCACCTCATTAGAACTGATTCAAATGTATTCTTTTTAATGGCTGAGTAATACTCCATTGTGTATATGTACCACAGCTTTCTTATCCATTTGTCTGCTGATGGACATCTAGATTGCTTCCATGTCCTGGCTATTGTAAACAGTGCTGAGATGAACATTGGGGTACACATGTCTCGTTCAATTCTGGTTTCCTCGGTGTGTATGCCCAGCAGTGGGATTGCTGGGTCATATGGCAGTTCTATTTCCAGTTTTTTAAGGACTCTCCACACTGTTCTCCATAGTGGCTATACTAGTTTGCATTCCCACCAACAGTGTAAGAGGGTTCCCTTTTCTCCACACCCTCTCCAGCATTTATTGCTTGTAGACTTTTGGATAGCAACCATTCTGACTGGCATGAAATGGTACCTCACTGTGGTTTTGATTTGCATTTCTCTGATAATGAGTGATGTTGAGCATCTTTTCATGTGTTTGTTAGCCATCTGTATGTCTTCTTTGGAGAAATGTCCTTTTAGTTTTTTGGCCCATTTTTTGATTGGGTCGTTTATTTTTCTGGAATTGACCAATAGGAGTTGCTTGTATATTTTTGAGATTAATTCTGTGTCTGTTGCTTCATTTGCTGTTCTCTTCTCCCATTCTGAAGGCTGTCTTTTCACCTTGCTTATAGTTTCCTTTGTTGTGCAGAAGCTTTTAATTTTAATTAGGTCCCATTTGTTTATTTTTGCTTTTATTTCCAATATTCTAGGAGGTGGGTCATAGAGGATCCTGCTGTGATTTATGTCGGAGAATGTTTTGCCTATGTTCTCCTCTAGGAGTTTTATAGTTTCTGGTCTTACATTTAGATCTTTAATCCATTTTAAGTTTATTTTTGTGTATGGTGTTAGAAAGTGTTCTAGTTTCATTCTTTTACAAGTGGTTGACCAGTTTTCCTAGCACCACTTGTTAAAGAGATTGTCTTTTCTCCATTGTATATTCTTGCCTCCTTTGTCAAAGATAAGGTGTCCATACGTGTGTGGATTTGTCTCTGGGCTTTCTATTTTGTTCCATTGATCTATAGTTCTGTCTTTGTGCCAGTATAATTACTGTCTTGATGACTGTGGCTTTGTAGTAGAGCCTGGAGTCAGGCAGATTGATTCCTCTAGTTCCATTCTTCTTTCTCAAGATTGCTTTGGCTATTTGAGGTTTTTTGTATTTCCATACAAATTGTGAAATTATTTGTTCTAGCTCTGTGAAAAATACCATTGGTAGCTTGATAGGGATTGCATTGAACTATAGAATGCTTTGAGTAGTATCCTCATTTTCACTATATTGATTCTTCTGATCCATGAACATGGTAAATTTCTCCACCTATTAGTGTCCTCTTTGATTTCTTTCACCAGTGTTTTATAGTTTTCTATATATAGGTCTTTTGTTTCTCTCAGTTCAGTTCAGTTTAGTCGCTCAGTCGTGCCCGGCTCTTTGCGACCGCGTGAATTGCAGCACACCAGGTCTCCCTGTCCATCACCAACTCCCGGAGTTCACTCAAACTCATGTCCATCGAGTCGGTGATGCCATCCAGCCATCTCATCCTCTGTCATTCCCTTCTTCTCCTGCCTCCAATCCTTCCCAGCATCAGGGTCTTTTCCAATGAGGGTCTTTCCATCAGGGTCTTTTCCAACTCTTCGCATGAGGTAGCCAAAGTATTGGAGTTTCAGCTTTAGCATAATTCCTTCCAAAGAACACCCAGGACTGATCTCCTTTAGAATGGACTGGTTGGATCTCCTTTGTTTCTTTAGGTAGATATATTCCTAAGTATTTTATTCTTTTGTTGCAATGGTGAATGGAATTGTTTCCTTAATTTCTCTTTCTGTATTCTCATTATTAGTGTATAGGAATGCAAGGGATTTCTGTGTGTTGATTTTATATCCTGCAACTTTACTATATTCATTGATTAGCTCTAGTAATTTTCTCCTGGAGTCTTTAGGGTTTTTTATGTAGAGGATCATGTCATCTGCAAACAGTGAGAGTTTTACTTCTTCTTTTTCAATTTGGATTCCTTTTATTTCTTTTTCTGCTCTGATTGCTGTGGCCAAAACTTCCAAAGCTATGTTGAATAGTAGTGGTGAGAATGGGCACCCTTGTCTTGTTCCTGGGAAATGCTTTCAATTTTTCACCATTGAAGATAATGTTTGCTGTGGATTTGTCACATATACCTTTTATTATATTGAGGTATGTTCTGTCTATTCCTGCTTTCTGGAGGGTTTTTATCATAAATGGATGTTGAATTTTGTCAAAGGCTTTCTCTGCATCTGAGATAATCATATGGCTTTTATTTTTCAATTTGTTAATGTGGTGTATTACATTGATTCATTTGCAGATATTGAAGAATCCTTGCATCCCTGGGATAAAACCCACTTGGTCATGATGTATGATCTTTTAATGTGTTGTTGGATCCTGACTGCTAGAATTTTGTTAAGGATTTTTGCATCTATGTTCATCAGTGATATTGACCTATAGTTTTCTTTTTTTGTGGCATCTTTGTCAGGTTTTGGTCTTAGGGTGATGGTGGCCTCATTGAATGAGTTTGGAAGTTTACCTTCCTCTGCAATTTTCTGGAAGAGTTTGAGTAGGATAGGTGTTAGCTCTTCTCTAAATTTTTGGTAGAATTCAGCTGTCAAGCCTTTTGGACCTGGGCTTTTGTTTGCTGGAAGATTTCTGATGACAGTTTCAATTTCCTTGCTTGTGATGGGTCTGTTAAGATTTTCTATTTCTTCCTGGTTCAGCTTTAGAAAGTTGTACTTTTCTAAGAATTTGTCCATTTCTTCCACGTTGTCCATTTTATTGGCATATAATTGCTGATAGTAGTCTCTTATGATCCTTTGTATTTCTGTGTTGTCTGTTGTGATCTCTCCATTTTCGTTTCTAATTTTATTGATTTGATTTTTCTCCCTTTGTTTCTTGATGAGTCTGGCTAATGGTTTGTCAATTTTATTTATCCTCTCAAAGAACCAGCTTTTGGCTTTGTTGATTTTTGCTATGGTCTCATTTGTTTCTTTTGCATTTATTTCTGCCCTAATTTTTAAGATTTCTTACCTTCTACTAACCCTGGGGTTCTTCATTTCTTCCTTTTCTAGTTGCTTTAGGTGTAGAGTTAGGTTATTTATTTGACTTTTTCTTGTTTCTTGAGGTATGCCTGTATTGCTAAGATCCTTCTCCTTAGCACTGCTTTTACAGTGTCCCACAGGTTTTGGGTTGTTGTGTTTTCATTTTCATTCATTTCTATGCATATTTTGATTTCTTTTTTGATTTCTTCTGTGATTTGTTTGTTATTCAGCAGCATGTTGTTCAGCCTCCATATGTTGGAATTTTTAATAGTTTTTCTCCTGTAATTGAGATCTAATCTTACTCCATTGTGGTCAGGAACAATGCTTGGAATGATTTCAATTTTTCTCAGTTTACCAAGGCTAGATTTATGGTCCAGGATGTGCTCTATCCTGGAGAAGGTTCCATGTGCACTTGAGAAAAAGGTGAAATTCATTGTTTTGGGGTGAAATGTCCTATAGATATCAATTAGGTCTAACTAGTCTATCGTATCATTTAAAGTTTGTGTTTCCTTGTTAATTTTCTGTTTAGTTGATCTATCCATAGGTGTGAATGGGGTATTAAAGTCTCCCACTATTATTGTGTTATTGTTAATTTCCCCTTTCATACTTGTTAGCATTTGTCTTACATATTGTGGTGCTCCTATGTTGGGTGCGTATATATTTATAATTGTTATATTGCCGGGGTCCAGCCCCGGCTGATCCAGGGTATTCGAAGGAGAGACGGCTTCGGCGAGGATCAGGATACAATAGCTTCAATTAGATATTAATTAGAGATATAAAGAGTAACAGAATGAGGATAGCTCAGTGAAGAAATTCAATGGAGAAAAGCGGCTGAAATAAGGATAGCTCAGTGAGGAAATTCAGTGGAGAAAAGAGGCTGAAATAAGGATAGCTCAGTAGGAAAATTCAGTGAAGAAAAGAGACTGAATAAAATTCCAAAGCAGAGAATTTACGTCACCTACGAAGGCCGCAGGTGTCCTCCCGTTCTCCCGAAGGAGAGGAGACACTAAGGCCTCCCCGGTCAGATCTTAGAAGCCCAGGCCAAATTAGTAGGCTTGACGAGCTTCCCCGCCTCAGAGGAAAAATTCAGCCAGAAGGTGAAAGAAAGAACGACATGGGGAGACCAGATTTCGGTGAACAAAAAAGGGGCGTACTTTATTTTCCAAAGTAGTTTTATACCTTAATATGTGCATAGAGGATAATGGGGGAAGGGGTGGAGTCATGCAAGGGCAGCAGTTCCTGGTTCTAATCGAAGCCAGGCTTTCAAACTTATCATATGCAAAAGTTTAGGTGATTTACATCATCTTCTGGCCAGGAGGCCTGTTAACATTTTAAGAAACTTATTTTTCTCTAAAGGTGATTATTCCAAAGTCAGGCGCCAGCCTCCAAAAAAAGCATTGGACAAAGCTGCATTCCTATAGGGCAAAGGTGAGGTGGGCTCAATCAAGAAAAGAATTAACTCAAGGGTCCAAGGTTACAAACATTGAGGCTACTACTTACATTTCTATACACCCATTATATCAATCAATACACCGCCAAGGACACAGTAGGTAGGGGGTATGGAGACTTAGCAGCAAACATTGGCCCAATAAGTGAAAAACCTTTCACCAGTACAATTTCTAATCAATCTTTTAACTACTCAAAGGAATCTGTGTTTAGACAGTTTAGAACATCTCCTGCCTCTCACAGTTGGGAGGCTCTGAACAATCACATGTGGCCGGAAAAACCTATTCAGGCAGGCTAGAGGATTTCCAAAGGAGTTTGTAGGTTGAAACACTGTCACGCCCAGGAATTATTAACTGGAGCTGTAAGCTAACTCTTTTTTCAGAGAGAGGTAGTGGGGGACAGCCCCCATAAAGTCAAAGGTGTAGGTGAAAGCACAAAGCAGAAAGTAGGTAGACTATGGTTTTGGGGGTAGATGCTCGAGAATTTCCAGGGGGACTCCTGAGGCTCGATCCCGCCTTTGCGTATGCCGAGCCTCCTTCCTCATGACCTTTGCCACGGGCGGAGTCCCTCACGCTGGCTCCTGGTAGTGATAGCATTCCAGTTGAGCTATTCCAGATCCTGAAAGATGATGCTGTGGAAAGTGCTGCACTCAATATGCAATATGCAATATGCACTCAATATGCAATATGCCGGCTCCTGGCATTATATCTTCTTCTTGGATTGATCCTTTGATCATTATATAGTGGCCTTCTTTGTCTCTTTTCACAGCCTTTGTTTTAAAGTCTATTTTATCTGATATGAGTATTGCTGCTCCTGCTTTCTTTTGGTCTCTATTTGCATGGAATATCTTTTTCCAGCCCTTCACTTTCAGTCAGTTTGTGTCCCTTGTTTGAAGGTGGGTCTCTTGTAGACAACATATATAGGGGTCTTGTTTTTGTATCTATTCAGCCAGTCTTTGTCTTTTGGTTGGGGCATTCAACCCATTTACATTTAAGGGAATTATTGATAAGTATGATCCCATTGCCATTTACTTTATTGTTTTGGATTCGAGTTTATATACCCTTTCTGTGTTTCCTGTCTAGAGAAGATCCTTTAGCATTTGTTGGAGAGCTGGTTTGGTGGTGCTGAATTCTCTCAGCTTTTGCTTGTCTGTAAAGCTTTTGATTTCTCCTTC
>NW_011494768.1:2785535-2786390 GCF_000754665.1 Bison bison bison
TGAGATTGTCCTCATTTCTTTTAATTTGTTTTTCTTTTTTCCTCTCTGTTTCATTTATTTCTACCATTCTATCTTCTACCTCACTAATCCTATCTTCTGCCTCTGTTATTCTACTGTTGGTTCCCTCCAGAGTCAATGGCACCCCACTCCAGTACACTTGCCTGGAAAATCCCATGGACGGAGGAGCCTGGTAGGCTGCAGTCCATGGGGTCACTAGAGTCGGACACGACTGAGCGACTTCACTTTCACTTTTCACTTTCATGCATTGGAGAAGGAAATGGCAACCCACTCCAGTGTTCTTGCCTGGAGAATCCCAGGGACAGGGGAGCCTGGTGGGCTGCCGTCTCTGGGGTCACACAGAGTCAGACACGACTGAAGTGACAGCATAGCAATGCATTATTCATTATATGTTGACTCTTTTTAATTTCTTCTAGGTCCTTGTTAAACCTTTCTTGCATCTTCTCAATCCATGTCTCCAGGCTATTTATCTGTAACTCCATTTTGGTTTCAAGATTTTGGATCATTTTCACTATCATTATTTGGAATTCTTTATCAGGTAGATTCCCTATCTCTTCCTCTTTTGTTTGGTTTGGTGGGCATTTATCCTGTTCCTTTACCTGCTGGGTATTTCTCTGCCTCTTCATCTTGTTTATATTGCTGTGTTTGCGGTGGCCTTTCCGTATTCTGGCAGTTTATGGAGTTCTCTTTATTGTGGAGTTTCCTCACTGTGAGTGGGGTTGGACGGGTAGCTTGTCAAGGTTTCCTGGTTAGGGAAGCTTGTGTTGAGGGTGGAGCTGGATTTCTTCTCTCTGGAGTGCAATGAAGTGTCCAGTAATGAGTTATGAGATGTCAATG
>NW_011494768.1:2786490-2786827 GCF_000754665.1 Bison bison bison
GATTCGAGTTTATATACCCTTTCTGTGTTTCCTGTCTAGAGAAGATCCTTTAGCATTTGTTGGAGAGCTGGTTTGGTGGTGCTGAATTCTCTCAGCTTTTGCTTGTCTGTAAAGCTTTTGATTTCTCCTTCATATATTGAATGAGATCCTTGCTGGGTACAGTAATCTGGGCTATAGGTTATTTTCTTTCATCATTTTAAGTATGTCCTGCCATTCCCTCCTGGCCTGAAGAGTTGTGTCTTGGGGTGTTTTGCCTTGGGTTTATCCTGTTAGGGACTGTCTGGGTTTCTTGGACTTGGGTGATTATTTCCTTCCCCATTTTAGGGACGTTTTCAAC
>NW_011494768.1:2786927-2788044 GCF_000754665.1 Bison bison bison
AGCTTGTGTTGAGGGTGGAGCTGGATTTCTTCTCTCTGGAGTGCAATGAAGTGTCCAGTAATGAGTTATGAGATGTCAATGGGTTTGGAGTAACTTTAGGAAGCCTGTATATTGAAGCTCAGGGCTATTTTCCTGTGTTTCTGGGGAATTTGCATGGTATGTCTTGCTCTGGAACTTGTTGGCCCTTGGGTGGTGCTTTGTTTCAGTGTAGGTATGGAGACGTTTGATGAGCTCCTATCGATTAATGTTCCCTGGAGTCAGGAATTCTCTGGTGTTCTCAGGATTTGGACTTAAGCCTCCCGCCACTGGTGTTCAGTCTTATTCTTACAGTAGCCTTAAGACTTCTCCATCTATACTTCATTTTCAGATAGTTCCTTGATCCGGCTTATACTTCTCAAGATCTATAGGCCCCTTCTTCTATAGTCAGTACTAACTACAGGGTTTTAATCTATTGCACCTGTCACTTCCAAGGCGGTTCCCTCTGTTTTAGCTTCTTGTGTTTGCTGCTCTCTTCAGTGTCTAATTTCTGCCCTGACCCAAGGGGGCGGTGGTGGACACTTTTTTAGGCTCACTTGTTCAGTTGTCTTGTGGGGAGGGAGGGACACTGCAAACAAATAACACTGGCGTGTGCTCGCAGTGTCTAGGCCACACTGGGTTTGCCCCTGCTCACGGCGTGTGTGCTTTCCCTGTCTACACTGCTTAGGCTCTAGGTTGCTCTGCTGGGAACTGTCTAAGGCTGGCCCTGGGCTGCATGCACCTCCCGGGTCTAAGCCACTCAGGTCCAGGCACTCAGATAGTCCTCAAAGGCACAGACTCGGTTGGGCCAGCGTTTTGTGCCCTTCCTAGGTCGGAGCAGCTCAGGTTACCAGGTGTTTGGCAAGCACGGTCTCTGCGACTTATCGCCTCCCGGTTCCTGCCGCTCCGTTTTCTGGGTGTACAACCGGCGCACCTTCTCAGGTGGATGTTGACCATCCAGAATCCCAAGAAGTCTTGGTTAGCAATGAAGCCTGCTTGCAGTTTGGTAGATGATGCCTCTCTGGGGCCGTGATTGCCCGCTTCCGGCTCTGGCTGCCCTCTCCTGCCTGTCACGGAGAGGGATGGGCTGGTCCGCAGCCAG
>NW_011494768.1:2788144-2810039 GCF_000754665.1 Bison bison bison
GCAGTGCAGCCCCCGCCTCCCTGCCCAGCCCCCGCTTGCTTGTGGCGGGTGCAGTGTCTGTGCTGCTTCACCTCTGGGGGAGTTACCACTGGGCACGGAATCTGTGGGTTTTAATTATTTATTTATTTTCCCTCCCAGTCATGTTGCCCTCTGAGGTTCCAAGGCGCACCACAGACTTGCCAGTGAGAGTGTTTCCTGGGGTTTGGAAACCTCGCTTTTTTAAGACTCCCTTCCCAAGATGGATCTCCGTCCCTACCTCTTTTGCCTCTCTTTTTATCTTTTATATTTTTTCCTACCTCCTTTCAAATGGGCTGCTTTTTTGGGTGCTTTTCTGCTTTTTTGACTATATGGACTTTTGTTGGCAAAGTGATGTCTCTGCTTTTGAATACACTGTCTAGGTTTGTCATAGCTTTTCTTCCAAGGAGCAAGCATTTTTTAATTTTTCGGCTGCAGTCACCATCCACAGTGATGTCTCCTGCTGGCATTCAAAAGTTGTTTTGTGGAATTTACTCAGCGTTCAAATGTTCTTTTGATGAATTTGTGGGGGAGAAAGTGGTCTCCCCGTCCTATTCCTCTGCCATCTTCAGCAAATTCCCCAAAGGCCTCACTTTCTAATGCTGTTACATTAGGCATTAAATTTTCAACACTCAGATCATGTTGGATGTTGATTTTGCCTTCATGGCAAATAGATGGGGAAAAAGTAGAAACGACAGATTTTATTTTCTTGGGCTCCAAAATCACTGTGGATGGTGACTGCAGCCAAAAAATTAAAAAATGCTTGCTCCTTGGAAGAAAAGCTATGACAAACCTAGACAGTGTATTCAAAAGCAGAGACATCACTTTGCCAACAAAAGTCTGTATAGTCAAAGCTGTGGTTTTCCCAGTAGTCATGTATGGATGTGAGAGTTGAATCATGAAGGCTGAGCACTGAAGAATTGATGCTTTTGAACTGTGGTGCTGGAAAAGGCTCTTGAGAGTCCCTAGGACTGCAAGGAGATCCAATCAGTCCACCCTAAAGGAAATCAGTCCTGAATATTCACTGGAAGGACTGATGCTGAAGTTCCAATACTTTGGCCTCCTGATGAAGAGCCGACTCATTGGAAAAGACCCTGATGCAGGGAAAGATTGAGGGAAAGAGGAGAAGGGGGCAACAGAGGGTGAGATGGTTTGATGGCATCACTGACTCAATGGACATGAATTTGAGCAAAGGCTGGGAGATAGTGAAGGACAGGGAAGCTTGGCGTACTGAAGTCCATGGGGTTGCAAAGAGTCAGACAGGACTTAGCGACTGAACAGCAACCACCACCACAGGCCCCAAACAGTGCTTGATACAAGGTTGATTCTTAAATATCTTAAAGTGAATGTTTATAAAATATGAAGCAACTGCTGAATGGATGTTGTACTTTTCAAATTCGTGGGTTCTAGTCTAGCATTAGCAGGGAAGTATGAATCTGTGACACCCATCCTACCCTCACGGAGGATGTTTCCCTAGTCTGGACCCTGTCTTGAGCCTATGTCATCATAAGTTTCAGACTTGTTACACTCCTGGAGATAGAAGTTCTGGCAGTTGTCATGGGGAAGGTGAAGGTGGTGTTGTCCCCAAACCCCAGTAGCTTGGAGGGATCCTGCAGAGTCTGAGGGCAGAAGACCTTTGTCTTACCTGTTAAAGTTAACATGGAAAGTTCCAGGACCAGGGCTAGAAAACTGGCCCCTGGCTTTCCCTCCAGTGAGTCTTCAGTTCTCTACAGGCTGCTCTCACCTTCTTCTCTGTTGTTGCTGTTCTATCACTCAGTCATGTCTGACTCTTTGTGACCCCATGGACTACAGCATGACAGGCTTCCCTGTCCTTCACCTTCTCCTGGAGCTTGCTCAAACTCACGTCCATTTAGTCAGTGATGCCATCCAACCGTCTCGTCCTTAGTTGCTGCCTTCTCCTCCTGATTTCAATCTTTCCCAGCATTAGAATCTTTTCCAATGAGTCAGCTCTTTGCATCAGGTGGCCACAGTATTGGAGCTTCAACTTCAGCATCAGTCTTTCCAATGAATATTCAGGGTTGATTTCCTTTTATTTTGACTGGTTTGATCTCCTTGCAGTCCAGGGGACTCTCAAAAGTCTTCTCCAATACCACAGTTCAGAAGCACCAGTTCTTCAGTGCTCAGCCTTCTTTATGATCCAACTCTCACGTCCATACATGACTACTGGGAAAACCATAGCTTTGACTATACAGACCTTTGTCAGCAAAGTGATGTGTTTGCTTTTTAATACACTGCCTAAGTTTGTCAGAGATTTTCTTCCAGTGAGCAAGCATCTTTCATTTCATGTCTGTAGTCACTGTCTATAGTGATTTTGGGACCTAAGAAAATAAAGTCTTTAAGTGTTTCCATTGTTTCCCCATCTATATGCCATGAAGTGATGGGATCAGATGCCATGATCTTAGTATTTTAAATGGTGAGTTTTAAGCCAGGTTTTTCACTCTCTTCTTTCACCTTCATCAAGGGGCTCTTTAGTTCCTCTTCACTTTATGCCATAAAGGTGGTGTCATCTGTGTATCTGAGGTTATTGATATTTTTCCTGGCAGTCTTGATTCCAGCTTATGATTCATCCAGTCCAGTATTTGGCACAATGTACTCTGAGCATAAGTTAAATAAACAGGGTGAAAATGTACAGCCTTGGCACATTCCTTTCCCATTTTGAATTAGTCTGTTGTTCCATGTTCAGTTCTAACTGTTGCTTGTTGACTTGCACACAGCTTTCTCAGGAGGTAGATAAGGTGGTCTGGTATTCCCATCTCTTTTAAGAATTTTCCACAGTTTGTTGTGATCCACACGATCAAACATTTTAGCATAGTCAATGAAGCAGAAGTAGATTTTTTTTGGAATTCCCTTGGTTTTTCTATGAGCCAATGGATGTTGGCAATTTGATCTCTCATTCCTCTGCCATTTCTAAATCCAGTTTGAACATCTAGAAGTTCTTGATTCATGTATTGTTGATGGCTAGCTGGGAGGATTTTTAGCATGAACTCACTAGCATGTGAAATGAGTACAATTGTGTGGTAGTTTGAACATTCTTTGTCATTGCCCTTCTTTGGGATTGGAGTGACAACAGCTGACCTTTACCAGTCCTGTGGCCATTACTGAGTTTTCCAAATTTGCTGGCATATTGAGTGCAGCACTTTCATAGCATCATCTTTTAGTGTTTGAAATAGCTCAGCTGGAACTCCATCACCTCCACTAGCTTTGTTCATAGTGATGCTTCTTAAGGCCCACTTGACTTCACCCTCCAGGATGTCTGGCTCTAGGTGAGTGGTCAAACCATTGTAGTTATCCAGGTCATTAAGATCTTTTTTGTATAGTTCTTCTGTGTGTTCTTGCCACCTCTTCTTAATATCTTCTTTTTCTGTGCTTTTTTTGTGCCCATCCTTGCATGAAGTGTTCTTTGTTAGGGATTCCCATTCTCATCCTGTTGTCATTGCTTTAGGGTGAGTTTGTGGAATCATGGATCCCTCCACATGCAGGTAGCAGTTGGGCTGGTATAGTCAGAAGCCCTCTGTCAATTTTTTAAAAAAGTCTCCTGTCATTTCTAGAATAGTATCAGGTACATACATTTAATGTTTGGTTAAGGCAAGAAAGAGGCTTTAATGGAAACCTTAATTTGGTTTCTTGCTCTTAATGTTTGTGGCAGAATCAGTAAATTTATCCAAAGATTGAATGTCTCTTTGATACATTTTTGTTCTGATTATAATTTAGAGTTTTCTGTTGTAAAATAAATTGACTTCTCCTGTATTTCAAATTTTTTTTAGATCAAGGATTTCAAAAGAGTCATTTGCCCCACTCAGATCAGCTCTCCCAACTCAGCTCAACTCAGCCTGACTCATTGTGACTCTCTTCTCTAAGGAGTTCAGCTGCAGTCTTTAAAACTATGCTTATCACCAGAAAGCCACACCTCGGGATGCCGCTGTGGAGCAGTGGTGGTGGTGGGGTTCTGAGGAGCAGAGGTATCCTTGGGTGCACGTGAGAAGATCTGGACCAGTCATGTGGTGCCTTGCTCGCCTCGTCCCCCTCAGTGCTTCCGGGGGTCATTTTCCTTCCTGTGCCTCAGCGTCTGCCTTTCCTTCCTTCAGTGTCTCACCTGCCTAACAACAGTAATGATCCTTCCATTGGGATTTTTGTGGGAGCAGGAAAGGAGAGAAGGCAGTTAATATCTGTCTCATAGGATGATGGCGGCAATCTGGAAGACATCTCAAAGGTAGAAGAATAGAGTGGCTCTTCATTAACGGAGCTGTCCTCTCTGAACTTAGTGACCAGTCCCCTCATTATGTTATGTGGTCTTCATGTCATTCAGCTATACTTCACATCTGTGAGAGTTATGTTGACTAACTTAAATGCATCTTTAGAGGAGAAGTCCTTGGTCATTCAGGAAGTATGAACTATTAGCCTGTTTTTGGGTCTAAAGAGTATTTATAATCTCTCTTGTTCTTTTAAGTTAGAGGTGTGTGTTTTCAGTAGGGATCATTCCTTATTTCCAAGTCCATTTTCTTGTTCAGTGGACCGCCAAACAAATCATCATCATCATTCTTCCCTCTCTCTCTCACCTTCTCACTCACCCCCGCCACCCTGCACCCTTATCAATATATCTCTTTTTCTTGATATATGTGTAATTCCTGGAAAAGAAAATGCCATTCAAGTGGTTTGTCATCTAGACTTTAAAAAGAAAAAAGCAGTGCACAGAATTGTATTGAAAAGACAGGATTTCTTTGTGAAATGCGACAGGAGAGTAGAACAGTAAGAGCTGCCTTCTGGCTTTAGAATAGATTCTTGATCAGTTCTCACATGTTGGAGAGGAAGTGTTGTATCAAGTTTTGCAAAAGGAGGTCTAATGCTTTGGCTTATTGGCCTCAGATAATGTCTGGTTGCTGCTGGTGGGGAGACACGAATCTTTAAAACTGAAAATACTCCTACCTGTTAGAACTGATAAAGACATTAGATTTAGTAGTCTACTCTCTCTGTTTTTCCGATGAGGGAAGAAAGCAGGGTTCAGAGTGATAAAATGGCTTGTCCAAGTTCAAGTAGACAGCACCGGGCTCCTGGTTGTGTAGCCCGGTCTTCTATCCATGTGTGTTTTGTGGATGTCTGTGGATTTGTCTGTCCATCGATGACTGCACTCCTTTAGGCTTACCCCCTAACCAACCCAGGCCTGTTAGATTTCCTGACTTCCGAGGTCTGATTGGTGGTGTCTGAGAATGGGAAACCTGACAAGGAGGGGGGGTCTCTCTGGTGGCCAGGGTTGTGTCAGGCACACTGCTCTGGAGCTCTCCGTAGATGGCCACTGTGTCTGCGTGGGAGAAGCTGTTTCTAGCTGTCCCTGACACCCCTCACATCCCTATACTTCTAGGAGTTTGTTTGTTCTTTCTCTTGGATTTTATGAGCCAGTGAATCCACCTTTTTACTTAAAATCATTCTAATTGGGATTCTGGCACTAGCAGTGAAAAGAATATGGATTTACATTCCCATTAACTTCTCTGCCTTCATATTTACAGGGATTTTCTCCTTAAGTTTCTTCAAATTTTTCATCCTTAAAGATATGGCACAAATACAATTAGCAGGTGTCTCATTTGTGTACAGTCTGGGTTTACAATCTTAATGATTATACAGATTATACACATTTGATCAGAGTGAATGTGTTTCTTAGCATCTGTAATTATAATTTCATAAGATAGTAGTTATAGATTTGGGTGTTTGAGAATCAATTTGAGATATTTTAGTAGTGTAAATGAATCTTAATTTTTATTATTTCTTTGTTTCTTTTAATCTTCTTTACTTTATGCAGCTACTTGCATATGGAACTTTGAATTGTCCTAGTTAATTTTTGCCTCCCAATTCCCTATTTGATTATAGAAAGCATATCACAGAGCCCAACATTCACTTGAAGTGAATTTTTCTTACTGGGAAGAATAAGAATGTTGTTACCTTTTATACAACAGTGTTTAATATTTTAACTTGGAAACTTGATACCCTGTCACCACCACCATCCAGTCACTGAATGTCAGTTGAGCACTAGTTGCAGCTGTTGTAGAAGGTTAATCAGGAAGGTATAGAAATAGATCTTGTTCAATGTGGTAATCTTTGAGGATGAGCAAAATGTTGAAGTCTGTTCTTACCATTAAGATTTCTACCGCCAAATGTTTAAGTAGCACCTCTGAGGTTACAAAGTTCATATATGTAAATTCAACCCTCACCATAATTCAGAAAGGTGTTTTATAATATCCATGATTTATAGTTGAGAAACTGAAGCATATAAATTAAAAAAAAATCTCTTGCTTAAGACCACACAGTTACTACCTTGAGAGTCAAAACAGGGTCTTCTGTCTGAGTCAGTATTGGTTTGCTTTTTTTAAAAAACACCACAGTGATTATATGAAATCTGAGTACTTCCATAAAAATTTTAGAATCTTCAAATATAGCACTTTAATCATTATTTCATTAAATCATTGAATGAATGGACATTGAGGGTGAGGAGCCCTGATTTGAGCTTGCATGGTACCCAGGGGACCCAGTACCCTTTCCGAGCACCCATGGCCCACGGCAGTGCTGTGGGCAGGCATGTGTGTATGTGTGGCAGGGAGCTAGGGATAGGGGAAGGCGGTGAATAAGTTCATGAACTTTGTTAGTCACTAAGAGGGCCTCAAAGGTGAGTCAGATACTCTCACCCTAAAGCGGTGAGAAATACTCACCTTCTATATAAACGGCATTGGAGCTAAAGAATAAACTTCAGGGACTTCCATGGTGGTCTCATGGTAGGGACTCCGTACTTCCACTTTGATCCCTGGTCAGGGAACTAAAATTCCAACATGCCACATGACCTGGCCAAGAAGTAAACAAAATTTAAAAAGAAAAAAATAAAGAAAAAATAATAGATTTCAGTTCATGGGGATAAGGAGCTGGGAAGCACAGTTCACAACAATGAGCCCAGGGGGAAATCTTAAGGAAATGGAATACAGGAAGTCCAACTTGGCTGGAGTGATGTGTGAAAATAAATAGGGATGTAAGATTGGGAAGAGAGAGGAAGGCAGGTCTGGGCTAAGGAGTTTAGACATTATTCCATGAGCACTTGGGAGTCATTGAACATTTCTGAATGGTTTACTGGTGTAATCACAGCTGGGGTGCATATTTCTTATTAGAGTAAACTTTGATGTCTGTTTTCCACACCAACGTCTATTCTATGAACAACCCTATTAGTTCTGCCTGCAGAATGTACCCCGGACCCACCCTCTGCTGACTGTCTCCATTGCCACCAGGCTCACCCAAGCCACTGGAAACTCATAACCAAGCCTTTCAGTGGTTTCCTGCTTCCACACTGCCCTTCTGATCTATTCTGCACAGCAGAGTAACCTTATACAAGTGTAAATGATGACTACCACTGACCTGGTTAAAGCCCTTTGTCATCTTTGACCACACTTTGAGTAAAATCCAAACTTCTTGCTGGGCTCACAAGCTCCTTGTAACCTTATGTGAGGTGGTCTTGCCTTTCTGCCCTCCCTTCCTCTCCATCATCTAGTTTGGCCACTCCAGCCTCCTTTTATTTCCTGAACATCCATGCTCCTCCCTACCTCAGGGTATCTGCATTTGCTGGTTCATCCTCCTGGAATGTTCCTTCGACAGATCTTCACGTGGTTGGTGCCTTATCAAAGATGCCTTCTCTGACACTTGATTTAAAGTGTTAGCCCCAGTCACACCTGTCAACATTTGCCTGGATACATTTTATTCACAGCACTTCCTACCAACTGGGTGGGTTCCTTGTTGATGTATGAGTTTATTACTTGTCTCCCAGGCTGGATGTGGGCAGGAGCCTCATTTGTTCACTGCGGTATCCCCAGTGCCCGATGAGTCCTGGCACATTGTACACATTCATTTATTAATGAAGTGGTGTGTGACTGGAGCAGGAAGGACAAGGAGAGTGAACAAGGGTCCTGTTGGTGGGAAGGACATACCAGGAGCAGGTGCAACCACAAGGAACTCACAGGACTTGATGTGGTTTGAAGAGTTGAGTCCTTAGAGAGGGAAGAGGTAGGTTTTATGCTTAGGTAAGCGATGGACCTTCCCTGGTGGCTAAGTGGTAAAGAATCTGCCTGCAATGAGGAGATGCAGAAGACACAGGTTCCATTCCTGTGTCGGGTAGATCCCTTGGAGGAAGACATGGAAACCCACTGCAGTATTCTTGCCTGGGAAACCCCATGGACAGAGGAGGCTGGCAGGCTATGGCCCATGGGGTCACAAACATTCGGACATGACTGAGTGACTCAGCGCACAGACGAGTTATGGGGACCCGAGAAGAAGTTCCTGGTTATGACGGGAAAGGAACAGCTGTAGAGGTGCCAAGAGGCTTCATGCAGGTGTGGTGGGATGTAATCTTATCCCAAGTTTCCTGTTCCCTGAGAGGCTCTGCTGCAAAGCAGGCATGATCGTGGGCTCAGAGAAACATGGGAGGAAGCCTTCCTCCCCAGCTCCGGCATGGCTGTAACACATCATGGAACCACTCTGAACCTCAGGTTCTTCATCTGTAAAATGATCATAAAAAGCCTTCTCATGCTGGTTCTGGAAATAAAACTACAGAGCATGACAGTATGGATCTAGGGCCTTAGGATAGCTTCTGGGTGGCTGCGAATTCCCTGTCTCCCTTCCCTCTTCTCTGAGGGGCTGAGGAGAAAAAAACTGCACTCTGGTTCCGCAGTTTAAATATATGTTGCTTTTCATTGCAAAGCTGTGTGTGTGTGTGCACACGCGTGCATGCACACGTGCGTGGGCACACACACATGAATTAAAAAGACAAGCAGTGCCCCTAGGCTTATCCTGAAAATAGGTAGTTCCTTGTCCCGACCCTCTATACCCCACTGAGCTTCTGTCCCCGGAAGCTCCTATTTTTAACTCTCTTAACTATTTTTTTTCTAAAACTTACATCTATAATTCAACATAACATGCCTATACTACTATTTCTTGATTTTTCAATCTTAAATACTATTTGGATATCAAATTTAGATGTTATCGTCTTCACATCAGGGAAGGCAAGGATTTAGTCCCTTTATATTTCCAACTTCCAACCTACACTCACCCACATAGGCTTTTTCTCTTCTTAATGTATTATATTCTTGTATTTTAGTTCATCCATGTGTAAAGCTTATATTTTTTACTCTAGCCATTGACATCTGAGCTACATAGTGTGCTGTGATTCTAATTTCATTTTCTGTAGAAATTTGTATTTTGTCTGCAGTTAATATCTACCTCACTTTTTCTTTTTTAAACCACTCTTTTATTCTCTCTTCCCTCAAAATGTGAGACATTTCCTCTCAATAATTTAAAACTCAGCATGTATCTTATAAGTTTAAATTTTTTCCCATTTGGAAATACCATTCCAGCTTTCTCTGGCTCTCTGTCGTTTTGGTTCATTGGATCTCCAAGCCTGTTTGTAGCTGTGCGTCACCCAGGAATACTTTTGTCTTCTCTTGTCTTAAAGCCCCTGTTCCCAGATCTTCATTTTTTTCTCATTGTTTCCCTTATTCCTTAATTTTGCAAAAGTACAATTGTCCTACAACTTTCTGAGAAAGAGTGCATGGGAGGTGAATTCTTTGAGACTTTGTCCAGCTTCAATCTTCTTTCATGCTTGATTGACATTTTGGCCAAGGATAAAATTCTAGGTTGGAAATAATTTTCTCTCTGCATTTTGAAAATGTTACCTCCTAATCACCTAGATCCCAGAGTTGCTGTAGAGAAATCCAATGCCATTAAAGTCCACTTGCCTTTCCAGTGGTCATTTTTTCCCATTTGGAAATTTTTTAGACCTTTATTTTCTCAGTATTTTGATATTTCATAGTGATACATCTTCATGGCGCTTTTTTTTCCCTCCATGAATTATGCTGGGAGGTTTATGAGCCTTTTCAGTCTGAACACTCATCCTTCAATTCTTGGAACTGTTTTTTATTTCTTTTGAAATTTGTTCCCTTTCATTTTTTAAAATTCGTTCTCTTTGAAACTCCTTTAATCAACTATTGGATCTTCTGGCCTGTTCAGATTAAAAATGTCTTTTTCTCTCTCATGTCTTACCTCTGTCTTTCTTTTCTTGTGTTTCTGGGGGTTGCAACTTACAGGATCTTAGTTCTTCAACTAGGGGTCGAACCTGGGCCCTCCAAGTTAAAGTGCCAAGTCCTAACTACTGGATTGCCAGGGAATCTTTCCCCTTTCCCCACCTTTAAATTTGTTTTTTCTTCTGCTCAAAGTATTTGCCTAAGTTTTCCCTCTGTTACCTTTTTGCTTTTTTGCTCTCTGTGTTTCCCAGAGGCCTAATGGAAACAGCTAGTGATTCTAGGTTGTCTGTGAGGAGAAAAGGAAAGATATACCGAACAGCAAGAAGAGATAAGAAAGCCTTCCTCAGAGATCAGTGCAAAGAAATAGAGGAAAACAACAGAATGGGAAAGACTAGATAGAGATCTCTTCAAGAAAATTAGATACCAAGGGAATATTTCATGCAAAGATAGGCTCAATAAAGGACAGGAATGGTATGGACCTAACAGAAGGAGAAGATATTAAGATGAGGTGGCAAGAATACACAGAAGAACTGTACAAAAAAGATCTTCATGACCCAGATAATCACGATGGTGTGATCACTCACCTAGAGCCAGACATCCTGGAGTGTGAAGTCAAGTGGGCCTTAGGAAGCATCACTATGAACAAAGCTAGTAGAGGTGATGGAATTCCAGTTGAGCTCTTTCAAATCATAAAAGACGATGCTGTGAAAGTGCTGCAGTCAATATGCCAGCAGAGAATTCAGCAGTGGCCACAGGACTGGAAAAGGTCAATTTTCACTCAATCCCAAAGAAAGGCAATGCCAAAGAATGCTCAAACTACTGCACAGTTGCACTCATCTCACACACTAGTAAAGTAATGCTCAAAATTTTCCAAGCCAGGCTTCAATAGTATGTGAACTTCCAGATGTTCAAGCTGGTTTTAGAAAAGGCAGAGGAACCAGAGATCAAATTGCCAACATCCGCTGGATCATCAAAAAAGTAAGAGAGTTCCAGAAAAAACATCTATTTCTGCTTTATTGACTATGCCAAAGCCTTTGTGTGGAACACAACAAACTGGAAAATTCTTCAAGAGATGAGAATACCAGACCACCTGACCTGCCTCTTGAGAAATCTGTATGCAGGTTGGGAAGCAACAGTTAGAACTGGACATGGAAAAACAGACTGGTTCCAAATAGGAAAAGGAGTACCTCAAGGCTGTAAATTGTCACCCTGCTTATTTAACGTGTATGCAGAGTACATCATGAGAAATGCTGGGCTGGATGAAGCACAAGCTGGAATCAAGATTGCCAGGAGAAATATCAATAACCTCAGATATGCAGATGACACCACCCTTATGGCAGAAAGCAAAGAAGGACTAAAGAGCCTCTTGATGAAAGTGAAAGAGGAGAGTGAAAAAGCTAACTTAAAGCTCAGCATTCAAAAAACTAAGATCATGGCATCCAGTCCCATCACTTCATGGCAATAGTTGGGGAAACAGTGGAAACAATGGCAGACTTTATTTTTGGGGGCTCCGAAATTACTGCAGGTGGTGACTGCAGCCATGAAATAAAAAGACGCTTACTCCTTGGAAGAAAAGCTATCACCAACCTAGACAGCATTTAAAAAGCAGAGACATTACTTTGCCAACAAAGGTCTGTCTAGTCAAGTCTATGGTTTTTCCAGTAGTCGTGTATGGATATGAGAGTTGGACTATAAAAAAGGCTGAGTGCTGAAGAATTGATGCTTTTGAACTGTGGTGTTGGAGAAGACTCTTGAGAGCCCCTTGGACTGCAAGGAGATCCAACCAGTCCACCCTAAAGGAAATCAGTCCTCAATATTCATTGAAAGGACTGAGGTTGAAGCTAAAACTCCAATACTTTGGCCAGCTGATGGGAAGAGCTGACTCATTGGAAAAGACCCTGATGCTTGGAAAGATTGAAGGCGAGAAGAGAAGGGGATGATAGAGGATGATATGGTTGGATGGCATCACCGACTCAATGGACAGGAGTTTGAGAAAGCTCCAGGAGTTGGTGATGGACTGGGAGGCCTGGTGTGCGGCGGTCCACGGGGTTTCAAAGAGTCAGACACGACTGAGCGACTGAACTGAACTGAGCTGAGCTGTGCTCTTTAAGTATCAAGAATCTGAGCTGAAAGCCCTTTGTATGTGAGTCACACTTGTTATCTTTAAGCCATCCCCATAAAGCAAGGACGAGTGATGTTTTTAGGTTCTCTCAAGTAGGTTCTTAGTCTTGAATTGGTTTGAATTGAGACTGGAAATACTCTTGAGACTGAAAAGGAGTGATCCAGTCTCTTGCTTGGAGGGTATCAGCGTTCTCGCATCCGTGGAGCTTGTTGGTGAAGGGAGCTGGTTGTTTCACATAAGGCCTCCCCTTCAGCCCCTAACTTCAGAGTGGAGCCTCCCTCCTGCCCTGGGCTGAGCCCAGTGACCCGAACCTCCGGTCCCTCTGGTTCAGTCTCTCTAGAGAGTAAATATCCTGCTTCCTCTAGGCCTGGGGAGGGGTAACTTCCTCTCTAGATAGGAATCTGGGACTTGAGATCAAGTGTCAGCAAATTTTCTGTAAAGGGCCAGAGAGTAGAGTTTAGACTTTGTGGGCAACACTTTGGTCTCTACCACAGATTCTTCTCTTCCTCTTCCTTCTTCTCTGTCTCTTAAAAAAGCAAAGCAATCAAATCAAAAAACCCTTTAAATATAAAATAAACATTCTTTGCTTACAGACAGTACAAAAATAGGCTGTAAATTAGACAGGTCATAGTTTACCCACCCTGGTCTAGAAGATCCTTTTGGACACTCTCAACCAACTACCTTTATTTCAGCCGCACCCTGTATTCCTGCCTCCAGAACTTGAAGCCTCCAATTTCTGTTCCTTTTTTGATTTTATGACAAAACTGGGGTGGCTTCTTATAGGTGTCTGCCAACTCCAAACAGCCTTTTTTCCTGCTTCCTCCCCACCTCCACCCCTTGGAAGCTTTCCCAGGTCCGCTAGGTGAGCAACTCCTTGTCTGTCTTCTTTCTCTTTTCTAAAGGTCTGTTTTTCTGTTTTTTTCCCTCGTCTCTTTCTCTGTCCTTATTGGGCCATGGCTCTTTTTTTCTTTCCCCTTCCCTTTCCCCCAGTTTACTGGGATTTGAGAAAGGAGTGGAGATAAATGCATGTATTTAATCTACTAAGTTTAACCAGAAGCTCCCCCCAAATCCAATTTGGCTGGGTTTTATTTTTATGACTTTCTTTGATAGCACTTGGGTTAATTTTGCATTTGTTCCCCACGTGCTCACTTGCTGTGCCAGATGTTCGAAGAAGATGTCCTTGGGGAGGAAAAAGGAGGGGCTTTAAAACGCAGTGTTGCTGAAATGCTCACAATGGTTCAGTGTGTGAGATCTCCGAAGCACGGCCGTTTCTAACCACCAGACTCTCATAATAGAAATACAGTTTCACCCTTATTTGTGTAAACCATCAGGAGCATTTTTAAAAGTTTGTTATAAACTTTGTGGCTTTTTGTTGAAAATTGAATTTAAGGTTGTAAATGGAAGCTTTTGGTGGCATGCCCCTGACAGCAGGGAGAGCCTGGTAAGTGATCCCGAAGAGCTGATCAAAGGGAGCTGCTGAACATTTTTTGCTGTATTTGTGTGTTGGGCCTTTAATCTGGCAGTGTTTCCAATTCCATTCTGAATACGGTCATGCACGCTCCACCCCTGCTCATGTCTCCTTGGCAGCATCTGGCACTGTCTCTGTCTGTTAGGGCTCAAGCCTGCCTTCGTGATCCAGCCTGGACAAGATATGAACAACAGCGAGTATCAGAAAATAGGCATCTTTCAAAATCTTACTCATCCCACACATTTGTTCCCATAATCAAATGAAAATTGGGAGTGAAAAGAGTAAAATGAACTGAAAATGACCACCGGTCGTTTGTGCCTAGGCTCACCTTTCCTGGCCAGCGAAGACGGCGTGCTCGGAGGGGTGATTGTCCTCCGGTCCTGCTGGTGTTCTGCAGAGCCTAACTCTTCCCAAAATAAGCAGACACTTCTGGGTAAGTTAAACTTGCACATCATGTGGGTGTCTTTCTCTTTCCTTTTTTTCTGAGACACAGACAGATTTATATCCTTACGTTGATCATTTTAACCTGTGGGTGGGCCTGGATGTTCTATTGGTAGGTATACATATCTCTATTCCACTGACCTCTCTGCCTAGGTTAACGTCTACAAGGTAAATATTCATTTCAGGGTATATGATTATAGCATGTTTTCCAAATGGACTGAGAACCTAACACCTTTACTAAAGCCCAACATTAAGAATATTGGACCATGTATTTATCCCCTGCCTTATTTGACAGAGCATTTGAGATGACCCATAGCAGTAAACACAGTAACACAGAGAGAAGCTTCTTCCTCTTCTGCTCCCCAAAAGGAATCAGAATCATGTGAAGACCTACTGGCCTAGAAGTTCACCCTGGCTTCATGGCTTATTAGCTGTGATGCCTTCACGCATCAGTCTCACTGTTCTGTGCCACCTCCTCCTCCACATTGGAAGGATGTCCGCCCTGCCTGCTCATAATGCTGTGGTGAGGAAGGGTCCCATGAATATTTTGCAGATTTGCAGATGTCCACCCAGATGTGTGGCTTTGTCTCTGACAAAGTGCACCAGTAGGGATGGAGCCCACCCAGCCCACCCTGCATTTGACAAGGCACAGACTTGTGGGGGAGCCTCTACCCATAGAGGTGCCTTTTCCTAAGTCATTTATCCAGAGCGAGGGGCATTTAAAAAATCCGCGTGAATGTGCCACATAAGCTAGCAGGGGGCCCTATATGTTATTTTTCTTTAATTGACTTTTTAATTGAATTGTATGTTCATTCAGAAAAGTACACAAATCATTATAACTGCAACTGCTTGGAAAATATTACAAACTGAACCCACCCATGTGACCAGCATGTAGATAAAAAGTAGAACTTTAATCCAGGAGCTCCCATATAACCCTTCCCATTCAAAGTTAATAACCATTCAAACTTCTAACACCTTGATTAGTTCTATTTGGTTTTGTATTTTGTATAAATAGGATCATAGAATATGTTTCCTTGGTGTCTGATGTCTTCAGTGAATGTTACGCCTGTTAACTTCATCTGTGTTGTGACGGTAGCTAGTTCACTCTCATCGCTATATAGTAGTCCATTATGTACGGTAATACTACTCAGTGGTCATCCGTTCTTCTGTAAGTTTTTTATATTTTTTTAATAAGCACTACAAGTCATTCTCACGGCTGTGGTAGTTCAGCTGTTTGTATAAAATTACTTTTATCAAGCATGGTTGACACCTGATCTGTATTGTATGATTGTTGTGAATTGCTGTAGTACAAGTCCCTTCCTATTTTGAAGTTTTATGAGTCTATAAAATAGAAAAATTAGCATTTCTTATGAGGATAAAAATTATTTTTTCTTTAGAAGCCTGAAGAACTTCCATAAAAATCTTTCCTCTCATTTGCCAAAGGTGGGGGGTGGGGAAACACCACAGTTTTATAGAAAATGATTCTTTTGCCACCTGATCACCAACTTCATAATTTTTATTGCTATATTTATTTTCTTCCTGTTTCCACCCACTATACTTAGTACCTAGGTTGTTCCTAGCACCCCCCGCCAAAAAAATTTAAACCGAGGCAAATAGTTACTTGCTTCTTTGGTATCCTAATCATTGTTTAAACCTTTGAGTATCTTCCACAGTTAGGTAGCAGGGAGTTTGTCTTTAAAATATGCAGAGAGGGACTTCCCTGGTGGTCCAGTGGCTAAGACTCTGAGCTCACAATGCAGGGGGTCCGGGTTCCAGCCCTGGTTGGGGAACTAGATCCCACATGGTGCAACTAAGAGTTGGCATGGCCCAACTAAAGATCCCACATGCTGCGCCTAAAGATCCCACATGCTGAAACAAAGATCAGAGATCCAAAGTGCCACAGCTAAGACCTGGCGCAACCAAATAAACACATAAATAAAAGTAAATATTAAAAAACGATCTTTAAAAAAATCAAATAAAATATGCAGAGGATGTTCCTGAGCCTTCCATAAAAACTCAGAAAAAGTCTTTAGTCCTGGGAGGCAGGGTAGGGGACAGTTATTGAAACTGTTTCATAGCCTGCTGCTAGAATGGAGTTTCTGTTTTTCACTGAGCCTGGGCTTTCACCCATTCAAGTCAATCCTGGAAATTGTAAGAGTTTTGTTTGTTTTTTTTCGCTTGTCCTTTCGTTATTGGAGTTAAAGGTATATTTAAAGATAAGTCATAGAATTTTGGCTCATGTTAGTTTTTATCACTGAAGTAGTCATTCATACACTGGTTCCTACTCTCCATGTCAAGGAGAAGAATAAAATGTGAAGTGTTGCTTTATGGAATAAGTGAAGTCTTGCCATTTGTTTGTGAAGTTTAAAACCTGGTGAACATAGGCTCCTATCAGCTTCTGCCAGTGATGTGGGTTTTTACATATTTTGCTTTAAGAAACTTACACGTGTTGAGTATGTGGTGAGAAAGTAAATGTGTACAGAAGGATAGAAAGAAGATGTGAAGGTCACCTTCGCTACCAGTTCCTGGTTGTTCTCGTGGGATTCACCTTCATTCTGTAGAATGTGCTCCTGTTCTGTTTCTCCATTAATCAGTAATGTGTGACTCTCTTAGGGGAAAAAATTAAGGGCAGAGCTCGTACCACTACCTGTCACCTTTCCTCATGACTTTTGTGAGAACTCTAATCTGAAGCTGTATATTTAATTTTATTGCAACTTTAATGCACTACTTCCTGACTCATCAGCTTTTATCATCTCTTCCAACCATCCCTCACCCCTTGGACTATGTAAGCTTCTTTCCTCTTCCTCCATGATTCCCAACCCTCACCTCAACCTCTAGCAACCACACCATTGTTGTCATAGTAACATTGCATTCTGTTCTACAGCCATCTTGCTTTCTGCACTCTGATTAGAGTTTGATTCCAAACAGTGACAATTAATAACCAGCATTGGTAGTCTCATGATTATGTAAGTATTATTCACTGCAGATCTCAGGAGTAGAAGATTAGACCCATCAGAAAGGAAGTATCTGCCATAAGCCCCTGCCTGTAAAAGGAGAATGTTTCAAACATCAAGCTCAAGTGGGTTCTTCAATGCTTTACCACGTTAATTGCTCCAGATCAGGCCACAACGTAATTTGCTTCATGTTTGGCCCATGACTTCTCATTTATCACTGTATAAAATTCTCATGAAAATATAACTTCACCAACTCATAGCTCCTTAATGTTTGGTAATATCAAGTAACCAGGAAGGCTGAGAAGTCTTTGTTTCCTATACATCCAAACAAAACAAAACAATTCCCCAAATTAAAAAAAAAAAAAAACACTTAACTGCTGTATGTATCACTTTTTTATATAATTAAATACAATATACATATACTTTTTTGTATAGTATATATACAATATATTTTTTGTATAATATATATACTTTTTAGTATATTTGTATACTAATTTATATAATTTTTTGAATATAGTATAATCAAAATAATCTCAAACTTCAGCTTTTTCCATATTGACTCTCTTTTCTGAAAATCATTAATAGCTTTTCCATTATACCACAAATGCAGTTTCAGTCAAACCCCATTGCCACTTGATGGAGTTTCCAGGAAGCCATTACCCAGCTACCCCTCTTGACAAATACATCAATTACAAGAGCCCCAGGTGCTGCTTCAAGGGTGGGATGGCTCAAGAACAGGCCCTTTCAAGGTTTGGCCTTTGTTACTGATTCAGGAATACAGTTGGAGAATCCCAGCTATAGAATAACTTTCAAAGTCCTCTTTCATGACTTTGTTATGTGTGCTTTGTCCACAAATTGTTTGAGAGAGAGGGAGTTTAATTCCCTCCCCAGTGACTCTCTCCAGTGCATAAGAATATGTCAGAATGACAGTCTGTGACTTCCAAGGCAAGGTCAGAAAAGGCGTTGTTTACTCACTCCAGGAAAGACCAGCTACCACGTCACAAGGACACTCAAGCAGCACCACGGAAAGGTCCCTGTAGCAAAAAACTGTGACCACCTTCCAACCGCCAGCAAGACACTGGGGCTTCCTGCCAACAGCCTTGGCCCCAGGGCAGCCTGCAGTTGACAGGATCTGGGCAGGTTTCTGGACTGAAATCTCATGTTGTTGTTGTTGTCCCGTTGCTCAGTCGTGTCCAACACTTTGTGACTCCATGGATCACAGCAAGCCAGTCTTCCCTGTCCTTCACCGTCTCCTGGAGTTTGCTCAAACTCATGTCCATTGCGTCAGTGATGATATCCAGCCATCACATCTTCTGTTGTCCCCTATTCTCCTCTTGCCCTCAATCTTTCCCAGCATCAGGGTCTTTTCATGAAAGATGCTGAAAAAGAACCACCCAGCACAGACACTCCTGAACTCCTAGTCTGCAGAAACTTAGAAAATAAAATGTTTGTCGTTTTAAACCACTACATTTTGGGGTAATTTATGCAGTGATAGATAATAAATCAACCTTTGAAACGCTCTCCCTGCCAAATGGTCCTCTGGTTTGTCTAAAGAACTACAGGGATGAATCAGGTGTTCTGTTGCATCCTTAGGCGGCTCAGGCCTCAGGACTTCCAGTTGCATCAGTGGATCCCACTTCTCTGTTTGGATAAAGGTGATCAGTGCCCCCTTACTTTGCATGCCCAAATCCCTCTTTCCCAGACTGTTTCTTAAGCCTCCGCAACCTCTAGGCTCCCCACCTCTATCCATCTCCCACCTCCATCCTGCCTCCAGACCTCTGTCCCTCTATGACACAGGGAACCTTACCATGGCTCAGAAACACAGAAGCTGACTGTGCTGAAGCAGAGAGGGCAAAAATGAGAACTTGACTGAATTGTGTCTTAGAGAGCCACACCAGCTCCAGCATTAGAGAGATGGTGGTCAAAAATGAACCACAGAAGTATATGTGACTGGTGTACTGCTTGTTTAAGCTTAACGTTGAAATAAGTTTCTGTGTTATATAATAACTTTCTATGTATCCTAAGATAAAGCGAAACCTGTGTCTCTTACTGTTACTCCCATGCTCCTACTTTTAATTCTTCAGTGAGGACACACACACACTCATACCCACTCCGTCCTCTTTCCCTAGAAGATAGATGGGAAATGGAAAGTAACTTGACAGGGGAAGCCCAGCCTGATCTGGTGCTGGAGCAGCTTTCAGTGTCACCTCCTACTCGCACTCCTTCTCCTCTGCTCGTCTCCACTGACCTGAGTTCTGGGAACTCCATATTGCTCTGTCTTCTTCCAAGGGTCGTATCTTTCTGCCATTAATTTTCACATGCTGTTATTACCTGTGCTAGGAAACTCCTTCTTTAAGACCCAGCCCAGAGAGGAACCGCCTGGAATCCTTTGGAAGCCCTCTCCCCAGGTGATTTGTCCCTTCTCTGTATACTTTTTGCAGTGTGTAATCTCCAACCTTTGTAGCAGTCACTGTGACATTCTAGACACGTACTGGAATGCCTGCCGTTCCCACTAGGCCAGCATTTCTTAATCTTTTTTTCTAAATTCAGTTGAGTGGAATTGAGCACAGGTCTTTGAGCCCCAGTTGTTCATGTGGAGGGTACAGGGCTTGGAAATAGCTTAAAGAAGGATCCATTGCATCTGAGACGCCTTCCAGGGCCCAAGAGTGGGCTCTTGTCTAACTCCTGAAATGAATCGTCTGAGGAGACATGCGCTGACAAAGCAAGAGACTTGACTGGGAAAGGGCGCCCGGGTGGAGAGCAGCAGGGTAAGGGAACCCAGAAGAACTGCTTTTGCCATGTGGCTTGCAGTCTCAGGTTTTATGACAATTGAGTTAGTTTCCAGGTTGTCTTTGGCCAGTCGCTCTGACTCAGGGTTCTTCCTGGTGGCAGGTGCATCGCTCAGCTAAGATAGATTCCAGCAAGGAGGGTTCTGGGAGATTGGCAGGACAAATGGACTGGGTCTCCTCTCTCCTCCTCACCTTTCCTGAATTCTTCTGGTTGGTGGTCGCTTGTTAGTTTCATGTTCCTTACCAGTAAGATAAATCCTGCTTGTGGCGACTATCTTGCCTGGCCAGGATAGGAAGTTTAGGTCCGTGTTTCCCCTAACATGAGCATCACACCACCAGACTGTGAGTCATTTGAGGGCAAGTTCAGTTCAGTTCAGTTCAGTTGCTCAGTCATGTCCGACTCTTTGCGACCCCATGAACTGCAGCATGCCAGGCCTCCCTGTCCATCACCAACTCCTGGAGTTCACCCACACTCATGTCCATCGAGTCAGTGATGCCATCCAGCCATCTCATCCTCTGTCGTCCCCTTCTCCTCCTGCCCCCAATCCCTCCCAGCATCAGGGTCTTTTCCAATGAGTCAACTCTTCGCATGAGGTGGCCAAAGTATTGGGATTTCAGCTTTAGCATCATTCCTTCCAAAGAACACCCAGGGCTGATCTCCTTCAGAATGGACTGGTTGGATCTCCTTGCAGTCAAAGGGACTCTCAAGAGTCTTCTCCAACATCACAGTTCAAAAGCATCGATTCTTCAGTGCTCAGCTGTCTTCACAGTCCAACTCTCACATCCATACATGATCACTGGAAAAAACATAGCCTTGACTAGATGGACCTTTGTTGGAAGAGTAATGTCTCTGCTTCTTAATATGCTATCCAGGTTGGTTATAACTTTCCTTCCAAGGAGTAAGCGTCTTTTAATTTCATGGCTGCAGTCACCATCTGCAGGGACTTGGAGCCCAAAAAAATAAAGTCTGACACTGTTTCCACTGTTTCCCCATCTATTTGCTGTGAAGTGATGGGACCAGATGCCATGATTTTCATTTTCTGAATGTTGAGCTTTAAGCCAACTTTTTCACTCTCCTCTTTCACTTTCATCAAGAGGCTTTTTAGTTCCTCTTCACTTTCTTCCAATAAGGGTGGTGTCATCTGCATATCTGAGGTTATTGATATTTCTCCCAGCAATCTTGATTCCAGCTTGTGCTTCTTCCAGCCCAGGCTTTCTCATGATGTACTCTGTATATACGTTAAATAAGCAGGGTGACAATATACAGCCAATATACAGTACTCCTTTTCCTTTTTGGAACCAATCTCGACCAATCCAAGTCAAGTTCTAACTGTTGCTTCCTGACCTGCATATAGGTTTCTCAAGAGGCAGGTCAGGTGGTCTGCTATTCCCATGTCTTTCAGAATTTTCCACAGTTTATTGTGATCCACACAGTCAAAGGCTTTGGAATAGTCAATAAAGCAGAAATAGATGTTTTTATGGAACTCTCTTCCTTTTTCCATGATCCAGCACATGTTGGCAATTTGATCTCTGGTTCCTCTGCCTTTTCTAAAACCAACTTGAACATCTGGAAGTTTCACAGTTCATGTATTGCTGAAGCCTGGCTTAGAGAATTTTGAGCATTACTTTACTGGTGTGTGAGATGAGTGCAATTATGCGGTAGTTTGAGCATTCTTTGGCATTGCCTTTCTTTGGGATTGGAACGAAAACTGACCTTTTCCAGTCCTGTGGCCACTGCTGAGTTTTCCAAATTTGCTGGCATATTGAGTGCAGCACTTTCACAGCATCATCTTTCAGGATTTGAAATAGCTCAACTGGAATTCCATCACCTCCACTAGCTTTGTTCATAGTGATGCTTTCTAAGGCCCACTGGACTTCACATTTCAGGATGTCTGGCTCTAGGTGGGTGATTACACCATTGTGATTATCTGGGTCATGAAGATCTTTTTTGTACAGTTCTTCTGTGTATTCTTGCCACCACTTCTTAATATCTTCTGCTTCTGTCAGGTCCATACCATTTCTGTCCTTTATCGAGCCCATCTTTG
>NW_011494768.1:2810139-2810519 GCF_000754665.1 Bison bison bison
AATATGCTATCCAGGTTGGTTATAACTTCCTTCCAAGGAGTAAGCGTCTTTAATTCATGGCTGCAGTCACCATCTGCAGGGACTTGGAGCCCAAAAAATAAGTCTGACACTGTTTCCACTGTTTCCCCATCTATTTGCTGTGAAGTGATGGGACCAGATGCCATGATTTTCATTTTCTGAATGTTGAGCTTTAAGCCAACTTTTTCACTCTCCTCTTTCACTTTCATCAAGAGGCTTTTTAGTTCCTCTTCACTTTCTCCAATAAGGGTGGTGTCATCTGCATATCTGAGGTTATTGATATTTCTCCCAGCAATCTTGATTCCAGCTTGTGCTTCTTCCAGCCCAGGCTTTCTCATGATGTACTCTGTATATACGTTAAA
>NW_011494768.1:2810619-2817868 GCF_000754665.1 Bison bison bison
TTTGGAATTCTGCATTCAGATGCTTATATCTTTCCTTTTCTCCTTTGCTTTTTGCTTCTCTTCTTTTCATAGCTATTTGTAAGGCCTCCCCAGACAGCCATTTTACTTTTTTACATTTCTTTTCTGTGGGGATGATCTTGATCCCTGTCTCCTGTACAATGTCACAAGGACTGTGTCAAATCCACCTTTGTCCCCACCCTACATTGTAGGCTCCAAGTAACTATTGGAGGAATAAATTAAGTGCCACATGGAATTTCTTTACTGATTCTATAGCAGAAATTTTTAAAGAAATTGACCACTCTTCCAGAAAAATGAAATGTCACATAAAATATCCTCCCATGCTCTTAAAAAACAAACAAGATGGGTCGGAAATGTTGGATAATGACGAGTGTCCAGGAACAAGGATATTTGGAGACAGTTTAAACGGATCCCAGAAGACAGCCTTTGCAAACATCCTTGTAAAAGGACAATTTGGACATGAATGTGTTTGCAACATCCATCCCACCACCTCCCACCCCGCAGATCAGGAGATGCTGGCAAAGCCCAGCCTACAAATCACTGCTTTAACACAAAGCAAATGCTTGTCCCTGGAATGAAACAGCTGAGAATAATTAATTTTCTCTCTGCTTTTAGAGGGAAAAAACCAATATATTTTTACCTGCTAATGTACAATTCCATGTGTTTTCCAGGCCTCTACAGAAGTACTTTATTGAGGCTGCTGTGTATAGTATAATATGGTTTATAATTGTGTAAACAAAGGCACATCAAGCTTTCCAGTGGAAAATACTAATTCTTTTCCATTTTAAGCTTGAGTCAGTACAAGTAATTAGAATATATGCAAATATATAGCGTGAACAACCAATCACACTGTTTGGGTGCATTTTTTCCCTTGTAGCCTATCCTGTCCATGCTGATGGGAACCTGGCAGATCCTGTGGAGTTCAGGGGTCTTACCTTAGAGTGGTTGATAGGAAGCAATAGTGTGAAGAGCAGCATGAAGCAAACTCCTTATATTTGAGGAAAACCTTAAGCAATTCAGGATAGTAGGCACAAGGGCTGCTGCTAAGTCGCCTCAGTCGTGTCCGACTATGTGTGACCCCATAGACAGCAGCCCATCAGGCTCCACTGTCCCTGGGATTCTCCAGGCAAGAACACTGGAGTGGGTTGCCATTTCCTTCTCCAATGCATGAAAGTGAAAAGTGAAAGTGAAGTCTCTCAGTCGTGTCCGACTCTTCGCGTCCCCATGGACTTCAGCCTACCAGGCTCCTCTGTCCATGGGATTTTCCAGGCAAGAGTACTGGAGTGGGGTGCCATTGGCACAGGGGCTAGTAGGGGTGAAAAGGCTGCCTGTTCAGCCAGCAGTCTTTCCACCAAGCCTGTCTGTTGG
The DNA here is from genome assembly GCF_000754665.1 of Bison bison bison. NCBI lineage: Eukaryota > Metazoa > Chordata > Mammalia > Artiodactyla > Bovidae > Bison > Bison bison. The sequence goes on from NW_011494768.1 coordinate 2,812,006, forward strand.
AGTTCCTCTTCCTAAATAGATGGAAGGCCCACAGTTCAGGGTAAGGCTGGTTGTCTGATGAGCACGTGTGATAATTGTTCCTTTCCCATCAAATCACCTTCACCTCACCCAGAGAGTAATAACTTCAGGTTCTCTGCTGTCCCGGAGTATGTTCATGGTGCTGATCATTAAATTTTGTACATATTATTTCTGCTTGACCAGCTACTTTCCCCCCTTGTTTTTCATCTTTATTGTGAAATGTTTTATGTATTTTTAAAAGAAGAATGTAATAACTTTGTAAGTTATAAAGATTATAATAAAATGAACACCTGTGGACCCACTGCCCAGCCTGAGAAACTGCCCATTTACCCTTATCTTTGAAGCCCCCACATGGGCCTGTCTGAACTTTATATAAATGGTGCAGCAGGTGTTTTCTCCTCTGAGAATTTCTGAAGTTTCTTACCTGATTACTTGAAAGGGTAATGAGTTGCTTTATCACTTTAGACTTTGCTCTCTGAAATCAACTGTTCTTCAGCTCCCAATTAGAACTGAAACGTGGCATTCTCTCCCACTTCTTTCCAAAACAGGCCATGTTCTTTATTGAGTACTCTTCTTGTCACTGTTACGAAAACTTGCCATGACTTAAAAAATGTTAGATTGATGCTTCCTGGAACATTAAAAAGATAAAAGGTCATTTTACTGTAAATTAAAATTCCAACTGCCTTTTGCTTTTACTGGCATTAAAATTTTGGTGAGCACATATGAACACACGTACTTCAAAGGACCTTCGTTCTTGGGGCCCAGCAGAGTCACTTGTTTCCATTTCATGGCACATGCCACCACGAGCACTTGTGACCAGGCAGTCTGCTGGGCTCACACGATCATAAAAACAACCCTCAAAAAGAAGGCAAATTAGTCATTAGACCGGTAGTGGGGAAAGAAGTACTTATGGCTGGTTATCTGATGTTAATACCTTGTCTTAAAAATGTAACTAAAACTTTGTTCTGTAAGCAAGTCCAGTATCATGGTTGGAAACTTATTTCTTTTGCACCTCTGCAATGTTTTGGGATTATTTCATCTTCACTGTAGTCATAAGAGATAGACTGGCATTTTGGTTCTTATTTAAGGATCAGATGGAAAGGAGCAAATTAAATAACTTATTCCTAGATGCAAAGTGAATAAAGCAGACATGATATTTAAAAACTTTTCAGCAACTCAGTTGTGTTAACCTATGGAGGTAGTGCTCCACAGTTTGTATTTTTCAGATCTGGTTTTCATTTTTAAAGGCCAGATATGTTGACCATCAATAGCTATCATTTGCTTTATCACGTAACTTTTCTACTGTTAAATATTTCTAATTTACTTAAAAAAAATTGGAAATAGACTTATTTTCATCTGTCATTTTCTCCTCCATCATGAGTAGTGTGCTTCTAGCTATAATCTAAACATATAGTGTCTTTCCTTTTGACCACAAAATTTTCCATCTGAAATAAAGAATACAAAGACTTAAAATTTTAGTGACTATATAATTCTTATTACTTTGGTTCTCCTAAAACTCACAGAAAAACATTTTGAAAGATTTTTATAGTCAGTTTTTATCCGCTCACAGGGTAATAGAGATCACCTTTAGCATGAAATAAAGCCTAAAAAAATATTTGTTGAATGAATGAAATCATGTTTCAGTATATCTTGTTTCACCAAATGCTTTCCTTTTCAGCAGAGAGCTTCCAAGTTCCAGCCTTTGGCCCCTTATTTCTGGTAGTTTCTAATATAATAAAATGATAAAACAGAAAGAGAATTGAATAATATCCTTCAGGGCTTGTTTTACTCTTTGACCCACATCCTTCTCTTCCTCTTTCAGTCAACATCTTTCTTTAGTCTTGAACAAATGGAGTGAGCCTTGAAAAGAGGGAGGAATTATTTTCTTGGCTTGGCGTAGAGGGAGTTCTATAGAACTCCAGCCCCATAGTTCCCAAGACAGTTGAGTGGTGAAAGGTTTTCAAGGAAGCAAGCCAACTCAAGGCTACTTCATGGTAATCATGGGACATGCATTTTATGAATCTTAAGGATTCCGTGTCAGGACAGGAAAGCATCCTTGAATGAACTCCCTACTGGGTTATAAAGAACCTCACTACCTGGGGGGAAATCTATAGAGATAAGATGAGATTATTCTATTTACAGTTCCTCTTCCTTCCCATTTTAAAAAATGAGTTTATCTTTATTCAATGAGGAGTAACTTAAACACTGTGCAAAATGTCCTAGGGTGAGTCATTTGACCTAAGGCTAAGGAGCGGCAGCTGACTTGGCAACTGCCCAGCCCAAGATGGTTCTGATTTTAGAGTTCTGTTTCCTCTGCAAGAAAGTCTGGGATATGCAGCCAGGCAGAGGGGTTTTAAATGGGTGTGGGAGCCAGTGCAGCTGGGGGTTGTTAACAATAATTGGAGAACAACTTAAAAAAAAAAAAAAGTAGCTGAGGGCTTCTTTCTGGTCAGAAAAGAATCTGTTTGAATAGAAAAAACTTGCTCGCAACCCTGGTAAGGAAACTTTGTTTTACTTAAACAGGATGCCATGTGAATCATTTTGAAAGAGAAAGAGGTATCCTAGGGGGAGCATCATTTAAGGGGTGGTTTCTATTCCTTGTATTAACCAGGGAAGGTGCTGACTTAACTGTCACTAAAAGGCAGGTCTGCACTGGGGCTGAAGGCTGTCTCAGGCAGTGGAGGGCCCTAAGCTCTAGGCCAGCTGCTCTTGGACATTATACCGCAGGTGAATTCATCTGTTCCAATACATTCAGAACAACTTTTCAGACAGTCTGGCCTCTGAGATTATGTACAAATCCATTCCAGCTGTCCCCAGAAGGCCATTAGCTTGTCTTCCTCAAGGAGCACATGAACGGAACGTCCGCGCCTCATCCATTCCCCAGCACTGGAACAGGATCTGCAGTGTTGACCTTTTTTCACGTCGTGCTGTTTTGCTGGAATGTGTTTACAGTCATTTGGTGGAGAAGAATCCTACTGAATCCCTGTGTCCATCTTTCATAGCTTAAACCCATTCAGAAAGGTAGCTTGGCTTTAGGTGTTCTTAGCATTTTCTGATGAAGGTCTTTTCATCACCTAGGCATTTCCAGTAGTTTTTGGATGTGAAGAGCTGACTCACTGGATAGGACCCTGATGCTGGGAAAGATTGGGGGCAGGAGGAGAAGGGGGCGATAGAGGACGAGATGGTTGGATGACGTCACTGACTCAATGGACATGAGTTTGAGCAAACTCTGGGAAATACTGAAGGACAGGGAATCCTGGCATGCTGAAGTTCATGGAGTTGCAAAGAGTCAGATGTGGCTGAGTGACTGAACAACACCATCCCTTGGGCTTTGGCCTTCTTAAACACAAAAGCTTTTTTCAAATCAGTAGTTGAGGTGTGAAACTGTCACGCTAGTGTATGTTCCTCGGTTCTTTGTCTTGTCACAACAAAGATTTGGAGCAACGGACATTAAAGCCCTCGGCACATCACAGCTCTCAGGTCTTGGACAAACCATGTTATAGCTCTTAGGCAAATCAGTGTTACAGCTCTATTTTATTTAGGAGATAGCAGGAGAGAGAGAGGGAGAGAGAAAGAGCGCGCACACATGCGGGAGAGAAAGCGCTTTGGCTCCTCCTTTTATATGTTTTTTTCCTCCACCTGGGCCTGCCCTATGTAAATTGGGCTTAGCTAGGAGTGCTGTTTGTTCTACCTGAAGTCTTCACTCTGGTCGTTGGACCTTCCTTTGACCTCCCTTTGTTCTATTTTCATGGGCTTTTCCCTTCCTTGCCTTTATCCACTGCCATTTTGGACTCCTTTTCCCTAGTCTACCTATGTAATAAAACCACAGGAGCATGATCCTTACCAAGAGGCCAGAGGTTTCTTTAAACGGAAATCAGCTTGAGCTTGACCAAAAATGCTGTTTCAGACAACACATTCTCAGGCTCAGATGTGCCACTACAGGCCGCTCATCAACCCTGCATGTTCCTGGAGTTTGTGGTCCCCTACATGTAATAATTACACATGGAAAACTCCTGGTACTTGGATAAAGCATCTGCCCAATTAATTGTATTATTATTAGAATAATTTTTAATGCTATTACCATAAAATGCAATTTTTTAGTGTAGAAGACGTTTTAGTCCCTAAAATCCAGAAATACGTTATAGATTTCTTGGTGTCACCAGTGGTAAGAAATACAGCTCCTTTACTGAGTAGGACTTACATCTTTGCTTTTCTTCAATGTAATTGAGTTTGTTACAATACTGCTTTGGTCTTAGGTTTTGGTCTTCTGGCTGCAAGGCAAGTGGGATCTCATTTCCCTGACCAGGGGTCGAACCTGCACCCTCCGCACTGGAAGGCAGGGTGGCAGCTGCTGGACGTGTGGTGAAAAGTAGGTTGCCCCCCTCCACTTCCTGAATCACCAGTTGCCTCTCTCGTGATAACCACTGTTGCTGGTTCCTCTGATGTTCTTCCAGAGAGATCCCATGTGTTTACAAACATGAGTCATCCATGGTGCCCTTTTATTTTCTTTCACAGAAATGAGCAGTATCATTTTTTTTCCATCTTTCTTCACCTTGTCTTTTGTTTTAGATAAACTGTATATTTTGTAGATTAGTGTTTTTTCCCCAAACTGTAGCATGTCACATTAATGAGGTCTAATTTAGTGAGTCAAGAGCAAAATCTTTTCACTGTAGCACACAGAATATAAGGAGCCCACAGAATATAAAGAGCCCATGTATTCAGTGACGATGTAGGGGGCTTTTTTGTTTTGCTTTGGTTTTACTGTGGTTCCTGGCAAAACGTTTGAAAACACACTTAGTGTGGATGGTTCCATATCATCCCCATAGACCTTTCTCTTTTTTAATTACTGCATAGTTTTCCACTGAATAGGGTACCGTAGTTGTTCATATATGCTCCCACCAAAAGGCAGCCATGCTGTTAATATTTCCAGTTTCTTCCTAATTAAAATTACTTCAGTGAGTATCTGTGTAAAGATGTTATTTTATACATACAAAGGCATATCTGTACACTCTACCTAAAAGTAGAATTGCTAGCTCGAACTGTATGTCATTTTGATAAAAGGAATCTATCCTCATTATTTTCAGATTTGTGAAAATTTGTGACTCTTCTTGCTTGATGAAATTTACTTGTAATTGAAAGACCAGTACTCCAGCACTTTCCCAGTCATTTGTGGGCATGAGCAGGGTGGGGGAAAATGTGAGCTGGAAAAGTAGCAGAACTCATGGAGTCAGAAGATGACAACTGGTAAAAAGAGCATGAGGGACAGCATTACTGTGAAGCTGAAAGCCAAAGAAATTTGTGGGCAGGTCATCCAGGGTCAAGAAAGTATTGAGTTCTTCTTGGCTAGTGTATTATTATAAAGAAACATCAGACAAGTTAATTATGTATAAGAAGTATATGTTACAGGGGCTTCACTTGTAGCTCAGTTGGGAAAGAACATGCCTGCAGTGCAGGAGAGCCGGGTTTGATTCCGGGGTCCGGAGGATCCCCTGGAGGAGGGCATGGCAACCCACTCCAGGATTCTTGCTTGGAGAATCCCATGGACAGAGTAGCCTGGCTGGCTACAGTCCATGGGGTCCCAAGAGTCAGAGATGACTTAGTGACTAAACCACCATATGTTATATAAGGTGTCTCTAAACAGAAAATACACACCAAATAAGGTTACTTCTTGAAAATTTTGTGAACAGAGGCTTGCAGGACCTTAACCTTGTATTTCCCTTGGGAGCAATGGCTCAGTGTTTGCTGATTCAGTGTTCATGGCAAACTTGCAGACCATAACTACCACAGATTACAGCAATGTATTTTCAAATGGTCATATTCCCACCAGTATTTTATGAGACTGTTA
>NW_011494768.1:2817968-2834237 GCF_000754665.1 Bison bison bison
TGAGCCCCAGTTCCCCATCCAGGCTTTGCTGAGTTCCGCCATGAAAAGCAATGCTTGGCAGATGAAAAATTATCACTGTGAGTTCCTCTCCTGCCTCCCTGAAGTCCTCCAACAAGAAATAATTTGTTAAATTACTAGTAATAGTGTATTAAATTATTGAGTTGAGATATACACTAAAATAAGATTTCTTTTTAAAAGCATTTTATGATTTAAATAGTAGACAATTCCTGCTGAGTGTATCAAGCTATCCTGAACTAGTAACTAATTTGAATTGTTGTTATTAAAGAGTGTGTCAGGGACTTCACTGGCAGTCCAGTGGTTAAGACTCCATGCTCCTACTGCATGGGGCACAGATTCCCTCCCTGGTCGGGTAACTAAGATCCCATATGCCACGAGGTTGGGCAAAAAAAAAAAGTGTCAGTAAATGCACCTCCTTTTTTTGTTTATTTGTGAAAAGAGTGAAGGAAGACTGAATCTCTAGACATTGAGTTACTTTAAGAACTCCTAAACTCTATATCTGGAGAAGGCAATGGCACCCCACTCCAGTACTCTTGCCTGGAAAATCCCATGGATGGAGGAGCCTGGTGGGCTGCAGTCCATGGAGTCGCTAAGAGTCGGGCACTACTGAGCGACTTCACTTTCACTTTTCACATTCATGCATTGGAGAAGGAAATGGCAACCCACTCCAGTGATCTTGCCTGGAGAATCCCAGGGACGGGGGAGCCTGGTGGGCTGCCGTCTGTGGGGTCGCACAGAGTCGGATACGACTGAAGTGACTTAGCAGCAAACTCTATATCTAGACACTTTATTGATAACTGTTCAATAGAAAAATATTTAATGTGGTCAATCATTATACCCAGTTTATCCTGCTTTGTGAGTCTCATTTTTTGTGTGTGTTACATTTCCTTAAAGCAGGCTATAGTTTCAGAGAGAATAATGTAGTTTGAAATCATCAAAATTGTGCCTTAAAAAATAATACACAGTGTTTTTATCCTTTACTTTCATGATTAAATTGACTATATTTCCATGCATTTTTTTCTTGGCTAATTCATGAACAGTTACCACCTTAACGTTTGGGGAATAAAGAGAGGTCACAGTGTTGGAAATACCTGAATTTTGTATTTAAATATAATTGCATTGGCACCACACTAGGGAAGTTTGGTAAGACTTGAATGCCTTTGCTCTATTAGGCAATTTAGAATATCCCAGACCTTGCTCTGGACGTCAGGCTTTTTGAAGTTCAAAGCAGATGTGTGAGGAAGAGAAAGCATCTGGTGGAGAGAGCTTGCTTCACTGCCTGACACTGTTTTCTTGCACTGGTAGGCGGAGCGCTACAGAACAGGTCGGCCGTTTTCGAGCTATTAATGATGAGAGAGTGAGCTGCTATGTGAGGCGCACAGAGCTGCCTCTCAGGCCTCTGCCTTCCCCACGTGTCTGGCAAGGCCTTCAGAGTCAGGACAGAGGAGCCCGCAGTTGTGTCTCAGCCCACACAGTCTTCAGGCCTAATTAGCTCAGGGAGAGAGATGGATGGCTCAGGACCCGGAGGCTTGGTGTTGAGCGAGGCAGTTTTATTACCCGGGACTTGTGAAATTTTTGTAAAAGTGCATCAAAGCTTTAAAAATGCCTTTAAAACAGCATAGAGTTTTGCAAGTAAGTGCCTGAAGGTGACAGAATTTCATGTGTATCTCAGGATTTTTCTTTCTGTAACTGTTAGATATAATTTCAAATTTATGCAGACGTTTTGAGAATAGAACAGGGGTCACCTGTGATTACGCGCATTTGCTCTTTGTTTTCATTTCCCCCGTTTGTTTTTCCATTTTTAATTCTTCCTTCCATCCCTCTTCCCTTTACACACACATTTAAATGTGTACTCTTTTTTTCTGAATGACTTGAGAGCAAGGTGAAGAGTCTTTACTCTTAATACTTCAGTGCATATTTCTTAAGAACAAGCTTCTTCTAAGTAATCATAGTATAGTTAGCAAAATCACAGAGTTTAATGTTGATACCACACTATTCTCTAATCCATAGTCCGTTTTCAAAGTCCATTACTTATCTCAGGAATGTCCCTTCAAACACCCCCACCCCTATCCAGGCTCCATCCCAGAAGGACACATTGCCTCTAGTTGTCATATCGTCTTTGTCTTCTTTCTTTACTTTTGGACATGCTGTGCAGCTCGTGGGATCTTTGTTCCCTGACCAGGATTGAACCCGGGTCCTTAGCAGTGAAAGCACAGAATCTCAACCCCTGGAGCACCAGGAAATTCCCTGGGATGCGTTCGTCGCCTTTAAATGGGAACAGTTTCTCAACTTTCTTTATATTTTTTGACTTTGACATCTTTTGAAGAGTTCAAGTCAGTTGTTTATTAGTGTTCCTATATCAGATTTGTGTGGCGTTTCCTCCTGCCATTCTGAATCTGTGCTTCTGGCGGGAACACTGCAGAAGTGGCGTGAGTCTCAGGGTGTCTGGTCCGGAGACGCGTTGTGTAGATTTGCCCCGACTTGGTGATATCAGCGTCCATCCCTTGATTAAGTGGGGTCCATCGCATGTCTCCACAGTGAACTTACCCTTTGCCCCTTTGTATTTCATAGGAATTTTCTGGAGAGATTCCATTGAGACTGTGTAAAAAGCATACTCCTTTTCAAATTTTCCTGGTTTTTGAAAGTGTGATGCTTTTCTAACTTTATCATTTCTTCTGTATTTATTCATTGACATTCAGCTTCAAGGAAGTGCCTTCTCTTCTCCCCCATTTTACTTATTCCTATTTGTTTGTATTAGTTAGACAGGCTGAGACCTGGGACCTAGGTCTTGTATGGGCTTGTTGATTTTAATTTTGTTCAGTGATGATAATTCTTTACTGTTATTATTTATTCTGATACTTAGATTGACACAGATATGGCCAGTTGGGGGTCTCTTCAGGCTGATCCGTGGGCCCTTTCCCAAGCTTTCATCATTCTTCGAGGACTTCCTCATCTTCTGGCACAAAAAAATGTTCCAGATTCGTTTAATATTTTCTCTGCCCAGGCCCTGGAATCAACACTTCTCCAAGGAACCCTGGTTCCTTTTCATAGAGAATGACATTTAAAAAACCTTGACCTAGAGAGTGTGTGTGTTTTAAAGGAAACTACGTTATGGAATATTACGTTTACCAAATCATTGTATACTGTGTGCATGAGTGTGTGTGCATGTGTGTGTGTTTAATGTTACAAGTTTCAAACAGAGGAGCATTTATTTTACATGTAATAATCATAAGTTTTGACAAGAAAGAAATACATTTTTCATTTCACAGTAAATAGCATTACACAGTTTTGAGTACTAAATCATCTTGACATTTATGAAGGAGCGAATGGAAAGTCGGGAGCCGAGTGTGTTAAATATAAAGCTATCTTTAACTGTTCTATTAAAAAGCAGAGATTTATTTTCCATCTGTGATCTGAATGTGCCTATTTGTATTCCCTTCCCTGGCAGTGGAATTTCTGTGGAGCCACACGACCGAGAGCATGTGTGTTGGTTACATGTCCGCCCAGGATGGGAAGGCCAAGGTAAGTGGGGAGAGCTGGGTGGGAGAGGGTAGGAGGGGCGGGAGGGGAATGAGCAGAAGGGCTTACAGACAGCGCGGGAACCTCCAACTGGCCAGATGGACACAGGGAATTTTTTTTAGCTTCTCTTGGGTGGTAGCTCTATGATCTTTATGAGAATCTGATAAAGAACAGTCACCAATCCCAAAGAAAAATAGCAGATCTTTTTTTGCTTTTGATGATGGAGCAGAGGAAATTAGGAAAAACCTTTTTTTTTTTTTTTCCACCTTATTCTTCTTTGTTGTGAATAAGAAGAAACTGGGACTGGGGAGGAGAAAGTGGGTAATGGGTTGATGGGGCTGGGTGGTTTTGTGGGGAGGATGGGAAGACCTCAAGGAAGCTGAGGCAGAGTTAGCCCAGCACCTGGACGCACCCTGCCCGTGTGAGGGCAGAGGCAGCCACGCGTGTGCAAGGGCTGCCTGTCTCGTGCTCCGGGTGGTCTGACGCGGCATCCTCAGGGCAGGGCCAAAGGTCTGCACCCCATGGGGCCCGCGCCCCGCCGTCCCCCAGGGGTTACAGCGTGGCAGAGAAGCCCACGCAGCTCCTCTTGAGTTGCCTGGCCTCCCTGCCCTCACAGCGGGTGAGCCTGGGAGTCAGAAGCATCATTTGTGGATTTATATTATACCGGCCTCCTGTTCTTGTTCATAAAATTTTTTAGAAACAGCTGTGGCCTACAATGTTTACTTGGCATTAAAGTACCTCAATTACAAAGCTGCGAAGCTGGGCAGCCTCTTTTCCAAAGGACATGATTTATTTTACACATTTGAAAATGCAAGTAAGGAAACTTCTGATGTAAACTGTTTGATATAGGTGGCATCATTAACAAATTAAGGTGACGCGTAAGAAAGGATAGTTTCTTGCTTCTTTGTCATGGAACACCCGTCCAGGCAGGCCTCTGAATACTGTCCAGCACGTTGGTAGCATCACAGGGCTTTGTGAGGATAGCGTGTGTTTGTGACAGTATTATAGAGATCACCCCCACCCTTGTCTCAGTTCAGTTCAGTTCAGTCGCTCAGTCGTGTCCGACTCTGCGACCCCATGAATCGCAGCACGCCAGGCCGCCCTGTCCATCACCAACTCCCAGAGTTCACTCAGACTCACGTCCATTGAGTCAGTGATGCCATCCAGCCATCTCATCCTCTGTCGTCCCCTTCTCCTCCTGCCCCCAATCCCTCCCAGCATCAGAGTCTTTTCCAATGAGTCAACTCTTCACATGAGGTGGCCAAAGTATTGGAGCTTCAGCTTCAGCATCAGTCCTTCCAATGAACACCTTTGTCTCACAGCTGCCTAATATAGTATTTGGATTGTACGCATATATTTATTTCATATGAGTATGCAGGAAGATTGTTTTGTTCCATAGTATAAGGAGAATTGAATTATAATGGCTCATTTAAAAAAGATGATGAGTTTAGAGCAACACTAAAATAATTTTCTGTGTTGATGGAAATGTTTTGTGTTTATATTGTGCTGTCCAATAGGATACTCACTACATACAGATTCCCTTGAGCACTTGAATGTGGCTGGTGTGCTTGAGGAACAGAATTTAAAATTTTATGTAAATAGCCATGTGTGGCTAGTGGCTACCATATTGAATAGAATGGTATAAACAATGAGTGGAAATTAGCACAACGATGTAAAGCAGTTCTCTTCCAATTAAAAGTAAAGGAAAGAATAACAAGTGGAACAGTGACTTTAAATATTTTCAAACATTCAAAAAGAAAATATTCTTTTCTTCCCAATGGCAAAAAACAGTTGTTATTATTATTATTTTATAATAAGCCTGGTAAGCCACAAAAATCCTTAACTGGCTTGTGGCCAGTTAAGCTTCTCCCGCCCCTGACATGTAGAATCTGAGCTAAGATCGCTTCTTAACAACATCAACAAAAAGACCTGGAAGAGGTGCACCTCAGTACTGAAGCCTGTCTGGTGGGGACGGTCATGTCCTTAAGCCTGTATGTGGAGTGTTATCCCTGTTATCCTGTTATAAGGTCCCTGTTGTCCCTGCTGGTGGCCCCCTGAAGACACCTTGCTATTTAACATGAAACATGGGAGGAAAGAGCACGACTCGAGGCTGCTTGGCTTCCGGTTGCATCGCGTGACATCTGGTGGGCGTGGTTTGCATAATAGTGGTAAATCCTGCAGCCGGTGGCGTCCGTGGGCCACAGACAGGGCCGCTGCTTTCGCCTCACTCGTCAGTCGCGTGTTTGAGCCTCCTTGCCGGGAGTTCAGGCTTCTCCCTTTCTTCCTCCCGTGGCTACAGATGCTTCCCCGCAACCCCCGAGCCAAAAACAAACAAAAAAACCCCGAAGCGCTAAAGCTTTGGTTGTTGAATTCTATTGATGAAAAAAAAAAGAAAGAAAGAAACCAACAAAACCAAAAACTATCTCTTCTGTCATAAAGCCTGGAATTTTACTGTATTGCAAGTATGGCAAAATTATAGATGAGAGATAGAGCTCAAAAGAGAAAAGAGGGGCTACAGCAAAGTTTGTATTCTTTTTAAGAGAGAAAGCCTTTGGCCTACTGGCCCTGGTTTCCTTCCTTCTATGAAAGAATTATTGAATTAGTGGCATATACCCACTCAGCATGATGACAGTTTGGTAAACATGCTCTCATGTATGTTGCAAACTGTGGTGGCAAAATGAGAAAGGAGGCATCTTTAAAAACTAAAACAATAGCCATAGTATTTTTTTAAATTTAAAAGCAACTTCTGGAAAAAAAAATATATATTTTTAATTTACTCTGCCTTCCAAAAATTACCTCCTTTCTGCTTGTTACCAAACTCAGAAACTAAAATCACTTTGCCATTCAAACATTTTATATAAGCTAATTATATTTAATCCAAGTTAAGACCTTGAATTAAAGTTCACCCAAAAGAGTACTATTTAGAAAAGGCTGGATAATAACTAATACCATTATAACCAGAATCCATACGTAATTTGAACAAATAGGAGTAAGTTCTTTTATAAGTTTCTTTTTTTAATAGAATGTTTTTGCAGTTATATACCTTAATTTAATTTCTAAATCCCTACTGTTGCATAAGTTAAAGAGATTTCTTTTTAACTGAACCAAAATTAGGGCATTGATACCAGCTGAATCTAAAAATCAAATTGCCAGTATCCTACCCAAGACGGCAGACAGTTAACGAATGGTTTCTAATAAACAGCTAGTGTGCATGCACTAATGTAATAAAAACAGATGTTAAAATTGGCATGCGACTTATTCGAGAATGATAAGTAAAACCTAGGTTTCTTTTACGATGTAGAGGTCATTTTTTTTTTTTATAACATAGTGAAAATACTGTTATAAAAATTCATCCTTGAGGAGGAGCAAGCTATTTTATGGTCTTAAGGTGTTGCCCCAAGGTTCTTATTAGTTTCAGGGAAAAATAATAAGTATATAATGGAAAAACCAGGCAACAACTTGACCACGTGATCAGAATTAATGTCACCGTGAGGGACAGATGGACATCACGTGCCTCTGGATGTGAGACCCTGAGAAAGACACAGCATCTCTTTCGCAGTATCCCATCTGGAAGTGTACCATCTGAACCTAATCACAAGGAAACATTAGAGAAATCAAAAATGAAGATCATTCTCGGAAGAAAGAAAACGGGATTATATTCTTCAAAAATGTCAACGTCGTAAAAGACAAAGGCTGAGGAAATGTTCCAGATTAAGTAATATTAAAGGGCAGTGACAACTAGCATGTGTGGTAACTGATCCTATGCTGGACCCTGGATGGTAGGGGGAAAACGCTAAAAATATGCTCTTAGGTCAGTGAACAAAAGGGGATATAGGTAGTAGATGTTATCATTTTAAAATATCTTTGTACTGTAGTATGTAGGGAAATATTCTTACTCTTAGGGAATATAAACTCAAGTATTTAGGGGTAAAGGGCCATAATTATACAATGTCTTCTCAGTGGTTCAGAAAATATTGTTATGTGGATGGATGGACAGACAGATGTGTGTGTGTGGCTCAGTCGTTTCTGACTCATGTGATCCCATTGACTGCAGCTCACTAGGCTCCTCTGTCCATGGGATTTTTTCCAGGCAGGAATACGGGAGTGGGTTGCCATTTCCTTCTCCTGGGTATGTTCCCCACTCAGGGGTCAGACCCACGTCTCTTGTATTAGCAGGTGGGTTCTTTACCACTGTGCCACCTGGGAAGCCCTGAACAGACAGATGGTAGATCACAAAGCAAATGAAGTAACATGTTAGCAATAGGTGAACCTGCGTGAAGGAGGTGTGGGTGTTCCTTGAACTATTCTGTATATTTTTGGAATAATTTTCAAATAAAAAGTTTTTTAAAAAATATCACCCTTGGCTATTATGGCACATTCATTTAGTGTTGCAGTTGAACAAGCATCAGAATGGGTGCAGCACTGGGCTGCCAGATCCTGGGTCCACCTCCCCCTCTTTTCTTGCAGGCTGTATGGCTGGGTGGTCACTCTCTCTGGATTTCAGAGGCCTCACGAGTAAAATGAGAGCAAGAAAACCTGACTCTGCCCTAAGTCCTTCCTGGGTCAGACTTGATAGGAACAAGGAAACAAAATCTAATGTCTGAATACAGATGAGTTAAGTCCTTCGTATATTATGGATATTGTATATATTATGGCCCTTCATTCCTAGATACTTGTTTGCCATCTGCAAAATTCTAAATTCTACATTCCAGATTAATTCGCATATATGTCACTATTCAGTTTTTGGTAGGATTTTTGCAACCCCAGATGTAGTATCTACTATGACTTGTTTTTATGAAGATAGTTTCTGTGTCTTTTAAAAAATCTCAGTAAATGTCTGTGTAGAAGGGATAGCACAGATAAGGTTTCTGAGAGTTTTTCACTAGGCTTAACTTGCCTCTCAAGGAAAGGTATGCAGGAAGACTTAAATATAAACATGAGGAACTCAAGATGGGGGCTTCTAGGTGGCTCAGTGGTGAAGAATCCACCTACCAATGCAGGAGACACGTGTTTGATCCCTGAGTCGGGAAGACCCCCTGGAGAAGGAAATAGCAACCCACTCCAGAATTCTTACCTGGGAAATCCCGTGAACAGAGGGACCTGGTGGGCTACAGTCCGTAGGGTTGCAAAAGTCAGACGTGACTTAACGATCCAACAACAACAACACAAGAGGGAGTTACCACGAGAAGTGAGAAAAAGACTTCCACTTCCAGTTAGGATGAAGAAAGTCAGAGGAGACTGTTGCTCCTATTCCCAATAATGAGAGTGAGCTGGATACAACTATAAAGTCATGGACTTAAAAATTTATCCAAAGAGCTGAGTATAGTAGAAAAATTTAAATGAACTAAACTTCAGAAAGAGATAAGACTTTTCCTAGGAAAGAAAAAAGCTCTGACTGCTTCATTCCTGGCAGAGCAATAGGAGGAGGGTTTTTAAAAGATGTCAGCAAGGCCGTGTATAAAGAGACAATGTGATATAATAAGAGAACAGGCTTCAGAGTTAGCCAGAGGTGAATTTCACTCCTGAGGCTCCTGCTTTATAACCCAGGACAGGTTACAACACCAACTGTTGGTTTCCTTATCTTTAAAATGGGACTATTACTGGTGCTTTCGTAGTATTCTGAATATTAATTGAAAATAAAACCACAGGGCGTATAATCGAGCTGTTCATACATGCACTGTGATGGGTAATGGCGGTGCTGGGAGGACCGAGTGACGGCAGAAGTGGTGAGAGTCTCTCAGGGCTGGCGCCTTGCAGCTCCGCAGCCTCGTTTACACTAACTGTGCTTCCAAGGTGCCATCCACATCTCCTACCACAAGACTGATACCTCCTATGTTTTCACGCTGATCCCCTGGTGGAGATGGTCAGGCTTATTCCTTTTTGACAAAACGTAATTCTATTATAAACCAACTGACAAGTGAATTCAGAGATTCCAGAAGAGGAAAAATAAAATTGTTTGAAGCTACAAGAATGGACACACACGTACACACACACTCACCCCTGCAGTTCAGGCCAGTATGGTGGTAATGGAGCCCTTTTACAAAGCTTTCTGACTGGCGTCTACCAACTTGACAGCCTTACAAACAGATTTTGAAATGAAACCTAAGTTGCCTGCAGCATTCCAGTTAAGCTCACCTAACTGAATAATTTTGCTTTTAAAAGTAAGAAAGAAGAATATTCTTTACTGGCTACTATTGAGTGTATCTTGGGCGAATGCAGGCAACCTTCTCAGATTCCCCTGAGCTCTAGACAGTGGAACATCTTTAGGTGGGTTGACCGTGAATTCTTAAAAGGGACTTCAGTTCCATGGTAGTGGCCAGTGACATTCAGCCACTGGGTGGATTTATTGGACCATATTTTAGATTTATGAAGAACCACTTAGATACAAGTTGGCCTTGGTCTAAGCCAAATATTAGCTGCTTTTGATAGTCTAGTCCCCATATTACTCAACAGCTGAAAGAGTCTGATCCCTGGCAGGAGGCCATCTGCCCTGGGATGGTGTTAGGCTCCGCCAGCAAGCTCTGTACTAGGGAAACATCCCAGACAGCTACGTTTGGCAAGTGCGCTTACGGAGCAGAAGGAAAAGTGGCTAATCAGTGATTTTACTTGTACCTTCTGAGCTTGCCCAGAATTTCAAATATAGAAAGTTGTATTTCTTTTCCATGCTCTTAGGACTGCCAGGAGGATCCCATTGGGTCTATTTAGAAAGTCCTTTAGACAAACAGGAGAAGACTGTAGAAGGTTGAATATGTGAAAAACAAACTTTAAGACAGAAGTTTCCTCAGCCTCAAGTTTGCTTCTCAGAGTTGTTAGCTTTATTTTTCTGGCCTAATTAGCCTCATGCCATCAGTTTCTTCCAAATGATTCATTTGACAAAGCTCCAAAGCAATAAATAGAATAAACACAAAGAGGGAATTCACCATGTTGGCAAGAGCATAAATCTTCTCAGAGTTATTAACCATATTTATCCAAATAAATCTCATTTTAATCGTGGTGTAGCGTTGGATCTCTGCAAAGATAAATATGTCTGTTGCTTGGACTTGTAGACACTCCATGTTAGTTGCAAGGTGGTGAGTAAGCCTTTTTGTTTTTTATTGTAGCAGCATGGGGATAATGAAAGCGTTAATCTCCCTGCCTCTATGTACGTGCATGGTCATCAGTTTACATAGTCCCCATCAGGTGTGAATGCAGCACTGGAATGTCAGCTTGTTACCCGCTAGTACCCAACGTTTTAGGTAAATGGGTACCTTCCAAAAGCAGACACATGCCTGCTGTTTACCCACAGGACAACACAAAGCTGTGAGATGGAGCTGAAACAGGCATTCACGAGAACTATTGGCCTGATTACTCAGTAAGAAGTGATTACAGGATGGCCTTTTCTTTCTCTTGGTTCAAAAGCAGTGGACAAGTGAGGAAAGAAATCTTTTCCTGTTTTTTCCGATCCTAAAACAAAAAAGGCCATAATCTTGGTCATGCCATTCTTATTTCATGTTACCTTCCTAACTTAAAGCATGGCATTGGTTTCTTTGGTTGTAAATATTCAGTGTCACCCATTGGTTATATGTTGTAAGAACTCTCATTACATTATTTTATTAAGAAGGTGAGTAGTGAGAGGAACTGAATTTACAGGCATGCAGTGTACTCGGAGGTTCTAATGGCCCTGCCAGACCCTGCATACATGGGCATTCATTCCATAGAGATGTCTTCTACGAGTGGCTCCACGTTGAAGTTGAGGGTGAGATTTTGAGGCCAGATGGTTTTTTGGATATACTTTTTAATCCTCACTGTCCCTCCTTCCCTGTAACCTGCAGAGTTGAGCTCAAAAGCTGGCTTTAGCAACACATCGCTTTTTTTAAAAAGTTGAAAATATTACCTAAAAAATTTTTGGACTTATACAAAATAGAAATTTTGTATAAAATTTTTATACAAGATTTAAATGTTTTAAGTTTTCTGTGAAAGTACAGTTTTCTTCCTCCTGACTTGTTTTCTCTTAAGAGTATGTTTGGCCACACTGCGACCCACTCCCTACATAGCCATGATTAGCTGGTCCCAAGTGGTGGCCTCCTGTTCGGTGGGGCCTGGACATTCCACTCTGCCAGTCCTATGCCTGGCCTGCTTCACTCACAGACATCAGAAACTGACCTGTGTTGTAGATTTTGAACCCCAAGTGAAATCTAACTGCTAGAATGCATTTTTATTTTAGTACCATTCATTCAAATAATATAGTTTCTGTCTTTTTTTAAGTCTTCAACTTGGAGTGTCCATTCTGTCTAATCCTAAGGATTAAAATTCTTCTCTGCTGATTATTATGTATAATTTTTTATGTCTTGTAAGTAAAGCAGTGCTGTAAATTGGTGAAATTTTAACATTTTAGTAATAACTAATTGAGACATTTGGATATGGTTGAGCTACTCTTTCTATTTACATTCCTTTCAAATACTTCTGTGGTACATATGGCGATTTACTTTTATGCTCTTGAGCTGTCATCACTGCACTGTACATGTTTGGACTGTCCTGTCTGCTTCAGTGTGAAGAGATGAAAAGAAATGTAGAATGAGGGTTGTATTAACACTTTGTTATTAGGAGATGCTCAAAGTACTTGGAAACAGCTTTTTCTTCACTTGAAAATTAATTATATTTTAAATATGCTTCCTATAAGGGATGAAAAGCCCAATAATCCCCCGACTTCTTCCATTGATAGTTCTTGTGTATATTATGGTAAAATTCTGAACAGTTAGAACCTGCCAACAGTTAGAACCTGCTCCGTTAAAAATGGAAGATCTTGGCAAAACAAGCTCTTACTAGGCCATTAGTAATAAGCCCCAGTAGCCCCTGAATAAAACATGCTTCCAACCCAAATTCCTATAAACTTGCAAAGCCAGTTCAGACAGGAAGGACCTGGTCTTTAATGTGATAACCTCTTATGTACAAGTTCCTGAATCTTGCAATTTATGTTTTTGTTCATTAGGCCATACATAATTGGGGCAGAAAAGAAATAAATACAATCTATAAGGTTTTCACCATCAAAGATGACAAAAATCCATTTCTTCTTAACCTCAGTTAACCAGTAGTAGAGCTAATCTGGGATTTATTACCGTATTTAATAATGATTAACTAGGAAAGAAGCCTTGATTCCTTGGCTTTGAGATTTTAGCTATTAAAAAAACTCAGTTTACTTAGGAGTAGAATTTTGATGAAATATAGCAGCTCGTTTTTTAAAATGAAATATTTATTAAACAAATACTGTTGAGTGCCCATTATATTCAAGTGCTTTCCTGGGAACATAGTGGTGAACAAAAAAGCCAAGAATCCTTGTACTCCTGTACTTACACACTAGTGGGGAAAATACTAAACAAGATAAATAAGGCACAGACTATGTTTGTGGTAAGTGCTAGAAAGATGCGTCAAGCTGGGAGGATTTTAAGAAGTGTGAGGTTTCCAGTGTGAGAGTCTTGGGAGGTTTATGGGAGCAAGGCAAGAACATTCCAGATATGAAGAACAGCAAGAGCAGAGGCCTTCGGGCAGGAGTGAGCGTTCCCGATGTGATGAAGGCACAGTGACAAGCCTGGTCTTAGTGTCACAGTCTTAGTGGGACTAGACCTTGTGGGTTGTTATTGGTCGTAGTTAGGATTTGGGCTCTTCCCCTGAGATGGGAGCCATTGGAGGCTAGGGAGCAGAGGACTGAGAGTGTCTGATTTACTTTGGAAGAGGTGACTCCCGCTGCTTTCTGAAAGGGAGCCAGCAGGGGAGCCTGTTGCCACTTGTGTGAGCAAGAGTGATGAGCTGGACTAGAACATAAGCCGTGTGCAGGTGCTGAGCGCCAGCTGGCTTCTGCACCCATTTTAAGATGCAGCCAGCAGGGTCTGCCACTGGGCTGGGTGGAGGTATGAGGGAACTGGAGAAGGCGGTGCTGAGAATGGAGCTGCCGTTTACCAAGGTGAGGAGGGAGGTGAGGAGCGAGGAAGCAGGCTTGAGGGTGTCAGGAGCGAGGACCAAACTGGAGATGCCTATCTGAGAATCTCAGCACATAAATGCTAAAAAAAAAAAAAACCAAAAAACAAAACTGCAGGGATAGACGAGATCACTAAGAGAGACCAGAGTCAGGAGAAATGACTTCCGAGGAGGTCCTGTGTTCGTAAGTCAGAGGAGTGAAGGACCTGGCACAGAGGCTGAGAAATGGCCACACAGGTTGGTGGGGAACTGGGGGACTGTCATAGAAACCAAGGAGGGGAGGTCTCAATATTTCAAGGTGAAGAGAGCGATCCAGTTTTATCAGCTCCTCCAGTCTGGGCCCATGAGGTTAGGTCTGAGGACAGACCATTGGATTTAGCATTTGGAAGGCATGGCTCACCTTGGGAAAGAGCCATTTCAGTGCAATCATCAAAGCAAAAAACCTGAGTGGAGAGGGTTTAGAGAGAAATGGAAGGACAGAATCTGAGGAAATAGGAACAGGCAAGTCTTCTAAAGAACTTTGCTGGGAATGAAAAGAAATGAAGTGACAGCTGGAGGGTGAGTTGGGTCTGGAGAATTATTCTCTGTCCTCTTTCTCCAGTGTAACCAGGGGCTTCACTTTATGTCCAGAACACTTCACAGATGTTTCTCTACAAAATGAGGAGAAGTGGCCCAACTCTTGAGTCCTGGGATACCCCAACAGTGAGTGGTTTGGGGAGGTGAAGGAAAACCAGCAAAGGGATCTGAGGTCTCAGTGTTAGGGCAGAGAGAAGGGAGGTTCCCGTACAGCCGGAATTGAAGGGTGGCTTCCATTGACATCTAGGATGAGCTGGCCTGTGGCGTCCACAGTTTCCTTTATTGGAGGGTGTCTGACCTTCACCTGCTCAGGTGCCTGCCCGGCTCTAAGAAACATGGACTGGGCTGACATTCGGCCGGGCTCCCTTTTTTCCAGAGAGCCACTCCTGGGACCAGCAGAAGCCAGCCCGGGAAGCCCTGCCCTCTCTCATTCCAACATTTTCATAGTTCTTTGGGTCAGATCAATAAGTCAGGGAGCAGATGGTTTGGATGAGGAGAATTTTCTTCAAAGAGTCTGGTGGTGGTTTTTATTTTTGCCACTCCCTAATTCCTCACTGACAGATCAACTGAAATTCTCAGGAAGTAGTTCCATTAGACAAATAGTAGTTTCACTCTTTATGATAGTTTCAACATTAGCCTTTCATTTCTTTTCAAATACAAGATAGTCTTTTCAAGCTATAGTAAAAAAAAAAATCTGTGTTATCTGTCAGCTTACCAAGCAGAAGACCATAACTGCCATTCTGGGCTTTCACTCACTACACGTCATCCAGGGGCTGAGGCTTCCTCGTCAGGGTCTCCAAGAAGAGGCCACCTGCTGGTTTTTACTTAGGAAATGGTGGCCCAGAGATTCCTCTGACAGAAGCAGAGGCAACCCCCCAGCCTCCATGCTGCCCAGGGGCCTGCCAGGCGTGGCCGCGTCTCCTCTGCTCAGCTCAATACCTCCTCCTCCCATTGGAAGAAATATCTGAAATACGAAGTTACGTATATGAGGCCACAGAGCTACCAGAGGTCAAGCCAAGATTCAGGCCAGGCGGTCTGAACCCCAGAACCAAAGCTTCTAAACAGGTCATTGTCAGGAGAGGCCCAAGCTGGAGATGTATATTTGGGAATCTCAGCATACAAGTGCTTTCATAAAATGAAGGACTGGATGAGATCGCTAAGGGAGTGACCACAGATGGGAGAGAAGGGGCCTGAGTCCTCGGGAGCTCCAGTGCCATTAGCTCGGGGATGTGGGGGGCCTGCAAAGGGGACTGAGAAGTTGTGGCCACAGAGGCTGAGGAGAAACAGGTGAGTTTGGGATCCTGGAAACCAAGGAGAGGGGTATATCAAGGAGAAGATGCTGTCGATGGGTTCTGTGTGGGTCCCAGTTATTTTGTTCGTTCTTTCTCGGCAATGGTCAGGAGTGGACTGGGGACACAGTCATGCCTCCTGCAGTGGGTCTCCAACAGTAAGAAAGGACACAGATTAATTCCTCAATAGGTTATGCTGCCTCATTAAACGCCAGCTAAATCACTCTGCTACATAATTAAGAAAATACAGAAGAAAGAAAAAGAAAGGTGATCCTGGCCCTGAGTGAATCCTGGAGTGCAGCGAGCCGCCCCACATTAACCACTGTCAGCGTGTTCGTATATTTCCTTGGGCTTCCGCAGTTGTGATTTTGTTTTTTTTTACACAGTTGTGATCGTTTGGACTACGTGGAATGACACGTTCTGATTTCTTCTTCTTTTTAAATGAATTTTTAACAGAAAGGTAGTCATGTTCCTATTTGAACATTTAAAGAAGAATGAAGACTGTTTTAAAAATCAGAGTAAAGGTCTCTAGAGTGTCAGAATGCACGATTAACATGATGGTGTCAGCAGTGTTTCCATGTCATCTGTATGATGTGTCTGCTGTCCCTTTTCCCTGACTGCCTTCCTCTTTATCCAGGAGGTAACCTAAGGCAGGCTTTGTTCCTGAAGACTTGGGGGTTCAAAGCCTAGGTGTGGAAATCCAGCTTCCTGGCCCCCACCCGCAGATATTCTGATGTAGATGGCCCTAACACCACTGTCTAAGAGGTCCACTCTTAAGTTAGGCTGGATCTAAAAGAAAGGTGGTACAATTGGGATTTCAATTACTTCTTACAAGCACTGTTTAAAAAAAAAAAAATCTATAACTGAATTCTAGGAAAATTTAAACATGTGGGTTTTTGAAAAAAAAAAAATTAAA
>NW_011494768.1:2834337-2836891 GCF_000754665.1 Bison bison bison
TTTTTTTTTTTTTTAGATTTTATTTTATTTTATTTTTTTTATAATTTTAAAATTAACCTCCTCCCTCCTCCCTCCCCATACCATCCCTCTGGGTCGTCCCAGTGCACCAGCCCCAAGCATCCAGCATCGTGCATTGAACCTGGACTGGCATCTCGTTTCATACTAATGCAAAACTGTCTAAAATCTTCAAATCAGAAAGAACCCCTGATATAATTGAGTAAAAATTTTCATTTTGGGCTACAAAGATACTGAAACCCAGAGATCTAGTGAGCCTACCCCCTGCTCCAGTTCATCCTCAGCAGAATTAAGGCTCAAATCCAGGTCTCTGAATCCCAGAATCAAACTGAAATTTGTAGGTAAAATGTGTGGCAGTAGCTTTTCTGAGCAAGCCCTATTTCACCCTGAAAAACTACTTAGTCATAAACCTCCTGTAGTGAGAGTTGTGTCTTTTCACAGAGCCTAATTTAGACTCCTTCATGGTAAGGCTTTGTGGGAGTAAAGAGAGCCCTAAATTTGGAGTCCAAAGGCTTTCATTCAAGGCTCAGTTTTTCCACTTCCTCTGGGACTGTAAGCAAACCACATAGCCATTCTGAGCCTGGCTTTCTTTCCACCTGAAAAATAGGTATATTATACATCTTTCTACCTGAGAGCCTATTTTGAGGTGGTCTCATCAATGAATGCAAAGGCACTATGGAAACTAAAGCATTATGCAAATCTAGGGACTTCATATTTTTATTAAGATTTTACAAGAAACTAGTCTCATAAGGAACTAGCTTCCACATCCTACAAAGACCTAATTGCCTTCAGAGTGAGATCCCTGTGTGTTTCATTCTTCTGTCCCCTCCTAATAAGTAGAGAATAAATATTCGTGATATAGTGTAGAGCTTTTATCACCTTTAGCAGAATGGAATATCCATGATAAGTCCCCATGTGAGTGGTGATATAATAGGTCCTGTGGGCTTACCCTGTTTATGTGGATGCCTTCACAGGGCTTTTAAGCTAACCATAAGGGGCAGTGTTGTGTGATGTTGCCACTGACGGGTGGTGGTAAAAGAAGTAACACACTTTGCCAGGAGACTAAAACAACATGCTGTTTTCATAAGACTGCATTTTCATCTTATTTGGAGCTTCCTTGATATTTCTATGTGAGAACAATAGAACGTTTCCCATTATGTAGCCTCGTCTCAGGACTCATGATGAAATTTACTACAGTGCTGTCTTGGTGCTTTGTCCACATTTGTCAGTGGTCTTTTATGGCATCCTTGTTCTAAATGTAGAAAATGAGGTAGGGGGCAACATACACTAAGATGATTAACATGTGGCATCGGTTCCTCCATTTGTCGATATTTCTGATTTGTGAGGTTGAACTTAAGAATTACATCTTCAGATTGCTCTGGCATATTTCTTACGTTTAGTTTAAGACAGTGAGTGATTGGGATAGAAGTAAAATGCTTGTTTTTAGATTCATTCACAGTGTATACAAGACGTAAAGGAAGTCAGTGTCAGAGAATGTGAAAACTTTGCAAGGTTTCTCTAGAGACTGTCCAACCCAGAATCCTTGTTTTACAGCCCTGAGATTTTCACTGATTTTCCTGATATCAGACGGGTTAGGGAAGTGAGCACCCAGATCTTTTGACCTGTAGTTATGTGGGGTTTTATTCTATAAAATATACACGTTATTCTGGATTATATTAAGCAGTTTCATGTGAAACTGTCAACTAGTTGAGTACATCTGCTTTCAGGATGAAGTCTGAAGACCAAACTCTATTTTTAGAGCCTTAAACTACATTCCAAGCTTTGATGCCTCACACAAAGAATGCTCAGACAGAATATTCTTATTCACATATTGTGGCTCCTTGAAAGACAGCTCTTGAAAGCGATGGGGAGGGAACTTCTGGGAAAAGGACAGGGGTGGGAGTAGTGTCTCCTGACTCTACTCATTAACAGGGGGAATAAAAAAGCCCATAATAGAAACAAAGCAATAAAAAATAAAAATCAACCAAACACACTTCCTCAGCTGTCCTCCCGGGCATCGGTCACTTAAGGTCTGCCACATTCGTGCCAGTAAAAGAAGCAAAAAGCAACTATTATCACCTCAGGTAAGAATTCTCCATGTAAGGGCACAAGGTGTGCTCAGCTGGGATGCCGGCTCCTGCCGCAACTCCCCGCGTCCTGGGCAGCACGGTGATGATGCAGAAGGCCGGCTGGGCCTGCAGTTAAGCCATCGTGTATTCTACACAATATACACATTGTTCTGGGTCATATTAAGGGAGTTTATGTGATGCTGTTAATAGACTGAAAAATATATTTTACCTAGGACTCAACTATTTGAAAAATAAGGCAGAATTAATAAGGGAAATTGGGTGGGAAAGATATCGGGCTCTTCAAATTTTCATGATAAGTTATAAAATTGAACGTGAGACACCCTTGTCCTGCCCTTGAGGAGGGAAAATGCCCTGCAAACAAGGTAGCCCTCCTACCATCCGCTGAATTGCTCAGTGTCATTCGGGCAGCAGGACGTGGCAGGGCCGCCGCCCACGCCCGGCCCTGGGGG